>NC_088689.1:119547000-119853500 GCF_028017835.1 Emys orbicularis
GATCTAAATTGGGCTAGAAAGATTGTGAGAGACTATAGGGCACACCCTTGGAATGTGGGAAATCAAAGTTCCTGGTCAAATGACCATTCGAAGTAGAAGAGTATCTACATGGGAGAGAGAGAGAGCCCCACTGAAGAATATCTAATAATACAGTGGTTAGGGCACTCTCTAAGAGACAGGAGTCAGGGCCGGCCCACAACATTTTGGCACCTGAGGCAGGGAGCTCAAATGATGCCTCCATGCCCCCTCACTTGGGCCAAAAAGGTCTCAATTCTGCCTTCTTCCTGTTCTACTCTCATTGTATTGCTCTGCTACCTACCCCAATAAAGAAGAACTAACTACTTAAAATGCCTTGTTCAAAAATTTTAAGTAACACTTACATTTGCTGTTCAGGCATTTGAAAGTTAACTTTTCTTGTCTGCATAGTAAACACTGGCATTTTTAGCTGTTTGAATAATCAAAGTGGTGCTTTCCGTGCCTTCTTGGTTGCAAAGATTTGAACTGCTTCCTGCTGAAGGTCCACAGTCTGGGCCAGCTCATGTTCTGTTGGGATGGTTGCAAGGCCGACCAGCCTCTCCTGTGTCATTGTGGAGCATAGATGTGTTTTTATTAACTTCAGCTTGGAGAAGCTGCGTTCTCCACTGGCAACTGTTACAGGAAGTGTTAGAAGTATGCGCAGAGCAATAAAGCATTTGGAAAGAGGGTGGTCATCTTATTTGTGCACATATATTTCAGAACAGCCTTTGGAGTTGATCCTGCTGAAATGTATCTTGAAAGGGCTTTCAGTTCATCACCTAAATCACTCGCATCAATATCGCACATATCATCATGTGTCAACACTGCATTGCTGGTGTAAGTCTTCTTCAGGTATAGTGAGGAGTTTTGGAATATCATACAACATCCCAAATATACTGCTGTGTTCCTTGAGCTGCATGAAATGTTCTACAACTGACTGTATTGCACAATTTAGCACCTGGTTTAACAATTTTAAATTGTTGTTTGGGGTTTCTTATGGGATTATCCCAGGCCTCATAATCAAAATGTCTTCTTCGGTGACTCCTGTATTCTTGAATGGGTGGGAAAATAGCTTCAGTGTGAAGTTCCTCTGCCAACTTCTGTGCACTCTTCAGAACATTTTGAAATCCCTCATCTGACCAGTAAGACTGTAGGTTTGACTTTGCTTTGTCCAGTTGTTCCATTGCTCCAGATATATCAAGGTCAATACCTTGGAGTCTCTTGCTTACAACATTTATTTCAAACAGTATGTCATGCCACAACATTAAACCACACAGAAATTTGAAGTTATGTATGTTTCTGGTGATTCCATTTCCCTCTGCCACTGTTCTCCCACAAACAGTTCCTGTCATAGCATTATCCTCCGTAATGGCAACTATGGCATCGTCTATCTTCCCAATTTGGTGTTTGATAGGCTTTATCGCCTCCACTTGACTTTCCCATCGTGGCACTCAGTGGTTTCAGTGTCAGAGAGGATGCTCCCAGATGTTGCTTCAAAATTTGCCATCGATGAGTTGATGCAGAGAAAAATACATAGATGCTTTGAATTACATTAAAAAATTCAGCAGCGTCACTAGAAGCTGATGCTGCATCACTGACCACCAAGTTCAATGAATGAGAACTGCATGGGACAAAAAAAGCTCCAGGGTTTAACTCTCGGATCCGTGTCTGCACTCCTCTGTTCTTTCCTCTCATGTTGGCACCATTATCGTAGCCCTCTCATGTCAGCTATCGCAATTCCCGTATCTTCCAGCTTTTTAAGAATCACATTTGTCATACCAGCTCCTGTAGTATCATCAATGTCAAATTCTAGAAAATGCTCTCTGACAGTCACCATTGCAGGGACATTTTCACTAGGTTCTGTTGTTGTTACAAAACGCACCATTAAAGTCATTTGTTCCGTATGGCTGATGTCAGGTGTGCAGTCCAGAATAACACAGTAACATCTTGCTGACTTCAGATCTGCCACAATCTTCTGTTTGACTTTTGTTGCCAGTAACTGTATGATCTCATTTTGAATTGTTTTTCCAAGGTAGTGGTGTGTGTACAGTTCTTGGGTGGTGACTCTTCTTAGATGCTCCTGGAGTACAGCATCAAACTCAGCTCCACAATATTAAGGAAGTTTCCATTGATTGTCACATACAGCTGATCTGAAGTGCCACGCAGTGCTAGGTTTTGGGTAGCAAGCATTCTTACGGTGGCAATGAGCCTTTTCAGAATATTTTGCCAGTAAAGAGACTCTGATGCAATCTTCTCTTGATGCTGATCATCTATGGTGGCCTTTAACCTTAGTCTCATCTCAAGCTCTTTCCACCTGTGGAATGCTCTCTGGTGATTTGCTGCCTTCTCATGGCATGCCAGATATTTGGCCAGATTTTTCCAGTCCTTTGTTCCTGTAGAACCCAATGTGGCTGGAACATTAGACTGGAAGAGTTTGCAACAAAAACATTATGTAGCATTCTGGGTTTTTGAGTACATAAGCCATGGCCTCTCCACTTTGTCACCATTGGGGATTTTGTGCCAGTAATGTGTTGGATGGAAACTTCTATTTTCATTGTCTTTGGGGAACATGAAATTTTTCACTTGCTGTGGCCCATGCAGTACAAGGAAGTCCTTCAGGCTACTGCTCAAGTGGGTCCACAGTCCTGGATCATCTAGACTTAAGGAACTAAACTCAGCAGTGGCTGTTTCTTGTGCCTCCACCACACTCTCCTCTGATCTACACTTTTCTTCAGGAATGTGCATGGTTACATCCATTTGAGATGGAGATATGGATGCTGCAGTAGCTGCCAGATCACCTGCACTCTGACTAACTGGAAGATCAGGCATCTCCTCTCCACTCATGGAAGGCTCACCGTGAACATTTGTGTCTGTGTATCTCAGGAGAGCTCCTTCTTTTGCTTTCTTTCTTTTTCTGAATGCTGCCCCAGAGGGGCGTTTTCTTCTTTCACTCATGACTGCTGTTCTGTGCCAGCTATAGTGGCTCTCAACACTCAATTGAAGGGGACAAATAAGCAGGCTGGTAGCAGGGCCTGAGTGAGGGAAGATATCAGCATGTTAAGGGCCTAACTGGCTCTTACTACTTCAGTTGAATGCTTGTTCTCCTCAAGTGGGTTCAGAGAAGCAGCAGGAAACAGGAAGCTCCCTGAGAAGCTGGTGTTAATTACTCCAGGCTCCTGGGGATGCTAGAGAGGTACATAAGAGGCTCCTCCTCCTCTCTCTCCCTGCAGCTCCTGCTGCTTTCTGTTATTCCCTCTCACCTTTTCTCCTGCCTGCCTGTTATGTCTCTTGTGCCCTCCTTTCTCCAGCACAGCACTCCACCATCTCTGTGCATCTAGTGCAGAGAGAATACATCTGCACCAGCAGCAGACTCAATTTTCTACACTCTGGGTCCTAGTGGGACCCCCCAAGTGTGGCACCTGAGGCGGCCGCCTCAGTTCGCCTCATGGTAAGGCCAGCCCTGACAGGAGTTGTGGGATCAAATCAGTGTTCCACTTTGGGAAGAGGGGGGAATTGAACCAGTGGAATCCCACATCTTGGATGAATGCTCTAATTGCTGGACCAAAGGTTACGGGGGTGAAGAAGCACCATCACCACTTCATCCTCTGCTTTTGTGCAGGGCTCAGCCTGTTAGGTGATTTCTGAGAATATGTACCAGATTAGGCTCTGCAGGTGAGATAGGCAGGGAAAGGCCTAGTTTGAGGATTCCAGCAGGGCTGAGGCATCTAGGTACCCAGGACAGAGGTGGCTGTGAGCATGCTCAATGGCAGATTTTTAGGCCCCTTAGGGAATTAATTGGTGAAAATTTATGTGTCTAGGAGTTTTAGGATTATGTGGCATCTTAGAGGCCGGTTTTAGGAGGCTTGAGGCAGGGTAGTCACCCCGCTCCGGCCCTGAAAGGGTTAAAGGCCCGCCCTTGGAGAGGGCTGGGGCTGAGAGCCAATAAGGAGAGGCTGGGAGGCAGCCAATCAGGGCTAGGCTGGGCCCTATAAAAGAGGTGCAGGGCCAGAAGGCAGGGAGTCTCTCTCTTGCTCTGGAGAGGGAAGGACCTGGCAGTCTGGGAGCTTAGGGTACTGGGAGTAGAGCAGGGCTGGGGAAAGGCAAGAGAAGCTCCAGCCTGGCAAATCCCCAGACTGCAGGCCTTGCTAAAGGCCAGAGCTGGTACAGGCTGCGGAGGTGCAGCCCGGGGGTAGGCAGAGGCAGCTGGTCTGACTCCCTTGCCAATGATGAGTGGCCTTTACAGACTGCCGTCTGCCCCAGGGAGCAGGGGTTAGATGATGACTGGCAGTAGCCACTGAGGCAAGGTGGGTTTTGAGGGTAGGGGGTTCCCTTGGGAGGGGAGACCCAGAGTGTGGGGGTACTGCTAGGGCAGAAGCCTGAGGAAAAGGGCACCAGGGTCCAGGAGGGACACAGGGCCTGAGGCAGGCGAGACATCAGCCAGCAGAGGGCACTCTGGATCTGGAAAAGAGCTAATGACCAGCAGGAGGCGCCACACCGGTGAGTCGTTGCTTCGCTACAAGACTAAATCCATAATATAGATTCTCAATGTGGTAGAGCCAGAAAGAGATTTAGGCACCTAGCCCCAAATATGTAGTCCTAGCTTCCCTTTGTTTCTGCCTCCATCCTTTGCTGCATCAGTCAAATACATATATCTACTAGAGCCAAAGAGGTAGCTGTGAAAAGATGAGCTCTTGCACCAACTATTCTCTCTGAGATGCTGCTTTCTGACTGTTGAGTGCCTTTAAATCCCATTGACTTAAAAAACCTCCTGAAGGATGAAGCTCATGAGGTGGGGACAGTTAGCTATATACATAACTTGACAAATCAGACAAGTTATCTTTGAAACCTGAAGCCTTGGATTGTTGGAGGGCTGTTTTTATCACCTTTTATTGCTAGGTTGGTATTGGTCATAGTGTACTGTCCATGAGATAGTCCATTTAAAAACCACCAGGCTGATCTCCTTCTGTCTTAATCAGTCAGGTGAGAAAAAAGCCCCTATAGTTTCTGTAGGCAATAAAATAAAATACCTCCGCTCACAGGCTGCCCGTGAGCACAGGGAATGTGCTGCTGAAAAAGGATGAAAATGAAGTTTCCACACTCTCATTTCTCTCTTGGTTTCCTGCTGTGTTGTGCGTATAGGCATGCTCACTACCCTTTGCTCTGTCCGCTCTTTCTCTCACTCTTAGAACAGAGAGCTTGCAGCACCCTACTAACGAGCTGAAGCCAGTTAATGAACAGCAAAATGGAGAGTCCATTCTTACATCCTCCTTGGTTTTCAGGGACCTGATGCTGGAGTTCAGGTGAGTGGAAACTTTCAAGATTGCCAAAATTTGAGTAACAATGAGAATTTCAGGAGCAACTGTAAACTGAAATGGAACCCTGTCTGCATCCTAGCTCAAGGTAAGATCTTCCACAAAGCCTAAGGGTAAAATTTTCAAAGATCTCAAACTCCTATTTTCAAAAGTGACTTAGGCATTTGGGAACCTAATTCCCATTGACTTTCCATGGGACTTATGCACCTAAGACAGAGTGGATATTATGAGTGGAATTTCAAAAAGTAACTTGTATCCCTCAGTGCCAATAAAGTTCTCCTTGCTTGCCTCATATATGTCCAGCTGATCTAAGATTACTCTTGTCTTTATACTAATAAGCAGGGATACTATAAACCTATCAGACATTGTAGTGCCTTTGCTGCAGAAATTCTGCTGATATGGTCTGTTCTGTTCAGTCATGAATCATGCTCACCTCAGAGTGATGAGACTGCAAAATTCACAATTCAGACTTACTCCTAAGTTAAATGTAAGTCAAACAGTAGATACAAATTTCTATGATTGACAACAGAAACTGTAGCTGGTAGTGGGAATGACTACAGTGTGACAGTTTTTTTGTTTTTTTTTTAATCTCCTAGGTAAAATATTCAGAAATAGTAAGGAAGGGGAAGACTTATTTAAAGTACTTAAAGGGGGAAGGATAAGTGCCTCAACTGTCTTACCAATGGATAAGACAAAGAAAATGTAATATCATATACCGTTAAACTTTTGTAAGAAATCCTCAATGCCCTTTCTCAATATCATTAATCTAAATAGCATGTTTGGATATGATTGCTTGTTTCAATGGAGTATTTATTCATATTCACTTAACTCTGCTGGCCATACTGTATTTTACTTCTACCAGGAGGACTCATCCTCCATGCTGCACATCCTTTTTCAGACCCTCTGACTGCTTATCAGTGACCTGAGAAATCTAAACAAAAATCTATACAGCTGGGATGTTCTGTGCATGAGCAACAACACTTTCAACTAACTGGGAGAGGCAGTCATGGACACGATGCCTTGGGGAAAGGTAGGGTTGTTTGGTCATATGGAGGTCTGCAGCCACCCATGGTCACGATGTGTTGAAGCCTCTGTGACTTCAGGGCCATACCACTCTTGCCACCTCCATGCAGCAGGGCTAAGATATGGACAAACAGTAATATGCATTTACTCAACCCCTCTTATCCAATGATCTCAAAGAACTTTACAAGCTAACTTTCAGCGAAAGATGAGAAGAGCCCTCTATCTCCCCTTTTGAGACAATACTTAAGTAATGTGTAGTGATCACTCTACGCATCACTCTATTGCAGCCACCTCTGGGGAGGAATGTGCACAGCAACACTATAGAAGTGCTAAGGAGAGCAAGTAGGGAAGAACCGTATCCTAGAATCAAGGCATAAACACTAGAAAATGTACAGAAGAGAACCATCTTGAACTGGTAGGGTGCTGGCCTAGGACACCTAAAAGGTCTTTCTGAACTCCAGTGTTTCTCTTGTGGTGCTCTTAACTCTCATGAATTTACCCAATGAGAGCTAACTTGCTCTCTATCTTAAAAAAAACAACTTGGTGTCATGTGTCTACATAATATAGACCCCTACAAAATATTTATTGAATCTGCCTGGTAAGCATTGGGCTAGCCTCCTTTGCTCCTTCATAGAGGACATACTGAAGAGAGATGGAGGGGAAGGAGGAGGAGAAAAATGTAATCAAGAAATTAAAAATGTAACTTAATTGGACTTTACATTTCACACATTTTCAAACAGTAGTGAATATTCTCTAGTTCCTCCTGAGTTCCTGTGGATTATGGGTTTCTTAGCACTCCTTTTTAATCTCACTGCTTATTAACATTTAGTGGGCTGGGGAGGGACAGCGCTAAAGAATTGTTACATAAGGAATTTTAGTATTGGAGATATTCTGAATGTGTCCAAAAAATCATTTGGTCCCAAAAGTAACATTCACCAAGTGGGTCACTGATTAGATTGTAACACAAAGCAGGCCAGCAAATCCAAATTCAAAGTAAATCTGACTACTTTTCACAGCAAACAAGACCTTTCTGACAACAATGCACTTCCCTTCAAGGGGCTAGTCATAAAGCACAGAGCCTGTTCACCCCGCTGTCAACAGCTAATCCTCTGCTGCCAAATCACCAGATTATGTAGCAAAGGTTCTGGCCATCAGGTTAATTACAATGAAATGTCTCTGTTTATTTATATTCGAACATTTTTTGAGTGCTTGTTTTCTTTCCTCCACGTTGCTAGCACCAGCACTATCAGATTTATAAATAAATATCACATGATGATGTTCAGATTGCAAACTTTTTGGTTTTGTTTGTTGTCCCTGCACTTCTGACCCATTTTCCTTTACAGTTCTTGACCCAGTGGAAAGCACAGTAGAATAAAAAGCAGAGACAATCCTTATCATAATACTTAGCTGTTCAGACCCCAAAGCACTTTACAAAGGAGGCTGGTATCATTATCCCCATGTTATAGATGGGTGGGAGGCAGGTCTCACACTGTGCACTTGGACACACTCCTGGAATTAAATCTAAGCCAGTGCTCACCCACTACTAAAGTCCCAATTCACCAAGGGCTGAGTATATGTGCAGTGTATTCAAATAATTCTTATGTTCTGGTTTTCTCAGCTATCTATAAGAAATCTGCTGAAAGCTTCACAGCTTTTTTGTATTTCCCTAGCTTAGTTCTTTGTAGGGCTTGTAATAGCCATACATTTGAAAAAAGCCAACAATGAATGTGAGCCAGTAAATCTATGTATAAATACACTGCAAGAAAAGCTCGTGTAAAAATCCATGGTAGTAGAATCATTTCTATTAATTGCCATTGTTTCCAGAATGGTGTTACCAATGTATTTAAGTGGTTAAATCCTGAAGCCAGTCCTTATCCATGTTAAGCTCTCATGGAAGACAAGCTGGTGTTTTGCATGACTAAATATCTGACTTCAGGGTCTGATCCAGTGTGAATATGTTGGGTAGCTAGTATTTTCCCAGACAAAACACTAGCTACCTCATGGAAAACTTGGTGAGCAAGGGAATGAGAGAAGAAAGCATGATGGTGTACATTTAACACCAGGCTTGACCTCACCACTGTTTCATGCCCATTAACCATCCAGAGCACTCAGACCATCACTAAAGACCAAACTTGTGTGCTGAGAATGCCTTCAAATCCCATTGAACCCATTGACTGGCTATGTTATGTAAAGCACTCACACACAAGTTTTTTTTTTTCTAGTTGTGCCCCAACTATTATAAGATATGGAGGAACCACTCGAGTTATTGATCAAGTTTATTAATATACTTTCTATTGCATTAGCAATTGACCAATTGAGGCATAATTGGGGATCAGGACCCATTGGACTCAACACTGCACAACTGAATAACAATGTTTTTGCCCCATTGTCCAAGAGCTTTCATTGATGTGCAGAGCTATTCTGCTGATTCACCCTGTCATGCAAAGCAGGTGGATCTTGTGAAGAGCACAGAAAGGATGGTGAGTGATGGGTGGACAGGAGGTCCTTCATAGATAACCCTGGAACCACACACATCTGCCTGCCACCCCAACAGGGCCGGCTCCAGGCACCAGCCCACCAAGCTTGTGCTTGGGGCGGCACCTGGAGGGGGGCGGCGTGGCGTGGCGCTTCGGCCGCCAGGGAGAGCGGGGCTACAGCCGGGCTCGCCGCCCTCCCCCCAGCGCTCTGGCCGCCCTCCCCCCCGCGCCCTCCCCCCGGCCGCCTGGGGCGGCAAAAAAGCCAGAGCCGGCCCTGCACCCCAACAATGGAAGATAGCTCAGGCTGTGGTTCGAGCTTGCTGTGGTGTTACTGTAAGATGAAAGAACACTGTGAGGAATTTTAGACAATAAGTAGCTGAATTCAGCAAACACAGTAGTGTACATACACACAGCTCAATTTTCACTTTTCTGTTGCCAAAAAATAAACACCAGGGGAGCTACAAAATTTCTCTTTTTAGACACCAACAAAACCTAATCCAAAATCTTAATTCAGCACAGGGAAAGCCATTTCCTATAAAAGAAAGCTTGTTTGCTCATACAACTGTACCTACTCAGCAATGATACCAATACCATTAAAGTAGACAGCAGTTATTTACTAATAAAGTACCGAAGAATCATAATCTTCTTGCATAAATCATATAAGGATATCTTTAGAATACAATAGGCAACATACCACAAATTTCATAGTCATATTTTAGAGCCATATAATCTGACAAGCCATGGATTTCACCAGTGATTTCCCCTATATAAAGCATAACAATTTGTGGTTAAACTAGAGTACTTATTTTCTATCTATTTTAGGGTGATTATACTGCCACCCATCACCATAGTATCTGAGTGCCGTACACATACAGTTAGAAAGCCCTCCAGACTTGACATAAAGATTCCAAGTGATGGATAATTTACCACATTCCTTGGTAATCTGCTCCAATGGTTAATTACCATGACTATTAAAAATATACACTTATTTCCAGTTTACCAAGTTTTCTATGTATCTTAATTTCAAAGGAGCCTAAGGAAGTTAGGCACCAAAGCAACTACACCATCCAGGCTGTGTTAAGAATCCCAGACAACCCTTAGTCCAATACTGCAAACTTTTTTTTTAACGAAGGTTGGTGGGTTTTTTTCAAATTTAATCTTAGGAAATTTGAGTAGATAAGAAAGGTGATTGATTGTAGTGTTATTAATGATAACACTCTGTGCTAAGTTGCACTTTATCTGCCCTGTGTCTTTGTATGTTCCTTTTCTTAAATTTTACAAGTGCTAACAGATTTCCTGGGGAAATTTAAGTAGCTTTGTTCAGTAGTAAAATCTATTGTACAAAATTTAATTTATAGTGATCTTTCAGGTCTAACATTAAAAACTAGTTAATGTGACACCAAGGCTCTGCCTCAAGAATATTTATTTAAAATATACAAAAACAGAATGATCTATAACAATATTGGCTATTTTTAATAAGTAATTGGAAAACTTTTTAATGAAAATATGCCACATGAATTGTATCAGATTTGTTTTCTTCCAGCTGATATATTACAATTGCTACACTTTCTTATTTTCCATAATTCCCCTGATTTAATGTGGATTTTTAAAGTTTTTTATATGAGCAACTATGGTACTTCAGAAATGTAGATAAACAGACACTGTCTGTGTCTCACACATTGTGATATTGTGATGTCTTGCTCAGAACACCCAGACTTGTGAGAGACTGCTACTGCTGTGCCTCAGCAGAAGTAAACTTTGCTGCTGCCAAACTGTGTGGCAGCTCCCTGAGACCGGCTTGTCCACCTTACCTGCAAACTCTTCACGACTCTGCCAGTCCAAATCTTTCCTTCCTGGTAACAATCAGTGAACCCGAATTTCCCACAGATGACTCCCTGCAGTATTCTGTTAATGTTGCTTCCTCTACAGAGAGAGTGTACATACTAGCTGGTAGGTTGGCTGAGGACTCATCCTCCACTCCTAATACACAGATGGTTTTGTAATAAAACAAGAATGTTTTTATTACTAAAGAACAGATATTGAAGTGTTACTAAGCAAGAATCAATGAGACAGGTATGGTTACAAACAAAACAAAATGCTTTCTAGTACTTAAAACTTAATTTTAGTGATATTCTTTGCCTAAGCAGTTTTTTCTCTTACATCAAATTTCCAGGCCAAGAGGATCCAGCTTTCATAGGCTCAAAGAGTCCCATTCTCCATATGTCCCCTAAAGGGCATAACTCAAATGTCATTTTTTTTCTCCCCGATATTGTTTTTGCCTCAAGAGCCAGGCTTCCTATCTTACAACATTTATTTCAAACAGTATGTCATGCCACAACATTAAACCACACAGAAATTTGCAATACAGTCAGCTGATATGTGAACACACTTTCATTGTTCTCTGCCTGTAACCAAGCCAGTCAGACACGTAAATACACATTCCTTTGCCTAAGATGGGCTGATTTCATGCTGTGCCTCTCAAACAACATTTTAAAAACATATTTCCAGCTTACATCTATAACTGACTGCACAACCCATACATACATCATGCAATGTATTTTCATGACCATCGTGTGTCACCAGTTTACATATGATACTTTACATGATACCTTTGGGATATATATTATGACAACAGTGTGTTGGGGCAATAAGTGTGAGTTACAGCATGGGGAGAGGGGGAAGAAACTCAGCCAGGTGGCCTTGAGAAGGTTCCAGGGTCACAGATACATTGGTAAAAATTATATCAGGTAGCAACATAAATTCTACATGATTTCATACTTTAATTTTATGGCAGCACTTTTGAAAAAAATCACATCAATTTCTGAATTCATTTGGTATTCGTTATAAATACCGTAGAATATAATTAATCCACTTAATATATACTAGGCTGTCATATGTAGTTCTATCAGTGTTTCATTTTAATTTAGCAGTACTTAGCAGACACTTAACTCACTGTCATTCTGAGGCACAAAACTATTAAATTTATCTTCATTTTGTGCTTTTTCATAGATTGAAATTAGCTTATGTTAAGGTATGTTGCCACTATTAACCTAAAGATGATTTCTCACCTGCCACTTATTTGTAATGGAGGAAGCTAAAGCCCAGATTTTTCAGAACTCAATCCACTGAGCTCCTTTGAAAATCTGGCCAAGAATGTCCCAATGGAAGGAACCTTAAGGGAGCTGAGAATTTTTGAGAGTTTGACCCTAAAGCATCATTGTACATGAATTCTTATTTTAAAAAGAGATGAAAATATATATAGGGTAAAATCCTGGCCTCATTGATGTTAATCGGAGTTTTGCCATTGACTTCAATGGGGCAGGCTTTCTCCCACAGCCCACCAAATGTGATTATGCCAAAGCAAATTTACACATAGATACGGCAGTCCTGTATAATCTGCCTTTCAGTCCATGCTATACATCATACTTACAAGTGACCCCACTGTGTGCATATATGTGAACATACACTCTACCTGCTCATTCAGGAATTCTGTTAAGAGAACATCCGGGTTGGATGGTTACAGCCTGAGCAATCAGGAAATAAAGTTAAGGTTGTGCATGGTGGCACAGAGGAAGCTGAGCCGCTGATTCATGGAGGAAGTAGAATCTCTCTGGTGCATAGGAGGTGAGGTTCACCTACAAAGGTCTTCAGTTTGCAGGGATCTTGGGAGAGTTTTACAACACATAGTATTTTTGCATGAATTCTATTTAAAACCATTGTTTAAAGAAATTAGCAATTTTTTCTTTCTTGTAATTAAAGTGATTCCAAAGTCTCTTTTCTAAATTGTAATTATGATTTAGTAGAAGACCTAATAGGATTGTTAAGGAGAAAAGCTAAGCATGGACATTGTTGTTTAATAATTTGAGGGCTGTGTCAGAGAAGTCCCAGAACAGGATTATTTATGTCAGTGAGAGACAATGTCAGAGAAGTGGAGGCTCATGCAGTGATTTCCAGAACACTGAAACTAGCATTTTTTATTACTAAGGGTATCAGCGATTGAAGGAGCAGAAAAGAGGGGGGCTGAGAGTGTGATATAAGTGATAAAACATCCACAAATAATTGAATGTTTCATGTTTTGATTTATTCACACTGTGATTCCCACAACATCAGTTTTCCTGGTGCTTTAATTATTTTCTCCATTGACATCTGGTAAAGATCATTCAAGTCTTGTGAACTTGAGAAACATAAAAATAAATAAAAAGCAAGATTGCTTGCTGGACTGATTCTCCCAAGAATTCCAGGGCCCAATGATGACCTTGTGGAGTGAACTGCCACTGATGTCCAGAGCAAAGATTGTTCCAGCACTAAACCATACTGGAGTTTGTCTTTAAAAATTTAAGGTTGTTTGAAACTGAAATTGAACTCCCCTCCCTAAATATACTGTTTGTAAGATTCAACACACTTTCAAACAAAGTAATAGCCAGGCCCAGAACATTCCTTGTATTGTACCAGAACATTTTGCAACTGTCTATTAAAGAGTAGAGCTGGCAAAACATTTTTTCCAGGAAAATGCAGTTTGGTCAACAAACATTTCATGGATTTGCTAAACTGTTTTTTCAGGGAAAGAAAAAGAGAATCCTAAAAAAGTCAGTTTCATTTGAACATTTTCATACCATTTCAAGTATTTTATTCAAAACAATTTTTGGTTTTGAATTTTTGTTAAATTTAAAAAAATTTTAAACGCTCAAAATAAAATGTTTCATTTGGCATGAAACAAGTTTTTCAACTTTTTTGTTTCACCAAAAAAATTCAAAAAATGTTTGTTTGGGGTGACCTTGAAACAAAAATAGTTTTTGAACCAAATCATCACACCACACAGCTCTGTTAAAGAATGACTGTCAACACTTGCCATTAATATGTTCAAAGGTTGCATATGGCCTCCACAAATTTTAATAGGAGTTCTGTGGCATCAAGGGGAGAATAGACTTCATAGCATGCTAATTAAAAAACATTACCCCATTGTACCTTTCCCTACTACCCCACTCTTTTATAACCAATTTACTCTGCAGAACTGATTAGCATACTAATAGCATTCCCTCTAATTCACAAATAGAACTCCAGTTGCGAATAACCATTAAATGTAAATTATATACCCTGTTAGGTTCAATACAGGAAGTACAAACGTGTTTTCTTTAATATCAATAATATGCTAAGATACAGCCCTGTACTTTTATTTTAATTTTTGAACCCTTCCATAAATCACAGATATAGAAGTGTTGTTGTTTTTTCATAACTAATCACCAGAGGGGTGGGTGTATCTTAGAGGTTCTCCATTATGCAACATCTTCTAATTAGATTGTTCTTTCACTTTTAGCTTTCTCTCTCTGTATCTGACACACTTTTCTCTTTTTCCGGTTGAAGTCCTTCTTTTCTTGTCTCTCTCTTTCTTCATCATGTTTTCTTGAGATGTAGAAATATGTCTTTAGATCATTCCCTGCCCATCTTAATGCTTTATTTTCTAATCCTAATTTTGGCAGTTAATTGACCTTTGATTATTAGCAGGTAAATATGCCCAATGGTCTGTGATGGGATGTTAAATGGGGTGGGATCTGAGTTACTACAGAGAATTCTTTCCTGGGTGCTGGCTGGTGAGTCTTGCCCACATGCTCAGGGTTTAGCTGATCGCCATATTTGGGGTCAGGAAGGAATTTTCCTCCAGGGCAGATTGGCAGAGGCCCTGGAGGTTTTTTGCCTTCCTCTGCAGCGTGGGGCATGGGTCACTTGCTGGAGGATTCTCTGCACCTTGAGGTCTTTAAATCACAATTTGAGGACTTCAATAACTCAGACATAGGTTAGGGGGTTGTTGCGGGAGTGGGTGGGTGAGATTCTGTGGCCTGCGTTGTGCAGGAGGTCAGACTAGATGATCATAATGGTCCCTTCTGACCTTAAAGTTTATGAGTAATCTGTGTTTTCAGGCACCAAGGCTCTTTCTACCAGTCTAATTCAGTGAATTTAAGCACTGGGCTTGTTCGGACTTCAACTGTCACCATCAAAGTCTGTCACTGTAAAAAGTAAGGCTAGCGTAACATTTTGACAAGTGACTTATCCAAAAATTGGGGGGTTGTTTACATGAAATTTTTCAGAAAAAGTGCCTGCTCTGTGTGGAAAATCTGAAAGTGAAATATTTGACCCAAACTCAAATATTTTGATATGCTGCCTCAGTAGGAGGAGGAGGAGTAATTCAGCTGGGGAGCCCTGGCCACAGAGAATGAAATGGGGTCATCAGGCAAACACCTTCCATGATGTATTACTTTCTCTCTCTCTCCAAGAGGGGAGGCTGTGGTGCATCATGAGATACTGGCTGACCAGGGACCCTGGCCTATAGAGAAGGATAGGAGCAAGAGGCACCACAACAGCAATTCTGTACCAAAATATTTTGGTTTTCAGCTAAAATATTTCAGGTTTTGCCCCACCCCTCCTTTTTTCTGAAAAATGAAATTTCCCAGGAAGCGGAGGGAGACACTTTCCCACCAACTCTGTAAAAGAAGCTTGGTCCCTACTCACCCCCAGTATTCACAGGTTTACACATTTCTTTCAATACTAAGGAGCTAGAAGTAAATATTTGATTCTAGAGCCCACTGAAAGAATTTATGAAATCTAGAGATGGAAAGAGCCCATTGGGTCATCTCTCTGCTGCTGAAGGACTATTGTGTATTGTGTGAGCTATCCTGCCTGTCTTTATCACTACACCAAATGGTAGGTTTTCTCTTGGGATACCATTCCACAGACTAGTAGATAGCCTCCAGAGAAGTATAGTTTGATCAGATCAAGTAGTCCCTGTGTTAGTCAGGTTTATTTGCCTGAGGGAGAACTGGAGGGGATAAGGCCCTTAAAATACAGGCTTTAATGAAGAGTTTGTAAGGTACCATGTACACTAATGGCACTGCAGTACATAAATGAATATTTTTTTAGTTTTGGGTAGACTTTTCCTGATATTTTCCCTAATTTCATCACGTTTGCACAATGTATACTCCATCCAAAGAATGTTAATCAAAGGTTCTTCAGGAACTCTCGTGTAATACTTGCAGAGCCCATGGATCTAATAGGAAGGCCTCATATGCTGCCAGTTGTAAAGGCAGAAGGAACGGAATACCAATTATGGACTGTAGCCCAGGATGCAGACCCATGGGAACCAACAGGGAAGTGCTGAAGACAATGATTGGAGTTACTGGGATTTCTCCAGCTCTTGAGAGTTGAATATCAATGCTCTAGATAACAAGAAGCAAAATAGCAGCACACACAGATGGAAGGAATAAAGCAGTCAGCATAACATAAGGTAATATGGGGAACCATGAGGGAATAACAAGACCATCAGGGTATAAACAGATCTGCCTTACCAAAAGATACTATGATATTTCTCAATTGTAAAGTACACCTCTACCGCGATATAACGCGTCCCAATATAACACGAATTCGGATATAACGTGGTAAAGCAGCGCTCCAGGGGGGCGGGGCTGCGTGCTCTGGTGGATCAAAGCAAGTTCGATATAAAACGGTTTCACCTATAATGTGGTAAGATTTTTTGGCTCCCGAGGACAGCATTATATTGGGGTAGAGGTGTAATTGCTGCAAAATTGATTAAACGGGATTTGGACCTAAGGAAGGCAAATTTCACAAAAAAAAACCCTCGTGTTCTTTCAAATAAGTTAGCAAGGTAAGATGGGATTGTCCTATGAGGCAGGGTAAGCAAAATGTTTATTTTCAGATGCCAACCAGGAAGAAATAAATCAGAATTCTGACTTTCAGAAACAAAATTATATTTTTTTCAGAAGTGAGGTAAATGGATGTTTAAAAAAAAAAGTATTTTTGTTTAAATTGTTCTAGTAGATTTCTGCACCCCTCTCCTAAATGATAAAAAAGGCATATCACAGGCTTGGGGGGAAATGCTTCTGGGAGCTACTTATTAAAACATTAGCATCATATCATTGATATAATGCTTATCACTTCTAGCAAGAGCCTGGATTGTAGGCAAGAATAATAGTCAGATTCCCTATTGGCTGAATAATATAAATAACCACCAATGTTGACAAGTATTTTAAAATGAACTTGAACAAGCTTGTATCCTGTTATTATCCCAACTTTTTAAGTAAACCACCTTCTTCACATGAGAACCAATGAGGCAGTGCTTCAGTAAACCCCTGAGGAACTGAATTTTGCCAGGGTGGCTAATATAGGAATAATCTACCTGTAATTTGAAAAGGATAGATATCTTCCAGTCCAAAGATTGCAAGCTCATTACTTTTCTTGTCTCATGCAAAAAGTAGCATCAACTATAATGTAAAAAAAAAAAATGTAACCCAAAAAACTATCTGAATAGCAGAAAGGTTTTAAAGAAGGACATCCATCAGGAAAAACTGTGCTTATGTGCAAGTCCAGTGCCAAGGTTTACTCTACTCTAGAGTTCCGAAAGAATGTCAGTGCTTTGGATTGATTACAGGGAAACCTGTGATTGTGTTTCCCTGTTTTATAGTACAGTCCTCGTTCTGCAAAAATTGTTAATAGCTGGCACGCTTCACACTAGGCAAAAGGTGCAATTAGAAAACTATTCAGAATTATATGTTTGAAATGCCTACCGCCTTATCCTTCTCTATTGCCTTCCTTTATAACCTTGAACTCCCTGATCAAAAGAATTAAACTGAATGAAAGACTCAGAATGGAATTACAGTACTGATTGCTTGTTGTATTGTAAATGGAGGCTAGACAGTGAATCATATTTAGGTGTGCAAGTCTGGAAAATTTCATGACGTGCTTCCTTTTCTAGAGGCATTCTGAGTAGTGTGAGTTGCACGAATGCCTCAGGACATGACATCTCCTTACTTTCCAATTACTGGCAGGAATTACAGGCAACTTTTTTTTGAAAAAATGTAAGTTACCTACCACATACAGTAAGGACAGTACTACAATAGCTGGACTGCTGAGAATTTTAAAAGTGATAAGGAAAGGCTACAATAATGTTGGGCCCATCTTTAGACTTGGGTAAGACTACGTCTTAATCCAAAGCAGGTAGTACTGATTGGAAAGAGCAGTTTAGACTGATGCACTCAAGAATTGCAAGCCAGTTAAGGCCTTGTGTGGGCTGAGTGGTGGTTAGAACATGTTAGCTAACATGTTCTAACTAACAAGTTTGAAAAGTGCCTTGTCTACACAAGTCTTAACTTGAACAGCATAGCATGTGTTAAAGGCAGCATTAACCCTATATACACACTAGACTTTTAAAATGTTAGCTAGCATGTGCTAACATCACATCCTTAAGTCCTAGTGAGACAAGCCCGAGTGTTCAATTCTTAATCATACAGCGTGTTAGCCTCTAAAGTGGGAGGGCAGAAAGTATGCTAAAAATAAAGAGCCTCCAGGTTCCAATAAAAAATGGGGCAGGATTTTTAATTTCAGTATATACTCCCTAGCCAACAACATGCTTTAGTTAGAATTAGAAAATGCAGGATGTGCATCAAGAAAACAAATCTGCCTTTAATTTAAATCCTGTTTACCATGGCTCTCAACTCATATAAACACCCTTATGAACTACCACTCTTCATAAATTTCAATATGCTGGGCTCCCCACAGTAATATGGGTGGGATAGGCGCATCGACAAGTCTGAATTAGATAATGCAGGTTGGAATCAATTGTTATAAGCACTGTGCAGCAGAGCTGAGGCCATACCAACTCAGTTATGAAATCACTGCAGCTTCCTACTTCTTTCACAATAAATTATATTTATTGAGGGTAAAATAGGGGCCATTGCTATATAACATCCGCTGTATAATATTTATTCTGAGAGATGTTAAATAGCCAATATTACAGGGTGCCTGTCTCCATTGTACTTCAATAAGCAGGTTTTCGTTTGTGCGCCAATCAAATCCATTACATTTCATCACATTAAGTGGTGTTTAATTTGCACTATTGCAAACCACTCACTCTCTCCATGTTCCTGTCTCCTAACATTCCATCAAAGCAAATTGCTATCAACCTGTGTTACCATGGCAATGAGGGTAGCCTCTGTTGTTTTTTGTGCGTCAATCAACTCAGCAGTGTTTGTCTTGAAGGACTGTACAAACCAGTGGGGGGAGGGGAGGGTCAGATCAGCGTACTTTCTGAAAGCTTTGTACTCTGGATCCAGGAAAGGGATGGCTCAGACTAAAAGGCATGTTTCCATGGCAACTGGAGCTGCTCCCATTGTTTCAGTTTGTCACTCATCACAGCAATGTTTGCCTTTTCTAGTAGCCTTTTGTTGTGAATCCAGAAGGCTGGTTAGCAATGCTTTGGTGGTAAACAGAGGTTTTGTCTGGGGAGGAGGGAGGAAATCCACTGATTGAGCAATCAGATTGATTGATTGAATTAGGGATTTTAAATTAATTGCACAAAAGGAAAGGCAAGATATCTTGAAATGTGCTGCATGGGGTGAATTATACCAATAACTGTCTGTCTGTACAGAGACGTCTTAAGGGGAAAAAAATTTGTTTCCTATAACACTGATAAAGGATGACAAACACAAAGTAAATTAGAAGAATCTTAACTTTTTTCAACCTGGTTTGCATCCACAACAATATTTTTTTTGCAGGGAGTGGGGGGAAATAATTTAATTGGTACCTCCATATTAATGCAGAGCTTCAGTTTCCGAACTGTTCTCACTTTTTTCTGAAGAAAAATGTGTGATTATATTGTTCATGAAATCTACTGGATATGCAGTCCTGGAAACTGAAGTCTATGAATGGAACCTTTCCCACATTTGCTCACCTATTGCCTCATCCAAAGCCCATTGAAGTCAATGGGAGTCTTTCCATTGACTTCAGTAAGCTTCAGATGTTGGCCCAAAGAGTCTCATAGCGGAAATTTAATTCTACATGCCTATTCCATGCTTGAGGCAAGGTGGGTGAGGTAATATTGTTTATTGGATCAACTTCTATTGATGAGAGAGACAATCTTTCGAGCAACACAGAGCTCTTCCTCAGACGTTGGATTCAGAGTAGCAGCCGTGTTAGTCTGTATCCGCAAAAAGAACAGGAGTACTTGTGGCACCTTAGAGACTAACAAATTTATTAGAGCATAAGCTTTCATGGGCTACAGCCCACTTCTTCGGATGCATATAGAATGGAACATATATTGAGGAGATATATATACCCACATACAGAGAGCATGAACAGGTGGGAGTTGTCTTACCAACTCTGAGAGGTAGGAGGGATTTGAGGCGACTTTGCAGACATTTACAGGACTTTGCAGATATTTACTTCCATACATGATGAACAGCACTGGAGAAAGCGTGAAGGAGTTTGGCAAACTTGACATGCAGACTTGACATGTTCAGGGAATTAAAAACAGAGCCTTCTTTGGATAAAACAAAAGTGGCTTGCAAAGTAATACATTCAACGCAATTTGGAAGACCCCTCCTTGTTGCAAGGTGGTGCATAACATTGGTACTACAGTATTGTCTTATGTGTGTAGTTTGAAATACATATGGCTTCCTACTGAACACTGGGTCCTCTATATAGAGAAAAAGAACAACCACCCAAAACATAGCTGGAAGACTCATCCAAGAATGGGAAATTAAATGAGTTAGCATGCTACCAAAGTAAGTGTAATTGAATGTTTCTGTTTAATCCATTCATTGCAAATAGACTGTGTCTTGAAAGATTACATTACAGACCTTTTCTAATTGTTTACATATGTCCTTTAAACATCACTAGTCTACAACTCCATAGAAGTGGTGTGGCACGTGGTAAAGAATTGTATGGGGACTCTTGCCAATTCATCCGCAAAGGATGAGATAGATGTGTGATTGAAAAGTATTTGTCTAACCAGCTGCAGCTGTGTGTAGCTGATACATAAACCCTCATTTAGAAGATATTATCTATCAGGCAGAACAAAGGTGGGTAATTTGAAATGATTTAGCACAATGACTTACCAAATTACCACACTAAAAAAAAAAGTGTTTTAAGTCACATGAAGGTTGTAAGACAAACTCACAACTTCTAGGGCATTCAAAGTTAAAGCTGGTCCATCCTTAATTTATCTTTTCCCTTTTAAAAAGCTGTTTCAATTTAACATGGAAAAAACAAATGACTAGGGATGGGCTGATGATAAATTTACAGACCTTCTGGATTAATAACTGTTCACCACTGTAAGCTTTTTGGGTCAGGGACTGTCATTTATTGTGCTTATACAACACCTAACACAATGGGACCCTGACCTGTTTGACTGCTAGTCACTACGAAAATATGAATATTATATCATGCTAATTAATAGCAGCAGCATATTATACACACTTCCGGGATAACAAAAGCAAAAACAATGGTAATAGCCATGGAATTGTTTCTTAATCTGTTCTCCAGAAAATGTGTGTTTTATGTATGGGAAAGGGGAAGTGGTCAGATTAAAGGAAAGAAAGAACTAAGTACTGGATAGTCATTGATTTTTAAGGGCCGAAATGACCATTAGGATAACCTAATCTGAGCTTTGGCATGACATAGGCCAGAGATTTTACCATGTGATTCCTACTTCTAGTCCAACAACTTGTGGTTGAACTAGAGTTTATATTTCAGATAGATATCCAGAGTAAACTCTTGGATCTACTGAAATCAATGGCAAAATTCCTATTGACTTTAGTGGGGCCAGGATTTCACCCCCAGGCTTGATTCAAAGATGACGAGTAATGGAGAATTTACTACATTCTTTCATAATTTGATCCAATACTTAATAGCACTCACGCGTAAATGTACGTTTTATTTCCAATTTGAATTGAAATACAGTGGGTGCATTTAAAATATTTTCTTTAACCTTTTTGCCCTTTGAAATCTATTACTAGTCTGTGAAGGGAATCCTGATAGCACCGCTCAAAAACAATAGCCAGAGAAAAAACAAAAAATCACTGCACCCACTTCAGTGAGTCCAGTTTTCAAAAATGGCCTCTAAAACCTTGATCCTGCAATTAATCATAGAAAGATAGGGCTGGCAGGGACCTCAAGAAGTCATCAGGTCCAGCCTGTTGCATGTTGGCAGGACCAAGTAAACCTAGAGCATCCCTGAGAGCTGTTTGTCCAACCTGTTTTTAAAAATTTCCAGTGATTGGGATTCCACAACCTCCATTGGAATCTTATTCCAGAGTTTAACTCCCTTTAGGAAAAACTTTTAACTAACATCTAACCTAAATTACCCTTGTTGCAGATTAAGCACATTACTTCTTGTCCTACTTTCAGTGGACATAAAGAACACTTGGTCATCATCCTTTTTATATAGCCCTTAACATATTTGAAGACTGTGATAGCCAGCCCTATCTAATCCATAAATTCAGTATCTCTATTCAGTCCATGATTTTTAGTGTCTAGCAAAGTTATGAATTTTAGCTCCCAGGCTCATCTTTTGAAAGTGTTGTGCAGGTTTTCTTTGAGGATGAAGACTGATAGGTCAGATATAGAGTGATTGCTTTGGAAAAGCATTCACCCATAGGTGATGTGGTGTTTTTGTCTTTTATTATTTTCTTGAGTGAGTTCATTTGAGAGTATAGCGATTGTCTGGTTTCACCCACCTAGTATCTATTGGGGCTTTTAGTGCACTAATGGGTTATAGATTATTACAACAATCTATAAGACACTAACAACCCAACCAACCCCCCCAACTGCTTTCCCCACTCTCCTTTCCTCCCTGTCACTGGAGGGGCATTAAGGGCCACTTCTCCTTAAATGATCACTTGAAGTATGTGTTAATTACTTATGCTAAACAATCTGTTCCACATTTAGATGTGACACTCTGAGTAAATTTCCTCTGAAGAAGAGTTCTGTGTAAGCTGGAAAGCTTGTCTCTTTCACCAACAGAAGTTGGTCCAATAAAAGATATTACCTGACCCATCTTGTCTCTCTAATATCCTGGGACCAACAAAGCACTTAGGATGGAAGAATCCCATGCACTGCTACAGACTAGGGACCGAGTGGCTAGGCAGCAGTTCTGCAGAAAAGGACCTAGGGGTTACAGTGGACAAGAAGCTGGATATGAGTCAACAGTGTGCCCTTGTTGCCAAGAAGGCTAACGGTATTTTGGGCTGTATAAGTAGGAGCATTGCCAGCAGATCGAGGGACGTGATCATTCCCCTCTATTCAGCATTGGTGAAGCCTCATCTGGAGTACTGTGTCCAGTTTTGGGCCCCACACTACAAGAAGGATGTGGAAAAATTGGAAAGAGTCCAGCGGAGGGCAACAAAAATGATTAGGGGGCTGGAGCACATGAGTTATGAGGAGAGGCTGAGGGAACTGGGATTATTTAGTCTGCAGAAGAGAAGATTGAGGCGGGATTTGATAGCTGCTTTCAACAACCTGAAAGGGAGTTCCAAAGAGGATGGATCTAGACTGTTCTCAGTAGTACCAGATGACAGAATGAGGAGTAATGGTCTCAAGTTGCAGTGGGGGAGGTTTAGATTGGATATTAGGAACATCTTTTTCACTAGGATGGTGGTGAAGCACTGGAATGGGCTACCTAGGGAGGTGGTGGAATCTCCTTTTAGAGATTTTTAAGGTCAGGCTTGACTAAGCCCTGGCTGGGATGATTTAGTTGGGGATTGGTCCTGCTTTGAGCAGGGGGGTCGACTAGATGACCTCCTGAGGTCCCTTCCAACCCTGATATTCTATGATTCTGTCACAGCACTGTATTTCTCTCATCAAGTTTATTTCAGGGATCAACCTCAGCTAACCCACTGTTTTTCTCTCCTCAATTTCAGTTTGAAAATAAGAGTTTTCTCACACACACAAGAATGAATAAATTGAAATTTGTTCCCAGGTATTCTTTTTATATTTTCCTCAACATCTCCCATTTACCCTCTGTCTCTTTCTGTTGTGAGCCTGATTACTGCTGATCACATGGATACAATTCACACTGAGACACAAAAGGCTTCATTTTTCTTTTGAGAGTTCCCTGCGGAAGGCCATACTGTCTGAAATGTTGGTGCTTATTTCTTTTAAAGGGGAATGTAAATGAGCTTTCTGGATAGGTGAAACTGATGTGGTTTTTATTATTTTATTTTTAGAGCTGCAATTTATTTTTCATTTGTGTAAAAGAAAGAACAAATGCTATTTATTTCAAACATGCACCCTGTCCAATCTTGCCGAACAATAAAATACTTGAAAAAGCTGATTGAATACTTGTATCTGGAGACAAATATGAAAGCACAATGTACTATAGCTTGTTGCTAAGTGGAATAACATCTGAATACACAAGCAAAATTGGTGTATTATGTTTGATTGTTAATACGAATCCAAATTATTCCAGAGTAACTCTCATATTTCCATCATAGCTCAGAAAGCTCATTGTATACACTTAACGTCATTCACTGGTTTTCTTCTTATCCATACTGCACTCCTAGCAGGACACTAACCATGAAAGATATAGCTCCATCTACTGAAAAATATAGAAATTCTATTAACCAGGTTTGCCAGCAGTATGATGAAAAGTATCATCTGTATTACAACAGATGGTATTATTCTTAAGGGTGTAATTAATTTTTCACTCTCTTCCGCATAGACATAACATAGAATGTTGCACTCGATTCGTAGGATTTACTTAACTTCATTTTTTTCTATGTCTGTTTTTCTTGAATTTGATTGCTTTCCTACTTCAACCTGGAATTCTGAGCCAAAAAACCCCAAAGCTTATACACTGAGTATGGAAATGGATTAAAAATAAGCATCTTATATACAGGGCCGGCTCCAGGTACCAGGCAACCAAGCACTTGGGGCGGCCCCTGGTAAGGGGCGGCCAACCTTGGGGTGGCGGGGGGCAGTGCGGCGCGTCGTTCGGCAGGGTTCCGGCAGCGCGGTGCTCGGCGGGGGGTGTTTGGCGGTGCGGTGCTCCATGGGGGGAGGGGGGTGTTCAGCGGCGTGGCGCTCAGCGGGGGGTGTTTGGCGGTGCTCCGCGCGAGGGGGGGCTCTTGCAGTGCAGCGCTCCGCGGGGGGCGGGAGTGTTCGGCAGCGGGGCGCTCGGCGGGGGGCAAGGGGTGTTCGGCAGCGCGGCGGGGGCTGTTCTGCGGTGCTCCACCCGGGGGGGTTTCGGCGGGGGGCGGGGGGCGAGGGGTGTTCGGCAGCGTGGTGGGGGCTGTTTGGCGGCGCTCCGCGCGGGGGGGTTCAGCAGCGCGGCGGGGGGCGGTGGTTGTTCCGGCGGCACAGCGTTCGGCGGGGGGGGGGAAGGGTGTTACGGCGGGGCGGTGCTTTTTTTTGCTGCTTGGGGCGGCAAAAAAGTTAGAGCCGGCCCTGCTTATATAACATTGATTAGAAAAGCAAAAGCTACAGGTGCAAAGAATGTATTGTAATAGTACCTACACCAAGAGGGATAGGTGTATAGACTTTGAGATTTTTCTACCAAGGCTCAGGTTAAAGCTTAAATAAGCTTGAGTGTAACACTGAAAGATTAAGGTTGAAAATAGCAAAACCTGAATATGCAGGATCCAAAGACAGTGATCAGTAATTCTTTTGGATCATATTTAGTCCTGGCCCCGTGTTGTAACAACACAAAGGAGGGCATAAAGACTCCATGTGCAGCCTGCGTTAGAGCTACCTGTATGGTGGCATGGAAGAATACAGGATCTGTGCCCAAGTTCCTTCCCATTGCGCCTGGTCGGGTAAGAAGAGAAACTGAGGCTCCATTCCAACTATGTTCTGGCCTGCAGAACTGGCTTGCCATGCGGGAGGAGTATTCTGCACTCCATAAAACAATGTGCCATGTTACACGCTTTAACACAGCACAAGTGATTACCAAGATAATAGCAGCATGATCTAGCTTTTAGGTTTTTAATCAACTAACTGCCTTCTGACTTTCATGTAATTGAGGTTCACAGAGTAACGGCTTTCTGAGTCTCTTTCTGCTGGAGTGTCTGGGTGTGGGTCACTTGCCGGGATTATTTAGGTATATTTCATGTAATCATTTGCCTGCCATTGCAGGGGCCTCAGGCACAGGTGCACCTCGATTCCTCCTATTCTCTGCCTGTGGCACATAATAGTCTAGTCCCCTGTGAGTTATAATAGGATGGTCTCATTTTGGTTGTTGACTTTAGGATGTGGGTGCTGGGTCATATTGGTGGCCTGTGCTATACAGGAGGTCAGACTAGATAATCTTGTAGTCCCTTCTGGCCTTAAACTATATGACTTCAGATTAGTCATCTTTACTCCTCCTAGTAAACTCATTGACTCCAACTGTACATCTGACCAGTAACCTCATGAGTAAACCCATACTAATATGGGCACTGCAGAGCATATAGGCAGAGTGCGGCAGATGCACCATCCTTTGGGTTCCATGAGCTGGTGAAAAGGAGGTAGGGATGCTTCCTTGCCCCTAATGATGTGAGCTGGATTGTGACCCAGGGATGCTATGAAGGTAGTAGTCCCTGCATTTGGCAGAGTACAGGAACAGTGATTGTCCTTAGACATCACTGAGGGAGTGCAGTGGGAGATTGAGGCCTCTGGCTCCCATCCCACTCCCCGCTCTTTGGTCGCACCTGTGTAATCTCCAGACATGGTGACTGGGACGGGGCCCCCAGGGTGCAACCTGGAACTGGGATACCAGGGAACCCTCTGGCATACCAGCCAGGGCTCCCATACTCACTGTAATGCTGTGACAAGCTGCAGACCACTCCCAGTCCTGCACTTACGCAAACCTTTACACAGACAGGGACACACCCAGCTGAAGTTATATGAAGACTTCTCCCCCAGCTCCACAGCCTGGGACCCCAGAGCTGTACCGTCTTGCCTGGTCAAAAGCCTGACCAGTATAAGTTTATTACCTAGTCCACCCCTCTCTCAAAGTGGAGAGGACAATGCACCAGTCTTTTTTCCCAAGCAGATTCCCCCAGTACTTCAAGCAAAACACACTGTTTTAGGTAAAAATATAAAACAGATGTATTAACTACAGAAAGATAGATTTTAAGTGATTATAAGTTATGAGCGTACAGCTCAAAATAGATTACCTAAGAAAGAAACAAAAATAGAATCTAAGCTTTATAAACTAGATAGGATTTGAATCAAGCAGTGTCTCATCCTGTTAGCTAGTACAAGCAGGTTGCAGCTTTTGCATACACAGGCAGGAATTCTTCTGTGCCGCCTGGGACCCCATTTTCCCCAGTTCAGTTTTTTTTCCTCAGGTGTTGTCAGGTGTTGTGTTGTAGGGGGAGTGAGGCCCTGTGATGATGTCATTTCCCCCTTTTATATCTTCTTTCAGCTTACTGGAAAGATCTTTTGCTGAGACATGAATCAGTCTCCATTAGGTATGTGTTATCTCTGAGAGGTTTCCATTGTTCCTGGGACAATCCTTGGCAGTGTTTTGTATTCTCCTCAATGGGCCATCAACATTGTTTGGCCTTTTTATTGTAGAAAGGCTGCTTGTGGGTGTTCCCAACCTCACAACATGTTTCAGTAGCACATACATAGCAAAACCTTATAACTTCATATACAATGATAGCACAGACAACTTAACAGGATATTAATGTTCAACAGATTAATACTTTTAAAATGATACCTCACAGGGCATATTTTTTTACAAAACATATCATAATTATATCACCATGGTAAATAGGGGGTGCCAGGATGTTGTTTTGGGGTACAGAATGTCAGAGTGACCCTTAGCAATTTATGAAATAAGATCAAGCAATGGGACCCCTGATTTATCTTGCAGAGTGCCACAATAACCCACTGCCATAAAAGTCATTGTAGCTCTCAGGGACACCCATTTTAATAACCATTATTTGTTCTTAGTTGTCATCCTACTTCTTTCCTTCCAGATTTTGAGACCCTCAAAAGTAACACACCAATGGCCAAATCCTCCTGGCCTCACATGAACATTAATAATGTTATTCATTTAATACCCTCCCACTGATGGGCCAGTCACTTATGTCTGCAAAGAGAGGTGTAACCCATGACTGCTTGGTATGGTGCTCTGTCCCCCTCTAGTGGCACCTGGCCCAACTAGCGATTGATGAGTCTGCTACAGCCTTGGCTAAGAACCACGTGGCTTTTAGCTCATGCAGGAGAGGCTCATATACTAAGCTTCAGAGGTGCCTGGTTCAATCCCACCCGCCGCCGAGTGGCTTCTGTCGGCATTACAACCGCAGCGTGTGTAGATATATACCCAAGGTAGTTTATAATGGAGCTATCTTGAAAAACAATAGCAGTGAAACTGTGTCAGCGCAGGCTAGCTGCTCAAGTGCGTACAAGGGTCCCAGCCGGAGTGTCCAGCCTATGTTGTTGCCTGTGCTGCTGGGACTTCACCGCTGTTGTTATTCGAGCTAGCTCGACCAAAGCTAGCTCAGGTATGTCTATATGTGCTACAATCACACCTCTGATTGCAGTGTAGCCAAAGAAAACAGATCCCAGCCCCCATAAGCTTATAACTTAAATAATGAAATGAACACAAGGGTGGATATAGATTGTGTCAGAAAGGGGAGGGGCAAGGAAAAGTATGGTTAATGATATATGATTGTGGGGTTAGTCAATGGAGTGCATTAAAATCAGAGGCACTGCTTGAGTAAGACAAGCGGGGTTCTTTACATTCAGACACTTACTCTTCAACTACACACCACCAAAATGAAAATATTCATCTCTTTAGCTGAAAATACAGCCGTTGCTAAAATATTACATAAAATTATTGCCAAATTTGCTTATTGGGAGATGTTTCACACTGAATAATAGCTTATGGAGCTGGGTATTTTTCAGTCTCCCCCAGTTTCCCCCCAAGTCAAATTCTGACATTGGAGTGGGAATTAAAATGGCTCCATGATCAATTAAAATAATACTGGTGCAAACTACTTTCCAATGTCAAGACAAGGAAAATATAAGAATTACCTGACGGTTAGGGCACATATAGCATGTAAAGTGTTAGGTACAGAAAAAGGAACCGAAAGCTCACAGAATGACGTCAAGAAATAGTGCAAAATTGATGAGAAAAACAAAGGCAGAGAATGAAAGGAAGTTTGCACAAGATGTAGAGATAAATAATAAAACATGTTTCAAGTACATAAGGGGAAAGCAAAGCCTCCAGGAGACAGCAAGGGTAATTTATTGACAGAAGAAGCAGCCCTTAATAAATAATTAAAGGAATTATTTGCTTCATTGTTCACAGGGGACGATGAGGGACAGGTGCCAGCATCTGATACGTGGCTCTATGGATGTTGAAGGAAGTATGTGATCAAGGAGTCCTGATAGCTGAAGGGATGCGGTGGCCAGGTGCGGGGGGAAGAGAATCACAACCAGGCGAATCTCTTGCAACACTTGTGCAAAAGTGGAAAAAAGGATATGGAAGGAAAGAGGGAATAGGAGATGGATGCAAAACCTCTTAGGCTTTTTATAGTTACTGGGTGTTAGTTAACATGAGCTAAAAGCCTAGTGAAGACAAAGGCAGTTTGTAGTTTTAACACAACTCAGTAGGTTGAGGTAAACCCTAGGCTGTCCCTTACACTATGTCTACACTGCATACCTTACAGTGGCACAGCTGTGCCACTACAACTGTGCTGCTGTAAGGTATTCAGTGTAGCCACTCTTTACCAGCAGAAGAGAGCTCTCCTGCCAGCAAAATAAAACCACCGTCAACGAGGGGCGGTAGTTTTGTTGGTGGGAGAGTGTCTCTCACCGCCAAAGGGCTGTCTACACTGGCACTTTTTGTCATTAAAACTTTTGTCGGTCAGGGGTGTGGTTTTTTTCACACCCCTAACTGACAAAAGTTTTAACGACAAAAGTGCAGTGTAGACATAGCCTTAGCAACCTCTACTTGCTAACTCTTGTTAAAATTATAATCTGCCTTGTCTTCACTAGGACTATGCCTCATGGTGATTACCTTGCATTAGATAATATGAGTTAAGAATACACCTTTTTTCCCCCCTAGTAAAGATGCAATTGTGGGAGGGGAACTGAGGCATCAACTCTACCAGTTTACATGTTAAAAGTAAAGTCTACAGTGCCCTGGTTGTGCTGGAGGTCTGGAAAGTGTTAGTTAGCAGGTATAGCAAACACCTTCTAACAACATACTTTTTAAAATCCTAGTTTAGACAAAGCCTTAGAAAGATACTTCCCGAGGACTAATGCCTTGCTCTGAGGATCAGTGAGAAGATTAATTGTATTTGCAGTGTAAATCCGTAAGCATCATTAGCTTTGAAGGAGGAACATGCAGGAGGATACAATTTGTCAGATGAAGTGTCTTAGGTCCCTATTCAGGGAGGTACTTGAGCATATGCCTAACCTCAAACATGTAGGTATTCCCAGTGCAAACAATGAGACTACTCATATGCTTAAATTTAAGCATGTGCTCAAGTACCTTCCTAAATAAGGGGCTTATTCTCTGCGTTTCAGTCTAGAGATGCACAGTGAGAAGAGGGTGAAAAGAAAAAGGAAAGGGTGAGGTTTCTTTCCCTGCACAAAGATGCTGGATTCCATCTGTGCCTCCTCTTTCAATTCCCTTCTCTTGAAATCCTTTTGCATCACTGCAGTTATACTTGATGGGTATAATTATGATGTTAGATCAGGCAGTCAAGCTCAGATCTGCTAACTCATTAATAGAGTGGATATATAATATTTTATATGCCTATCAATATCTGTGCTTGTCTGTCTATACACACACAGAGAATACATAAACTGGAAGGTGGATTAAATAAATAGCTTTCACTACTCTCGGGTGGCAGAGCAAAGCACTGATCTGAGCCAAGCATGCATGATCATCTTCAACGAGGGGAAATAAATTGATTCCGACCTCTTCACATCATCTCTTATATTTTATGCTGCATCCATCTGACTCTGTTTATAACAGTGAGAATGTTCACATCTTTAGGCCCATACAACAGCGTTCCATGGGACCTTTAGCTCACAAACAGCTAGAACTCCATGCTTAATTTCTCTTCTGCCTCCCTTGAATCTGACTTCAGCAGGTTTAACTCCCTACTTCTCCCACTATGTAAGCTGTGCTTTGTCTGAGCCTCCCGACTCATCCCTCCAGCCCATGCGGAGGAGGTGGCTGAGAAGCTACCTGAGAAGGGAAGGTTGGGAGGCAAAAATCATCTAGGGGGAGTTGTAGCAACACAGAAGTGGGAGGAGAGTCACAGGTGGTGAGAAAGCTGTAGGAATTAGTTAGACTGAAAGCTCTTTGGGACAGTGGCCATCTTTTTGTATGTATGTGTCTGGGGCACCTGGCTGCTGCTGTAATATAAATAAGAATCATATCAGAGATCCTCCACATCTTACCATAGGACCCTGCAAAATCTAGGACGACCCTGAACATGCAGACCGCATCCTAGTTAGTTACAAAGCTATTGGGTAAGGATAGTGCCTAGAGGCTCTGAGCAAGATCACAGCTCCTTTATGCTAGTTAATGTACATACTCATAGTGAGAGGCAGTCAGTCCCTGCCCCCAAAGACTTTACCAGTTAAATAGACAAGAGTGGCAAAGCATGGGAGAGAGGAAAGATTAATATCCCAATTTTACAGATGGGGAGCTGAGGCACAAAGAAAGTGACCTGCCCAGAATCACACAGGGAATCAGCAACATAGATGGAAACTGAGGGCTGGGCTATACTGAAAAGTGACATGAGCATAGCTACATTGCTCGGGGGTGTGAAAAATTTACACCCCTGAGAGATGTAGTTAAGTGGACCTAGCCCCAGGTGTAGACAATGCTAAATTCTTCTGTCGACCTAGCTAGGACCTCTCAGGGAGGTAGATTACCCACACCAATAGAAGAACCCCTCCCATCACCATAGGGAGTTTCTACATTGAAGCACTGCAGCTGTGCCACTGGAGTGTTTTTCAAGTGTCTTAGCTATAATGCACACAGAAAGCAGTGCATTAGAATGGGGAATGTGCTAACGGATATATTTGCTATACTGAATTTCAGTACTATAATGCTTCATTTCTCCCGCTCTTCTCTCAGGCATGATCCAACTCTGACTGTAACATGTAACTTTGTAAAGCTTCTTGGGGACACAGATTGTTCAAAGACACAATACTGTAAAGAAAAATATGATTTTGTTGCGCAGCACTGCATTGTATTTATTGTGAGGCAGGAAACAGAAGTGCTCCTTATTGTCCCTTTCCCCTTTTTTGTCTCTTCCTTCCTGCCCTCCTTCCCACCAACCATACCGCTGGAGAAAAAAGCTGTTCTAAAATAAAGCAACCCTCAAAAAAACCCTATATTGTTAGCTGAAACCACCACTTTCAACAATTCCTCACCCAGAACACAACTTCTCACTTTTGTTTTTTGTTAAGCAAATATCTAGTTTGCAAAGTGTCCAGTTGTCATTCTGATGATGAAAAATGTGAGTTAGAAAAAGCTACACTTTTTTAAAACAGCGACCTGTGGGCCAAGGAAAATAGCAAACTCGTACAATGAAAGGTATAATTCACCGCTCTGATATTGCAGGCTTTGCTTAAAAAAAAAATCAGCTCTAGACTAGGACTTTTTTTTTTTTGTTAGAATTTCTTTAGCTCCACTCCGTCAATCAACAGCTCAGCTACTCCAGTGATGAGCACAGAATAAAAAAATCTAGCTAGCTAGAGGAAATAGAAGATAGATAGAAGGGCTGGCATCACTGCACTATGTTATACAAGGATTATGACTGCACTCTGCAGAGTTCCTCAGGCAATTAATGGAAAAGTTGTATCTATGGGATGCCTGATTAACAGGGATTTATGTTATAAGAAAAGCATCATTAATGCAGAAAACATGTCTATCTATTGCCATGTCTTTCAATGGTTACTTATTTCTACTAGGCTCCATATTTGACTTCTAGTAGGTCAAATATGTCCTTTGTAAATTAAAAGCAAATGTCCACACAAGGAATGCAACACTTTAAACTGGAACTTTACAAAACCGTTGATTAAAAAGAAAGAATAGCACTTATGCAGACGTTTTGATCTGAATTTCTGGAGCCTGATCCATGGTATAAACCAGATTCTCTTCAGATTTAGCTCCACTAGTAGGTAATAGTAATGAAGAGCTCCTGCCTGACACATACAGTACCCAGTTTCAACATCAGTCTTAGAAAAGAATTCTCTGAAGTAAAATCAAGACATGACACAAGGAGCTGGGAACTGGAGCAACCTAGATTAAGACTTTCCTCAGTTCTCTTCGTAGCTCTCACAGACTTAGAGCCATCAGTGGATTTTCAGTGGCATAAAACTGGTGTAACCAAGTAGAGAATCAAGACCTTAGTCTGTCTCTAGAATCCTTCTTCAGCTTTAGAACTCCCCTCCATGCCAGTGTTCCATGGCTCCTGGAACAGCCTCTTAGGATATGTCTACACTTCAATTAAACACCTACAGTTGGCCTACGTCAGCTGACTTGGGCTTTCACAGCTCGGGCTACCGAGCTGTTTAACTGCAGTGTAAACATTCAGGCCTAGGCTCTGGGAGACCCTTCCACATGGGGTTCCAGAGCCCAGGCTCCTGCCCGAGTCCAAACATCTACACTGCAATCAGAGGAGCTGACTTTCTAATGTGCTGGGGGGGGAGAGCTCAATCCCCGCTCTACCTCAGGCCATGCCCCCACTCCACCCCTTCCCACAAGGCTCCACCCCCACCCTGCCTCTTCCCATGCCTGCTCCACCCCTTCCCCTGAGCACACCCTATCCTTGCTCCTCCTCCCCCTGGGCAACACAGTATCGGGAGGAGGTGAGCAGCCCTCAGTGGTGAAAGAACAGGTTAAGACAGGGATCGGCAACCTTTGGCACACAGCTCGCCAGGGTAAGCCCCCTGGCGGGCCAGGCCAGTTTGTTTACCTGCCGGTCCGCAGGTTCAGCCGATCACGGCTCCCACTGGCCGCGGTTCGCCATCCCAGGCCAATGGGGGTGGCAGGAAGCGGCGCGGGCCGAGGGATGTGCTGGCCGCTGCTTCCCGCCGCCCCCATTGGTCTGGGATGGCGAATCGCAGCCAGTGGGAGCCGCGATCGGCTGAACCTGCTGACGCAGCAGGTAAACAAACCGTCCCGGACCACCAGGGTGCTTACCCTGGCGAGGCGCATGTCAAAGCTTGCCGATCCCTGGGTTAAGGACCATTTAGAAAAGCTGGACATGCACAAGTCCAGGGGTCCAGATCTAGTGCATCCGAGGGTACTGAGGGAATTGGCTGATGTGATTTGCAGAGCCATTGGCCATTATCTTTGAAAACACGTAGCAATCGGGGGGAGGTTTCAGATGATTGAAAAAAAGGCAAATATAGTGCCCATCTTTAAAAAGGGAAGAAGGAGAATCCGGGGAACTACAGACCGGTCAGCCTCATCTCAGTCCCTGGAAAAATCATGGAGCAGGTCCTCAAGGAAACCATTTTGAAGCACTTGGAGGAGAGGAAGGTGATCAGGAACAGTCAACATGGATTCACCAAGGGCAAGTCATGCCTGACCAACCTGATTGCCTTCTATGATGAGACAACTGGCTCTGTGGATATGGGAAAAGCAGTGGACGTGATATATCTTGACTTTAGCAAAGCTTTTGATATGGTCTCCCATACTATACTTGCCAGCAAGTTAAAAAAGTATGGATTGGATTAATGGACTATACGGTGGATAGAAGGCTGGCTAGATTGTCGGGCTCAACAGGTATTGATCAAAGTCTCAATGTCTAGTTGGCAGCCGGTATCAAGTGGAGTGTCTCAGTGGTCGGTCCTGGAGCCGGTTTTGTTAATGATCTGGATGATGGGCTGTATTGCACCCTCAGCAAATTCACAGATGACAGTAAGCTGGGGGGAGAGGTAGATATGCTGGAGGGTAGAGATAGGGTCCAGAGTGACCTAGATAAATTGGAGGATTGGGCTAAAAGAAATCTGATGACGTTCAACAAGGACAAGTGCAGAGTCCTGCACTTAGGACAGAAGAATCCCATGCACCGCTGCAGGCTGGGGACCAATTGGCTAAGTAGCAGTTCTGCAGAAAAGGACCTGGGGATTACAGTGGATGAGAAGCTGGATATGAGTCAACAATGTGCCCTTGTTGCCAAGAAGGCTAACGGCATATCGGGCTGCATTAGTAGGAGCATTGCCAGCAGATCCAGGGAAGTGATTATTCCCCTCTATTAGGCACTGATGAGACCACACCTGGAGTATTGCATCCTGTTTTGGGCCCCCCACCTCAGAGAGGATGTGGACAAATTGGAGAGAGTTCAGCGGAGGGCAACGAAAATGATCAGGGGGCTGGGGCACATGACTTACAAGGAGAGGCTGAGGGAACTGGGCTTATTTAGTCTGCACAAGAGAAGAATGAGCGGGGAATTTGATAGCAGCCTTCAACTACCTGAAGGGGAGTTCCAAAGAGGATGGAGCTCAGCTGTTCTCAGTTGTGGCAGATGACAGGAGAAAGAGCAATGGTCTCAAGTTGCAGTGGGGGAGGTCTAGGTTGAATATTAGGAAACACTATTTCACTAGGATGGTGGTGAAGCACTGGAATGGGTTACCTGGGGAGGTGGTGGAATCTCCATCCTTAGAGGTTTTTAAGGCCCAGCTTGACAAAGCCCTGGCTGGGATGATTTAGTTGGTGTTGGTCCTGCTTTGAGCAGGAGGTTGGACTAGATGACCTCCTGAGGTCTTTTCCAACCCTAATCTTCTATGACTCTACACATTTTACTGATACGGAAAGAGGAATCTGCTTCCATGGCAGTGCTTTTTCAGTCCCTGAGATTGAGATGTGGATCAGTTCAGTCACTATTGCACAGAAATGGTTGATGTCTGTGGGAGTTTTGCCTGAATAAAGACTTCAGAACTGGTCCCTCTAGTAGCGGAAATGTTTCATTATTCAAGATAGTTACATGGAGTATGAAGAACCCTTCAGTTCAAAGATTGTGGATGCATTTCACACAAAAATGTAATTGAAACATATTTTTCTGGGTGAAATGCATCACCATACACTGAAATAAATAAATTTCATAGTAAATAGAGTTTATAGGGAAATTGGCAAATGACTCACCTGTTAAAACACAGCATATGGAACCAGATATATTACTTTTCAGAACTCAGTGTTCTGAACAGTGCATCACTATCCATGTGAGTCTCCTAAATACAGGGATGGATCATGTCATTTTTACACAACCAAAACTTTTGAAATAAGTAGAAGTTTTACTTATTTAAGGCCTACAAGTTGGGGCTTATAATAAATCAGAAATGGCAACACAAGATCCTTCTAAGGAAAGATCGTTTATTTAAAGTTTGTTATACATGATTTCTTTAATCAGTTTTGATTTCTGAAGACCATTTTTATGTGAGTCTTGCATAAGCACAGTCTGAGAGAGTGAGAGAGAAATGAATTCTTGAACATGCATTGAATTTCCTTGATGATAACTTCTAACAGTTTTTATGTGCTGTCTCAGGCCTATTTTTTAAAAGATGCCTTAACTCAGGGCTTGTCTTCACTACCCGCCGGGATCGGCGGTAGAAAATCGATCTCTCGGGGATCGATTTATCGCATCTCGTCGGGATGCGATAATTGATCCCCGAATCAACGCGCGTACTCCACCAGCCCAGATAGGAGTAAGCGTCGTCGAAGGGGGAGCCGCGGCGGTCGATTTGCCGCCATCCTCACAGCGGGGTAAGTCAGATCAGATACGTCGAATTCAGCTACGCTATTCCCGTAGCTGAATTTGCGTATCTGAAATCGATCCCCCCCTGTAGTGTAGATGTAGCCTCAGTCTCCCTCTTTGCTCCTGCAGATTTGTGCCTGAAAATAACTGTAGGAACAATTATTTGCAAGTTCAAAAGGGGACCTGTAGGCATCTAAGTACCTGATTTGTGAGTGCAATCAAATATATATCTACATGTCTTTGTGCCTGAAAAATTATGCTCTTGCAATTATTTATGGGCATGAAAATGGTAACTTAAAAAAAAATCCAGCTCTTAGTCCTTTGCTCAAATTCACATATTTCTAAATCTTCCTATTCAGATCTTCAGTCATTCTTCTTGAAATACTCTTAAAGAGTACACAATGCATTAATAGCCATTATTTCTTTTAAGTGCCACTTAATCAAGGCCAAGAGCAGTCTAAGGCAAACACTTGATTAAAATGAGTGCATCTCTATCATTCCCAAATTAGTGTGTTTGCAGCGTAAGGATACGACATGCTTATTTATCCACATATGTGGCACAAAGTCTTTTTTTACTAGACAGAGGTGCCTTGCAATATTTTTAATGTCAGAATAAGAAAATGTGATTGTTGTGTTCCCTTCCTTAGGGCTTGAGTCTGATTGTCACCAGACTAAAAGACATGGCTGATAATGGCAGAGACACAGCAGAATTCCCTTCTCTGCAATTAAAAGCACAAGGATTCTTCAGAGGCAAACTTCTAGAAAGAACTGCAGACTTAGGGCCCAGCAAAGCACTGAAGCATGTGCTTGACTTCAAGTCCATGAGCATTCCCACTGACGTCAAAAGTATTCGCCTTTCCTATCTTAAACTGCAACACATGAGCCAGTACAAAATGTGGTAGCAAAACAAACTCCCATGTCCCAGTACAGATCCTCTGCCGGTGTCAATGGTCAGAGCTCCATGGAAGTCAATAGTTCTATGATAATTAGCACCAGCTGAAAATCTCCACCCCCCACCCCATATCAAAGGTGAATATTTCAGTAGCGAGTGAAGTAATTCTGATAGTAGGTGGCTCTTTAGTCTAGCAGAAAAGGGCATAACAAAATCCAATGGGTGGAAGCTGAAGCTAGGCAAATTCAGACAAGAAATAAGGTGCACATTTTTAACAATGAGGAAAATTAAACATTAGAGCACCTTATCAAGGGTTGTGATGGATTTTTATTACCTAAAGTCTTGAAATCTACACTGGACATCTTTCTAAAAGATATGCTATAGCTCAGTGATTCCCAAAGTGGGGTCCCCTGGGGGTCCACCATGAGTTATGCAGTGGTCCTCCCTTGAAGCATGGCTGGAACACACTGGAACAGCATTCCAGTACTTTTGCCACATGGAGGACACTCTTTTGTTCTCAACTGGATGTCCTCCGCACAGCGTGACCTCGCACACGCCATGTGTGAGAGGTCACACCAGTGGGGACATTCCGGTCATACCGGAAATGAAAGGGGTCTGGACATTTAATCAGCTGCCAAAGGAGTCCTTGGTGGAAAAACAGTTGGGAACTGCTGCTATAGATGAAACTGAAGTTATGGGTTTGATGCAGAAATTAGTGAGTGAGGTTCTTTGGTTTGTGTTATGCAGGAGGTCAGGCTAGATTATTATAATAGTCCCTTCTGGCCTTAAAATGTATGAGTCTGTGATTTGTGTACATAGTTTGATAATAAGTTTGGAATGCTTGGGAAGGAATGGTAAGATATTGTTGTTATAGCATAAAAACGATAAACATACTCTGAATATATTACACTTAGTAACCTTCCTTGAGCTATTTTCCTTTGACTGTAATTTAGTTAATGAGCTACTCTGGTATTTATGTAGAATACCATATTTCCCTACTTATATACTTATGAATATAACACTTTACTTTACATAGCTGAATATTACTCTAATGTCATCTTTCAGAGATAGGCACTTCAAGTGCTCTTAAGAAGAGGTCATCCCCTCATGGTGAATTGTGGTTTAATGTGCTAGAATACCCCTTAATAAAGACGATAGCAGACTGCACACACAAAAACAAAGTACTGCAAACTCTAAACAATAAAACCATCACCTCCCATTTCTATCAAAAGACTCTCCATGCAATATATTAACCTAATATTGTGGACATCACCCCACTGCCCTCATTTCCTTATTCGTATGGTTAATATAATGGCATAAACAATAATAGGGGCAAATGAACATCCTGGGTCATCTTATGCTAAGATCAGGAAAATCAATGTTTGTCTCCTCTCAAAAACATTAGAAAACAACCAAGCAGCATTGCAGCCCAGTTAAAGAAGAGAGATAGATAAATATCTGCAGTTTAGAGGTGTATGAAATTCAGAATGTTTGCATTATGGAATTTCACATGAGTATTTGCTCTTTTATTTCATAAAGTTTTGCCTTCTACTCACAATTTCATGAGAGTGGAAATTTTTACATTGACAACAAACAAAAATAAGACTTTTACTAATGCCTAACTTAACAAACTATATTAGATTCAAGCAAATTTTCTCACCACATGCTCCAGCAGACTAGTGATCAAACTCTCAAGTCAGAACCCCTCCCCCAGAGTCCAACAACTCCTTCTTTCGTCTTTTTGGGTGCAGCAAATGCAATGGGCAGGGAGAGAGAGAGGGTGCCTTGGGGTGTCCATACTTTTTATAGTTTCAGTCCCCCTCTTGAAAAACATTTCCAGTTGAGACCAGGAGCCATGAATCTATGTGGAAGGATGTTCCCTGCTCTTTTTTAAAACGGTTTCAACTTCCTTTGCCTTCCCTTCCTGCCTGATGATTCTGTTTACTGCTTTAATGCAATTGAAGCAGAACACACATTTCTTCGTTTAGAACAGACCTATTTGCCAACTTGTGTTTGGGCAGGGCTGTGCGGGTTGGAAAACAAGTTAATAATATCATTCAGAGGAATCTTATAATGTCACATTCAATGTTACCACACAGATTTTATCAGGACAACACTGACCAGCAAATTATGACTTTTCAAATGAAAAGTCACACCTTGTACCAACTTTATTACAATGGTATGTAGGGTCTGAATACGGGGGTGTATTCCATCAGACCGGCTAATTCATGTGAAAATTACAAACAGCCTTGTCTTCACTAGAATTTTACCTCATGTTAGTTAACTCATCGTTTTTATGTAGTGAAGACAAGGCCAATCGGACAACCTCATATGTCTGCAGGATCAGGGCATTAGAGAAATGTTCTGCTATGGCCATTTCTGAGTTCTAACCAAAATGTGAAACCATTTGTAGGTTGAATTATCTTGCGTGAAGTTGACTATTAAGAGATAATTCTGCTTTCCTTTCTTTGCAAAGAGCTTTGAGATCTGCGGATGGAAAAAAAATCTGGTTTTGTCTGATGGAAGTCAATGGGAGTTCTGCCACTAATTTCCGTGGGAGTCGGATTAAAGCTTATTATGACTAATAATCATTTATTTATTGCTACAGCGGGTCTACAGCATTAGTCTTGTAGTAAGCTCCCTAAAATGGCTCAGAAGGTAGGAAAAAATGTGCTGCCTGATATCAATAAAATGCTGTACAAGAGAGAGAGGAACAGACAAGAATGTAAATTAGGATTTTCATGGTGTTAACTGTAGAGACTATGTTTATGGATGAAAAATAAAAAGACAATATCTGCATGCCTGGGACTGCCTCTGCTTAAGAGTTGGAAAAAATCATTCAAAAAACAGTCCATCAGAGTGAAAATATAGCCAGTGTAATATGGTGTTAGGTTGCTGTAAATTAGACTTTGAATAATCTGCAGTATAATCACTGGTCTCCTAAGTTAAAAATGGTTATTGGCTGCTTTAACTAACACATGCAATTTTTTCCAAGCTTGCTGAAAACATTATGCATGCAGCTCATAAACTTTGTACTGGCTCTATTATTTGTTTCCACAACCTGTAGATAGTCACACCATCCATCCTCCCACCTCCTCTTCCCACTCCCCGCTCCCCAAATGATCACACAGTCCTCCCAAAATGAGACATTGTAATGTGTAACAACAATTTAATATATCTTCTGGTCTTTGTGTATTTTAAAGATAGGTGGTGCCCTATAACTCTGGCATTTATTCAATGTTGGAGGCTGGATGTTTGCTCGGTACGCTGGTGGGAACTCTAGAAGGGTGTAGCAGGGTCTCACAACAACCAGAGTCTCAGAAGGAATGCAGGCTGATTAGGTCATAATTCCATATAGTGGGTCCCTGGGAGCCCACCCCAATGTGCCTGCTGCACTACCCTTGAGGTCTCTAGATGAAATAATGACCATTCCCTCTCCCTCTCTCCCCTTTTATTACACTATGTGTGCCTTGTCTCTCAAATGTCACACCTTTTGCGTTTCTTTAGAATAATTCAACTCAACAGATCCATGGGGCTATTTAAGGGGGAATCTTCCAGACACATATTTTGTCTGTGTGCACAGAGGGCCTTCAATATTTTGCCACTTAAATTTCACTTTATTATGGGCCTGATCCTCCAAAGTACTCCATACTCAACTCCTAGGAGGTACTAGTGGCCTTTCCTCCCAGCTACCTCAATGGAAGCTGAGAGCCCTCAATACCTACCAAGATCAGGCCCTCTTTCATTTTCTGCACTTGTGAATTAACAATCCATTGCAATTCGTGACTTTAAATTTGGATGATTCTTGGTTTTTGTTAACTTGGAACCCAAATATTTTCAATCTGCTGTATCTTGGAAATGATTTCTGGTCTGTAGTTGGGATTTTTCTAAGGACCCTACGGAAGTTAGGCATCCAAATCCCATTGGATTTGAATGTGAGATAGACCCTTTTGAAAATCCCATCCAATATTATGAAATAAAAGCTGAAACAGACTGAGAAAATCAAGATTAGAAAAAGCCTGTGGATTAGAATCAAGGGTAATGACTACAAAGTCTGAACCCATAGAGTTTTACATCCTCCTACAGCTAGAATTGAAATAGATTGAAAATGTTTTCCAAAATACACAGTGAAAAACACAAGCATATAAACATAATAGTGGCAGTCTATGAAACTGGGAAACAAAGCAATGAAAAATTCTTCTCAGATTCACTTCCAGCAACCAACAAAAGTGTCAAAATAATTTTCCCCGAGTTTTACAAGATTGAATTTTGCAGGTGGCTTTCACAATGTATGGTACTTTGGTTCTAAAGGAATCCTTTATCAAGTGAAAATGACATCTGGATTTACTGGGGTTTTTTTCCATTTGATCTTTTTCTACCTTTTGTTAATGCTGAGTTTAGGTTGGGAAGCATCAGAGATAGAGTCACATCTGGTATCTGGTAATTTAATAAAAAAAGCAACTCTGTCTGAGAATGTTAGGGAAATATTGACAGGTAAAGAAATAACTCTTCTTAATCAAAATGAAGAGTACAGGAAATGCTGGTTACTTATAAAATGATATATCATGTTTATAGAAAATCAAGGCCTTTAGATGTAGGCAGCGGAATTATTTTTCTGTTGATTACACCAGTTTGTCAATAAGGTAACATCCCAGTTTCAAATGTGACAGAACATGTATCTGTGAACAGAAAAGGCCTGATTCTTGTTTCCATCGGTTTTATATCATTGGGCAAAATTTGCAGCTTGTGTAATTCTATGGAATCAGCTGAGAATATGGCCCAGTGATTTCAAAGGAGTTACTCCTGCTTTATAGCAGTGTAAATGAGAGAAGAATCAGGCCCACACTCTACTTTCGTTGTAAATTAGTTCTGAATGTCTGTATATTTTCATTAATTGTGTTTGGAAGAACAACCTGTGTGATAAAACAGCCTGGGAAAGCTTTCCTTACCTGTTCATCTTTTCAGGGCTTGAAAAATAGCCCATTTCTATTTTCAAACAATATGCAGTAGTTCAATGTCAAAGACAAATGCATGCTGCGGTATTTAGACTTGAATGATACCATACTGGAGTCTAGGATGAAAAGAGAACACGCCGCATGTTTCTCAGTCATTTTTGCCATAATCTAGCTTGAATGTATCTATGCTGATTCTCAGATCAGTTTGTGTTCCTTTATCTGGATCAAGCGTGTCTTCTTGGTGCATTAGAATGAGCCATCAAAAAGCAAATGAATGATTTTAATATTGTTTCTTTTAACATCCCAAAGGAATTTTCCCCCCTGTCTATGTGGTTCTGAAGCTAGGGTCAGAGTATGTGAGCTTTATGGTTTGAAATAAAAGTTATAGGGCCAAAATTTTCAGCTGATGTAAATTAGCATAGCCCTTTTGATGTCAGCATCGCTATGGCAATTTACATCAGCTGAGGACCTGGCCCCTAATTTTTCCATATGAATGGCGAGAGTCCAGTGACGTCACCATGCTGCATAGTTTGGCTGTGTAAGTAAACAGGAAAGTTTGTGACCCCTATGGTTCGTGATAACTCAGCTGTTGGAGCCCGAAGTAGGGGCACAGATATGCTGAGTTCCCTCAGGTCCACATAGCTGACGTAGTACCACTGCCTGTAGGCTGTGGATAGAGCAAGACACTGGGGTCAGGACTGCTGAGTTCCTATTCCTGCCACTGACCTGCTATGTAACGTTGCTCGCTTTTCACAGCTCTGCCCTGCATCTCATCTTCTGTTGTAGCCCACTGTGCCTCCTCTTTTCTACCCACTCTTCTCCCCTTGTTGCTTCGTTTGTCTCCTCCTCTCACTCCTGACTTCATGACTTTTCTCACTTGGCTCCCAATGCCTAGAACAACCTCCCCCTTCCTGCAGGCAACGCATCTTCATTCCTCACCTTCAAATTCCTCCTCAGAACTCACGATCCAGGCCATCAATATTGACTGCAGTATAGCAGGGTGCAGCAGAAGTCATAGGATAGGTAATCCATGTGGTCAAAATGTTATTAAAACTTACAGAATCTGACTCGTGTTAGGGGTAGTGTGGAGCCCTGGCATCCCAGGATAAAGAGGCACAATCTCCCAGGCGCTTCTGTATGCACACTGGGGAAGCACAATCTGCTCCTATATCAGGAAGGAGCAAATTCCTTTCCCTTTCTTGGTACACCAGCCCCACTCCTCAGGCTGATGCAGGGGGAAGTGAGGGGACCAGGATCATCCATTCACGTTTTGGTACCCTGCTTCCGGCTATCCCCAGATCGCAGGGACTGCTATTGTGACAGGACACTGCACAAGCACACAAATTGAGGGTGGAGGGGCATTTCTTGCATGCCCCGTGTTGCTGTGCAGAGCCACTCATAATCTGAATCTAAACGTACATCATTGTGCACACAATTCTTTATGGAACAAATTCTCTTGTTGAAGTAAATGGGTGCAGAGATGTGAGGGAGCTCAATACTTCTGAACAGCAATTAAGCACAAATATGTATATTAAGAAGAGGTAGGAGACTCTTGCTTTATATTTTAAAGATCTAATTACATAAATGACAGATGGTTTCACCCGTTATGTAAAATCCACTAGTCAATGAGATCTGAGGTCTTCTGGATTTTTGTAAAGAGATTTGAACTACCATTTATCACAGATTCAGTTTTAGGTCACCTTCATGATGAATTGTATGAGGAAGTGTATAAGCACACTTATCAAAGTGAACTGAGTTTTGTCATCTTACACAAATGGTGAATTTTTATTCCTGAGGATGTAGGGATCCCAGGCTTCTTAAAATGATGTGGAGGAAATCAGTTCTTTACTTGGAAAATAGGAACAAAGATTCAAATGTGTCTCAGCTGAGAAAGCGGTGGGGTTACTGGTGGAATTTCTCCAGGTTAACATAAACCTTTGCATTGCTTTCCCCGTTAAATTCAGTGTCATCCTGATTGTTGCAAACCAGTGTCTTGACTGAAAATGGCAAAAATTTCTTCTGTTGACAGCCTGCTCAGATAAGGACCACTATACAGCTGACCTATAAGAAGTAGTAGTGACTTAACATTCTCTTCTACTTACGCTCTAATTAATGATGATTGCTTGCTTGGATTTACTTTCCATTATTTAAGATACTGCTCTTGCCTCCATGACTTTGATTTAAAAACCTTACTTATCTATCTCCTAAAAATAAACGAAACAAATTATTTAAGGCATCAGCAAATTTTTATGGACAGCAGAATTACAGAACTCATGTTCTGAATGCATGGACCTCTCTGAATAACTGATATATTTTCATGTTTCTTACTTTAGAGTTGAAATGACTGCTTCCATTTTCATTTGAAATGTGTATTTTCACATGCAAAGAACATCACCTAAAGGTGGTTATTTATTTCCATATGCCCTGATCCTGCAAATACTTATGCCTCTGCTTAACTTTATGAACCAATGCGACTACTTGTGTGTAAATTTCAGCGCAGGCATAAGTGTTTGCAGGAGCAGAGCCTTAATTTGTGTGTCTCTTGAACTGAACTTTAATTCCACAGAACATTCTGTATACTTAGAGTAAACTGAGAAACATGTTCAACATACATGAAGATGAAAAATGGATGTGTAAGTACATGATGGAAAGTTTTGTTATAGTACAGGAGTAAATGTATATCTCACCACTGAACAATGCTGTTCTAACACAGATGTAAGAAGATCAAATAACTGATGTGGTATATGGGAAAGATCATAAGAAGCAGAGCTTAACACACCTAAATTATCCCTATTAGCATTGTTCTGTCTGATATTGTGGAAATCATTCCATATGGGATTTTTTTTAAAACAGTGAAAGAAGATTAAATGACTAGTTTTCAAATATGGAATGTCAATTTCAGTTAAACTTTGTGTTTGAAAAATAACTCTTCCTCTTTTACGTTAGTCTCCAATCAGTTAGGATTGTCTCTGAGTCTGAACAGAATATTAGTCATATTTAATATTAATGGTTAACACTCAGAACTCCAGCTAGGAAACCTAAAATTTACATATGGACACTTCATTTGAACTCGACACAATCTTCAGTCACCTTTAGGTAATGGTTGAAATTATTGTAGAATGTGAGCAGAGCAGAATACATTATAGGAAACTCCGGTGCCATGGATTCAACCTTCTGTTGATTTTGACAGAAACTATTTTCCCAAGTGCAATTACAGGGCTATCATTGCATCAATGATGGGTGTAAGAGTTAGAGGATCACGTCAATTTGGAGAAGCATCCAATATTTTCTCCAAAGTTTCTTGGGATCATTTTTGACACTCCCTCCCCGCTCTCTAATACTTGCTAATACCTCCCTCCCCCATTACTTTCCAATATGCTTCAGCTTCCAAGGCTACATCTACACTTCACACCAGGGTACAGGTAGTTACACACCTCAGTGAAAAGCAGGCTGCATCCACACTCCAGTGTGTAGCTACTTGTGTCAGTGAAAGGCTTTCCCAGTGACATCCCCCCTGCCAGAGCCATTTCCCACTCCCACACTGAAGAAGCTTTTCCCTGCAGCAGGGGAGGTCTCCAGCAGTGGAGACCTGCCCAAGCCTTGCCCCACTGCCTCTCCCCTGCCGGAGCTTTTCCCCACTTAGGGAGTCTTTTTCTGTGGAGGAGAAAGCTTCTAGCAGCAGGGAAACAGCAGGATATCTTGGGAGAATGGATAGCGCATAAGGTATGTGCTTGCATACGTACCCGTCCTCTTCAGGAATGTCTTTACTCTTCTTGTCTAAGCCAGGCCTCATTGGCTACACTGCTATTTATATCCACTGCTGTTCATACCCATATGCGCCGAAAGAAGCATGCAGTGTAGACATACCTCAAGAGTCCCCACAACTCCCTTCTTCCACCCAGCACTTCCAGCCTCTAAGAGCTTCATCCAGTGCCCACTGAAGTCAATGGGACTCTTTCTACTGAATTCACTGGTCTTTGAACTGGGTCCTAACTGCCCCTTCCTTCTCATCCATGTCTAGTGGGCTTCAGCTCCCCCAGTCTGCCCTCCTCCCATAAACCCAATTGCCCCCACCACAATTTTAAAATTCCCCTTGCAGGGCTTTATTCGCCTTTCTGCTAGGATCCCATGCAGTGTTGAATTGAAATAGAATTGTTGGAACATCCCCGGTTTAAGGCTTTGCTGCACAATATGGAGTGTTGCATATTAAAAAAAATAACATTCCTAGGCTTGCACATTACTGTATAGTAATAGATGTTAGGGGGTTGGAAGGAGGTAATAGGTGCTTTAGACATCTAAGATTTAAACATGGCTGCATGTCTTTTCAAATGCTACATTAAAAATTAGAAACACTTAAAGATAAAATCCAAAAAGAAATCGAGCTGAGGCTTATGGAACATTAGCCATGAATCTAAAATTAAAAGCAAACATTTAAGTCAATGGCATTACTAAATCACATATTCCCAGCCTTAATAAAGCCTCTTTCAGTGCACCAGCAGCACAAAGAGCCCACACATGTGCCATAACTTGTTGAGGATTCCCCGGCATGAGGAAATACATGGTTGGCCTAGAGCTCTACACTACTGTCTCCTGACCTCCTGGTATAGGGGACACAGCCAAGGGAGTAGAACAGGACCATAGTGCTGCTGGGGGAAGGGCTACTACAAGCTAGTATAAATTAGAGCAACCTGAGTTAGACCAGCCATGGGGCTGCTCTAGTTTATGCCAGGGACCAAAGCAACCCATACAATCCCAGGTATTTAATGAGTATATAGATGGCAAAGTGTGGTATATTTTGGCCAGAAGAGTACAGCTCAATCAGAACTGAGAATCAGACTTTAAGGTTTTAAATTGGTTTAATCAACATAAAAGATCTGGCCCTTTTTTCTGAGATGCCTTTAGTATTAAAATGTTCATATAATAGAATAATAGAAATCTTTATAAAATACATCCTGAGCAATTCAAAAGCCTGCTGAAGTCCAGTGAAAGACTCCCGCTGATTCCAATGGGCTTTTTGGATCAGACCCTTATTAAGTGTTTTACTGGTATAAATTAATATACTTAACTATCTTGATTAATAAAGTTTTTGCTTTGAGCTCAATTCTATATCCTGGTATAGGACACTACACAAGGTATGCAGGATGGAATCCTACATTAATCTTCTCAGCATGTTTAAGCCCCAATTCAGGAAAACACTTAAGCATGTACTTAACATTAGACATGTGCTTTAGTCCCAATGACTGCAATAAGACTTAAGCACGTGCTTAAAGTTAAGCACATGCTTAAGGGCTTTCCTGAATAGGAATGCTTTCCTGAATCAAACTCTTAGTGCTGAACTGTAGTTCCTTTAAACAAAACTTAAGTTCAACTACAGTTAGTGCCTTATGTCCTGTAGTCCTTTTGTATTTTTAAAGCATCAGTACTGACCTAGTATCAGAGGGGTAGCCGTGTTAGTCTGGATCTGTAAAAGCAGCAAAGAGTCCTGTGGCACCTTATAGACTAACAGACGTATTGGAGCATGAGCTTTCGTGGATGCATCCGACGAAGTGGGTATTCACCCACGAAAGCTCATGCTCCAATACATCTGTTAGTCTATAAGGTGCCACAGGACTCAGTACTGACCTAGCAATTTCATTGTACTTGAACAATACTTTCATCTGTATTTAGTCCTCCTGTCCATTTGTTGACTATTGAGATATGTTCTATTAGATGCAAAACAAGTGTTTACACATGTACATCATAAGCAAAACAATAGAGACAAAATTAATATATAAAGCAGTTAATGGATGCAGGTGTACATGAGTTATTATACAAAGGTGATATTATCTACTAGAAGACCAAAGGAGAAGAGATACCTCATACAACACCAAAGGAAAAACAATTATATAACATGTCATTATTCTGTAATTAGTAGACAGCCTGAGCCTGGAATTTTCGCATGGGAGATAATCCAGCATTCAACATTCTGTATATGTACTGTGCAGAAAGTAAATCAATTGATTTTTAGCAAGGAAATTACTGTGGGGAACTAGATATCCCGAAATATAGCCTCTGAGCCCCTGCACCAGCTTGTCCTCTCTATCACTAGATTCCTGAATCCATGAAGGCAAGGTACATTAAGATTCAGAGAGGGCTTTTTTTTCCTCTCAACTCACAATAGTCACATAGTGCCTGTCACAAGCAAGGAAACAAGTGGTATAGCTGAGATTTCATACTAAAATAATTATGGTCTATCCACAGATATTCAAATAAAGCTAGGAGTGGACTTTTTCCTGATTTGGGGGAATTGTAAATCTCTGTGTGTTGGTGAAAAACTCCTGGCTAGAAGAAATAAATTCTTTCAGGCTCCATAAACCATGCAAAAGAGACTTCTACCAAGACAGATTTGGAGCAAAATTTACACAAATTTTAACAGGGTTTAGTATAATCTATGGATTGCGGGGGGGACACAAGTCAGTTAGCATTCAGGTCAGATATACACTTGTTTCCTTGGTTTATCAATCACCACGTAAGTGGCATCACAGATGCTGCAGGGAATGAACTACACACATTTGCCTGCACAACAGGATGGAAGCTTCTCGTAGCTTTGTCTTTGAGGCGAAATGAAAAAACGCACACATACCCCAGCCCCCTCCAAAAAAAACCACAAGAAAAACCCAGAAGTTCAAATCCCAGGAACTTCAAAACAGTAACTGCAGACAAGTGTGAATTTGAATCATGCCACACACTTATACTTGTGTCCAGTCATTTGCTTGACCCAAATACTAAAGGGCTTCATAGCAAATCTTTGAAAGACCAGACCCATAAAAATGACCCAAGCATGTTAAAACAACAAAAGTAACAACAATAATGACAACTGACCCCAATATGGGCTAAACTGTGGCTTTACCAAGAGCTTCAGGTGAGGGACAAAGCGCTTGATTGATGCCCCAGCAGCAAACAAAGAGCTTGATTGTGACAGAGGCCTGGTCTACACTGGGGGGGGGGGGATCGATCTAAGTTACACAACTTCAGCTACGTGAATAACGTAGCTGAAGTCAACGTACTTAGATCTACTTACCGCAGTGTCTTCACTACGGTGAATCGACTGCTGCCGCTCCCCCGTCGACTCTGCCTGTGCCTCTCGCCGAGTTGGAGTACAGGAGTCGACGGGAAAGCACTCGGGGATCGATTTATCATATAGACTAGACACGATAAATCAATCCCTGCTGGATCGATAACTGCCCGCCGATCCGGCCGGTAGTGAAGACATACCCAGAGAGTCACAGTCTGGTCTCTGGTTCTCCTCATGCTCCAGGTGTGGAACATAATCTGTGCCAGCCCCCTCCCTGGCACGGATTAATCCCTGTGCGGTGCCATCTCAGCTATGCTCGCCTCTGCGCTGAGAATGGAGCCAAGGTTCTGCACGGTGCTTAATTTGTAATGAAACAGGTGTGGGGCTCAAGCAATTTTTTTTTTACTTTCATAGCCTTCACAGCTATCCTACCATCTCATAAGCACACCCTGATATTGCTCTTATGACTTATAATACAGCAAAGCCAAAAGAGGCTGCATGCTGAATGAGCATATTCTAAAGCTTGGTCCCTGCCCCACAGTGCCTACACCAACAAAACCACAACAGTGTTTTCAAACACAAACCTTTCCTCTCCAAACTGGTATCCACAGACTCCATCCATGCTGCTGTCTCCCCATCTTCTACTTCATTCGTCCTCTGTTGCACCGTAGTGCATCACAATAACCCAGAGGTGAGCAAACTACGGCCCGCGGGCCACATCCGACCCGCGGGACCGTCCTGCCTGGCCCCCAAGCTCCTGGCTGGGGAGGCTACCCATGGCCCCTCCCCCGCTATCCCCTCATCCCCCGCAGCCATGCCACCACACGGGCAGCACTCTGGGCGGTGGGGTTGCGTGCTCCTGCTGAGCAGAGCAGCAGCTTGTCTAGCTCCGTCCGGGAGTCCCGGGGGGCAGTCAGGGGACAGAGAGCGGTTGGATGGGGCAGAGGTTCTGCGGGGGGTGGAGGGGTGGTCAGGAGACAGGGATCAGGGGGTGGTTGCATAGGTGTGGGGTCCAGGGGGAGGCCTGTCAGGGGGCGGGGGGGCAGATAGGAGTCAGGGGACAGGGTGGGTTGGATAGGTGTGGAGTCCTGGGGGGGCCTGTCAGGGGGCGGGGGTGTGGATGGGGTTGGGGCAGTCAGGGGACTGGGAGCAGGGGGGTTAGATAGGGGGTGGGGTCCTGGGGGGCGGTTAGTGGTGGGGGGTCCCGGGAGGGGGCGGTTAGGGGACAAGGAGCAGGGGGGGTTGGATGGGTCGGGGGTTCTGAGGGGGGCAGTCAGGGGGTGGGAAGTGGGAGGGGGAAGATAGGGGGAGGGGGCCTGGCTGTTTGAGGAGGCACAACCTTTCCTACCCAGCCCTCCATACAGTTCTGTAAACCCAATGTGGCCCTCGGGCCAATAAGTTTGCCCACCCCTGCAATAACCCTTGGTAATGCTCTTCCCTGCCCTCAATCAGAAAGGAAATTAATTTCCTAAAGGCTGGCCCTTTGGACTCCCAAATGACATCAGTTATGCATATGAGTAGTTAATAGAAACTCTCCTGTGAGTAGCTACTCACCAATATGAGTAATCCTTAAACCGAAGAGTGACGGAAAGCTCTTTTATAACAAACTGAGATTCCCACTCCATGTAAGGTCTGAAGTACATATTCAGAAGCATGTTTAGAATTCTCAATATCTCCACTTAACCCTTTCAAATGCTATTGTGTGACTCCAAACAGCAAGTATGGACTTTTCTTGTGGGAGCTCTACTAAATGTGTGTCACAATAGAGCATACAGGGCAACAAACTCTACTTAACAAATAGTTTGGTTACTGGAAAGTGGAGAATTTGCTTAATTCCTAACATTGTAACCAGAGTTATAATGTCTCTATCAAATAGTTTTGGTGTATCAGCTAGGGACTTAGATGCTAGCTTCCCCTCTTTTCAGGTGGGAAATAATTATATTTTAACAGTTGGAAAAATATCTTCAGATATTAAAACTTCATAGATGCTCTCTGACAGCAGTGGGGATAAAATACACATGAAAGGTCTTTCAGAATTCCAAAGGGTATCTGTCAGGGCCAGCTTTTATTAAATTTAACACCAACTATATTTCATAAGGAATTATTTTCTTCTCCAGGGAAAATTTGTCAGAATCTGACAGGCTATTCATTTCCCCCACCTTGTAAATACCTTGTGTGTTCTCAGTCTGGTCTGATGTGCAGAGGGACTCATAAAAATGAGCAGAATTCTCATTAATAACTAAGGACTATTGGACCCTTCCCCCACCCCTTATTTAGGGGGGAAAATACTGGTTCTCTCTTTCTTTATTTGCCATGCAAAACTTTGTAATGCTTGGTTATCCACTTCATACAACCCAACACTCTAAATCTGTATTCTAGAGGTGGATACTTCTATTTAGGGCTTGCAAACGGTGTAAAACATCGGAGTCCTGACTCGGTAATAGTATGAAAAGTCCCAGCAACTGGATTTAATTTTCTGGATCTTGATGGGATTGACAGCACTACTTCCCAAGGGTTAGAACTGTGAAAGGTCCCATCGTCTTCCATAACACATTCTGGGAATGCCAAGTGTTCCCCAGTCTCCAAGAAAAGCATGTCGTAATTTGATTACTAATTAAACTGACAAATAATGCTCTGCATCTACGCGGTCTTCACCTCTCACATGTTATTATGCTTGACATTTTGTCAGCACTCCATGTTTAAATTCCCAAATTCTCTGCTGATGTCAGTGAATGCAGCTCCATGGACTTCATGGGCTTCTGTCCATTTACACCAGTACAGAAGGTGGCCTGTCAAATGGATTGGTGCATGTCTGGATGTTGTCTGGGAGCTGAACTGCTGTTATTTTGGGCTGATCAAAGAAATATATCCATAAAGCAAAAGTCAAAAACTCATCAGTCCTTTCACATATCCTTTATTTACACTAGACAAAAAGTATTGTACTTCTCACCAGTTGGATTCAAAGCCTACCAAGAATAGTTTCCCTCAAAGTTGTCTATACATTTTGCTATAGGGTTTAGCTAGATCTCTAGAATTCAATGAACAATACTAAGCAATATCATCTTCGGCCCCAGTCCTGCACTTGTTTAACTTTATGCACTGTGCATGAGTAGTCACTGGGTGAAAATCCTGGCCCAATTGCAGTCAACAGCAAAACTCCCATTGACATCAATGGGGCCAGGATTTCACACCTAGTGTTCAAAGATAAGTCTTTGTAGGATCAGGACCTTTATGGACAAACATAGGGCCTGGTTGTACAGACCATTCCTCACATGTTTAAAACTCTTCATGTGAGCAAGTGTTTGTAAGATCAAGCCCATAACGAGCTGGGGCAAACACAGACTGTAGGAAACAAAAGCTGGAACTGTAGGAAGTAAATCTGACCTGAATGCAAAGATAAAACCTAGTGTATTTCCTTGTACCCTTTTATTTGTATATAGAGCAGCATGAAAACCAGTGGCACTGTAGAAATAATAAATGATGACAATAATTAATAATTGATATCGCTTGATCTTGCATTTTCCAATGACCTCGCTAACTGACCTGCCTAGCCTCTTCTAAGAACAGGAAGATTATCCTTCAGTAAATGTTATTTAAATGGGCTACTTTTATCTCCTGTGTACTAGGATACTTGACTCCATCACTATTCTTTAATGTAACTGCAATGGTGCAGATGTGTCTGTGTCTTGCAGAGAACTACAGCCAAGATTCAAAACATCACCAAGACTTGAAAAGGAGATTTATCTGCATGTATCTTTATTCCCTCAAATAAAAAAAATCAGTTACATGTTTGGTATTCTCTGATTTTTAAAGGTGCTGAGCACCTACAATGCTTATTGCTTTCAATGGTATTTGTAGACATTCCGTGTCTGGAAATCAGGCCATGTGTGCTCGTAAAAGAGATTGATAAGATCTGGAACAAATGGGAACATCAAAGAGCGAAGCTGCATAAGGAGCCTGATGCTACCATCATCATCAGGAGTGACCCTAGTGGACAGTGTTTTCAGCGTGCCCCCTAAGAGTCAGAGCAAATAAAAAAGCCAACCAATAGCGTGGCGCAGTGTGATGGTGCCCCCTGGAAATTGGCACCCAGGGCAACTTCCCAGCTTACCTGCCTCTAGAGCTGGTCCTGGCCATCACAGTCACAGGGGTGTGAATCCACAAAGCACTGTGATGTTGAGCTTTGCAAAGCTTGCCTTTTAGGCACCTAGAAAATCAAAGGACCAAGACAACCCTGCAATCTACAACATGTGTGTTAGGTATCTAGGATCCCTATGCAATGAATGTGATCCACAAAAGCCATCACACTAGGGGGGGAGCCACCTATCCTGGCCAATGGGAGATACTAAAAAGAGGGGTGTGTCCTAAACCCCACCCCTCTCATGGAGATAGGAGCCAATCTCTGCTTAGCGATCCACAAATGGGACACCCCTTTCCTGGAGTCAGACAGCTTAGGTGCCTAACTTGTTTCTTGCAAGAGTGAGTTAGGCGTCTGTCTCACTCCAGATAAAACGTCCAGAGAATGAGGTGGTGCTTGTGCTCATCTTGCAACTTTTGGCCCAGTGGTTAGTGCACTCCCCTGGGATCTGTGTTTAATTCCCTCCTCTGCCTAAGGGGGCAAAAGGATTTGAATAGGGGTCTGCCACCTCTCTGGGGAGTGCTGTAACCACTGGGCTGTGGGATAATCTGATGGGGGTGGGACTCCTTCCATCTCTCTTGTTGAAGCTTTTCCCCTTTGGAGAAATAAAGAGTCACTGGAGCAGGGGTACTGGACCCTGCTGTCTACATGAGAGTTTCATCAAGACGAGCTCTAAATAGTGCAGATTTAATCAGAGAAACCCTCCGCCCTTCCTCCTTTGACTCTTTTATAAAGAGATCTCCAAAGCCCCTTGACAGGAGAAAAAAGCTATTCTGAAATGAAATGATCATCACTAGGAGAGAGACTAAGGCAAAATCGCACAAAGGGAGAAAGAGAGATTGATCCTGCATTCAAAGGGAAACTGGATTTTTATTTATTCTTCTGATGAAAGCCATTTCATTGCTACGGTGGCAGAATTAAAAAAAACAAAAATACAATTAGATGTGAAGGTTAGATTACAAATTCTATAGTGTAAGGTATACTGATGTTGCATGAAGTATGTTTCACCACATTTTAATAGCATGCACAATACGTGTGTGTGTGAGCGCGCGTGTATAAATAAATATGTATGTGTGACAGGGTGTACAATCCCTGCACCAGAAAGGAAGAGGTTAAAGAGCTTCTTTGGGCCCCACGGCCTTTCCCCCCCACCCACACCTGCAAAGCATGTATGGGCTGGAGGAGGAGCTTAAAAAGGGACCAGAAGAGCTGGCTTGTAGGTAGACAGGGGAGTTCAATAGATCTGTGCTCTTAGCTCCTTGGAAAGACCACTGTGGGATGTCCACTTGCTTAGGGGTTCTCGCTATTGGGACTCTACCAAATCTGCTGAGGAGAAAAGGGCTCTGGACCTTCAGAAGGTTTGGGACTCACTGTTGGTTTATTGTCTTCACTTTGCTCTTTTGTAGAAGGGTCCTGGCAGGAAGGCATCCGGGGAAGTGTGTTAGGGGTGCACAGGGCCGGCACAACCCATTAGGCAACCTAGGTGGTCGCCTAGGGCGTTACAATTTGGGGGGCAGCGACCGCGGCGGTATTTCGGCGGTGGGACCTTCCACTGCCTCTGTGGGGGACGGCATTTCGGGGCGGGACCTTCCGCCGCCTAGGGCGGCAGAAAAGCTGGCAGCACTCCTGGGGGTGCAGACCTTTGTTGGCTACCACAGTGTCCTGGATTAGAATCTGGTGGAGAGGGTAGGCCTTGGTTTCTGTACCAACCCTTTTGTAGGGCATAAGGTGGAAAGCCTACCCCTGTTATGAGGAATGTAACTAAAAGCCAGGAGCCACTCATTTGCCTGATGGCAGGGCTAAGCTTAGTTGGACTCTTGGCCTACTCCAAAAGGGGCAGATGTAGAATGCGTGACCTGGGCTGAGTCATGAGAGGGGGTCATTGTAGGGCCGCAGCAGCTATCAGCAGGAGAGTGGCAAGAAAAAGGACTGCCTGCTATGCCGACATGGGGGTGTCTGCAGTGAGTTAACTCTTCCACAATGTGTAATACAAATGTGAATGTGTCTGTATGTCTAATGAATAACAACAAATTGTGTATATATCTATATATTTTTTTATAAATCCTTGTGTGTGACTATGTATATATACATATATATATATATACACATACATAGTCACACACAAGGATTTATAAAATTATGAACTGCTGCAGAATTTTCAGCAGTTCGGTGCAGATATGAAATTTAATAACTTAGTAAATGTCAGTGCCACTTATGGGGCATACAGTGCACAGAGAGAACTGTGCAGGGGGAGATGGGGGGCGGAGGAGAGGAACATCCAGAGCTATTTGCTCTGCAGCATCATGGAAACAAAATTAACAAAGCTGTGAGATGGCAGCAATAACATCTAAAGCCAATAGTACCACTAATAGAGATGTGCAAGTAAATGATATTTGGTTCACTGGCTGAACTGAAAAATAATTGTAAAAAATCATTTTTGGTTGAACAAAAGGATTTGTTTCAATTTTTTAAAAATAAAATTGAAGTAAAATTTGATATGAAAAATTGGTTTCAGAATGGTTTTTGTTTTTTCACCCCCAACGGCTTGGTGAATTGACCAGCGAGTGCTGTTATCTGCATTGTACAGATGAGACCTGAGAGAGGTGAGGTGGTTTGCCAAGCTCACAGAGGAAGTCTGTGGTGGACCAGGGATGTGAACCTGCATCTTTTAAGTCCCAGGCTGGTGTTTGAACTGTGGGCCCTTCTTTCTCCCCACTGTGACACTGCTGAAATCAGGAGTAAACCCACTGGTGTTAATGGAGCTACACCAGCCTGATAGGAGAGTTGGATCTATTTTCTCTTATTCCTATTGGAGTGGCAAGTCACTTTAACCCAACAAAAACCAACCTTTTTTTAGAGCAACAACTTGTTTTGTAACTTTGTGGGTAGAGAAGCAGAGCTGTAATTCAGATGTGGAATACAGTCTGCCTGACTTGTGTGGTGAAACTGTTCAGCTAGTGCCTGTCCTCTAACTGCTTCTGCAGTCCCCAGAGGAAGGTTCTCCTCCTTTTTCACTAATCAGCTCTGACATGCAGTTGGCAGTCTAATCTGTGTGAATCACTTTGGTGGTGTTCTAAACTGGTCTCATCCCATGCAGGAAAAAACAGATGTGGGACTTGACTTGCCACTGCCTTGAGCATTGTGTTGTCACTTAGAGCTGGGTAAAGTGGATGTAAAATGTCCCAATTCTCATTGGGGTGGAGGGAAGGAGGTATTGGCAGCTCACTCTGCACAGGTGTAAATGATTACACACGGAGTAAAGCAGCAATGAATCACGCCACAAGGGCCTGAATCAGATCTGACTTACACTAGTGTAAATCAGGAGCCACTGATGTCAAATGAGTATAAAATTAGTTTGAGATCAGAATTTGGCCCCATGGCAGGAAGCAGGAGTAAGTTGAAGATGGTGTGGGGGTTAGGTTTAGTTTTCCACCAATTCACAAATTCTGCAAAATTTCCTTTCTTTGGCTCAGATTCCGCTCATGCAAGCGTAAGCAGGGTCTGAATGAGCTCTCCCCTGACATCTAGTGGAGGAAAAGACTTCAGGAACAGACCATGTTTGCATAGACATGCCTACTCTGCTTAGGTTTGCAGCATGATTGAGCAGGTTGCCAAAATGATCACTTTTGGCTGGTGCTGTGTTACAAACCACTCTAGTATTTGGTGCAGGGGTGATGAAGTGTTGTTATCCTTATTGTATGAGTAAAGGGCAGCAGAACTGTACTGCCCTGATTGAGGGAATCCCCCAAACTGAACCTTACTTAGAATCATAGAATATCAGGGTTGGAAGGGACCTCAGGAGGTCATCTAGTCCAACCCCCTGCTCAAAGCAGGACCAATCCCCAACTAAATCATCCCAGCCAGGGCTTTGTCAAGCCTGATCTTAAAAACCTCTAAGGAAGGATATTCCTCCACCTCCCTAGGTAACCCATTCCAGTGCTTCACCACTGAAGCAAGGGGTAGAGAAGCCAAATCCCAGTGACTGAGTGGATGTGGTACTCCTACTCTGTGGTGTGGACTCTGCCCAAAGAGTCCTAGGCACTATTTGACGTTCTTCTTTCCAGTGTTTAAAGCCAGAGCTAACTGAGTCTGTTTTTGTTCAGTGATTGCTAGAGCTGAATCGCTGACAAGCAGGTCTAGGGGTTATGCCTTACACCTGGTGTTGAGATAGTGATGAAAGGAAAGATCATGGAGGTTGTACTGGCAGTGAGGTTCCCTGCCACCCAGTGAAATCACTCAGAGATGAAATCACTAAAAACCTGGGTTAAGTAGTGGAGCTTCAGAACATGGCATCACAGAAGCGGCAGCACACGACCAGTAGCAGAGATGCACAGCGATCCCAGAGACATTGCTCAATGCCTCCTCCTCCCTGGGATGGGAGGTGAACTCCTAAGAATGCACCTCTGAACTCTGGGTCTTCACTAACCAAGGACAGCCAACTATGAGTGAGGTGCAGTGGAGGGAGAGGGGAGTAATGTGTTTAAGGTACATTCTTTGATCGGACATTCCCTCTGCAAGGTGGGAAACTGAGGCAAAGGACACTGCCCAATGGGGTTATGGTACTTTCATAAAAGGGAAAAGGAACCAAGCATTAGTTTGGGGAAAGTTCTCTTTTGTTATATGCAAACCCGATGCTTAGTGGGGTAATATTGCCTCTTCGAGGCACCCGGGGTGGTGGTGACGTTTTCCCCAGATTACTGGGTGGGAGATCAAACTGTTTCTGTTTTGTATTATAAGAGGAACCCTATATATTGAACTTGGCCCTTCTTGCTGCCAACTCCACCTGACAGAAGGGTTACATCGGTAAATAAGCAGAAACTGGCCCTGTGTGTGTATTTTGTGAATGTGGCTTTGTCCTCATTCAAGAATGGTCTTGATTCAGCTGCTGCACTGTAGGAGTTTGCACCAAATGCAGTGTTTTATGCCTATTTGTTATCAGGGTAAACCTCAACTAATCCAGTTGATGTGAATGCTTGCTTGGCCTTGTCTGTGCTTAGGGGTCAGCATCCAGGTGGCTACATAAGTTGCGGGCCAGTAACTACAGACCTGTTGCTACTCTGGAGAGAAGACAAGACCTGCTTGGGAACATTCTGGTGAAGCACCAGGCAGGTGGTTTGCAAAGCTGTGAGTGGGAGGAGGTGTTGCTTGCTGCTTCTGCAGTATCGGACTTGCCTCTGGCTTCTTTCTGTAACCAGAGTGAAGTGAAGGCTTTTGTACATTCTGTTTTCTGCTTCTGTTGCTGTCTTATTGCTCCTTTTCATTTTTTCATTGTATCACCTTTGTCCCAACCGTGACCAAAACCAAATGTATCAAACAATAATAGTGCACACAGGACTTTAAGAAGCACAGGAGGGTGATCTCTGCCTATCCAAGGGGAATTTTAATTAGCATTTCCATTTGATATTTGTACTGATTATGTAAATGCCTGTCTGATTAATCATGCTGAGGTCTCTCTGTGCTAACAGTGAGCTTTGGTGATCTTGTGGGCAAAAGGGACAGACTTGGGGAAGCAAAAATAAATTTGTCTACCAGCAATATGTCCTCTATTTTTTTTCCAGCCTTCTTTTAACAGAATGAAGTAGGCTAAACTTTCCAGTGGTGCTGTTCTGTAGATGGAAATAATTTCACAAAGCAATAGAGAATGTGCTATTCCTTTCTAGGAGGAATAGATCTGATGGCATAATTGGGAGACAGGATTCGTAATGGGGAGGGAAGGAAGATATGAACAAACAGTCTAAGCCTGCAGAACCTGATCTTTAAATATTGGAATGTTTTGGTAGCTAGCTAAGATCTGGAAAATAATGGGACAAATCTTAACCATTTTCCACAGATGTGGTCAGCCCCAAATATAACAAACACCACATTTCTATTGTACAGGCTGCTGGGCAGCAGGGAATCCTCCACATGACCATACAGAAGTCCCCAGTATCTCTGCTCCATAACAGGTGAATGCTAGTAGGCAAGGGGCATGACCGACGGATCTGTTCACAGTACAGATCCATTGTTTGTAATGCCCGCTGTGGATTGGGAGCAGTGGCCCACATCTGCTTCTCAACCCCATATTCAGCAGTAGCAGTTGGGGCCCCTCTGTACAGGTGTTCTCCCCTTCGATCTGGGAAGGCCTGCATTTCCCACAATTCCAGGTAAGTCTGGTGGGCAAACATACAGCCGCAGTAAACGTACCCGCGCTAGCTGTATTCAAGCTAGCACACTAAAAACAGCAGTGTGGCCACAGCGGCTAGAACTAGCCAGCCAAGTACATACCTAGGATCTCAGATGGGATTGTGTTCACGTGGCTAGCCCTAGCCCTGCCCAGGTCGCTGTGGCCCCGTTGCTACTTCTAGTGAGCTAGCTCAATCAGAGCTAGTGCATGTATGTCTACCAGAGCTTGGCAATTACACCTCCCAGCTGCTGTCTACACATAGCCTTCTGTGTGTGTGTGTGTGTGTGTGTGTGTGTGTGTGTGTGTGTGTGTGTGTGTGTGTGTGGTAATTCCTATACTGAAGTGCTATAATTTTTTGATGTCTCTTGCCTTAGTTTTCACCTACCACACTTGATACTTTTTTACTAATCCCTTGCACCCCTATCGCCAGTTTCTGCTTTATTTAACCCATTAATTTCCCTGGAGTAATATCCTCCTGAGAGGGGGCACACCACGGGAGGGGGGGGGCAGGAATCCTCTGTGTTCGTATTATAATCCTACGTTAAAGTGGTACATTTCGAAAGCCTATATGGTCTGATCCTGCACTGCAGTTTCACAGTTGTTTGTGCCACCGACGGGATAGCTGTAAAACACAGGCATCTGGTATCCTTGACATGATTAATTCTCTTCTTCAACCCACCACTGAGATGTAGAATTAAAAAATATTACCTGGATCTTGAGACCATGCAGAAGACATTTGTTTGCAAGCACTAAATTATATATTTTCTAAATCTTTTGGCTGTGTCTGACAGTGCAGTAACTAAGGAGAGCAGCTACATGAGCAACTAGTGCAACTGTAGATCATTTTCTTAAGGCATCTGGCTATGCACACTGCGACTCAAATGAAGCATGTACAAGTATTGTGGTAGATGAAGTGAATCCTCTCTCTAAGTATTAAGCCACCTGGGAGCCTTTGTGTTGGACAAAGCTATTGATTGTAAAGCCAAGGTGATACATCCTAGGTATGATTGTAAGCTCTTTGGGCAGGGATGATCTTTTTGTTCTTCGTAACGTACATAGGACAGTGGGGGTCTTGGGCATGTTGGTAATAAGTGTGATAAATATTACAGTTACTGTGCTGAGAATTCTGGGCCAGTTAGTCTGGCAATATTAGACTCACTGAGGATCTAATCTGTCAGGATCCTGGTCTTGAACCCATACCCACTTCTGAGGAAGCAGCTATGGATGTTGCATTGGATTACCATTGAATTCACAGACATGGGTGGGCTAGTTTCCAGGATTCTGCAACCTGCTCCTGACTGGCTGGTGACCCAATGTAAACTTCCGGTGTCTTTTCTGGCCTTGTCTGAGCAACAAGCCAATGCTTGCTATTTGGAGCAGTCCTGGAACTGATCTAGAGACACATTGAAAGTCAGAGTGTCTTAGTGGAGCCTCCAGGATCTGTGGAATTTGATGGCACAATCCCTGCTAGTTCCAAGGGAAGGGCAAATCCTGGGATTTCTGCTTCAGAGGCTTGTGATGTGGGTATTTCTATGGGAGAGTGTGGTCTAATCCAGACCTCTTTATTTCAAAATAAAAACATATGTTTGTGCAGAAAAAGATCAGGCTTGTCTGGGAAATAAGAGCATATGCAACCCACTGGTCAGTGTGTATTATCCTCTGTGCCTGATCCAGAGAGGATGAATCTGTTACAGCTACCGAGCCTGGCAGTAAAGACTACAGAATTTAGCTCTGGAGGTCCCTGGCTGGAATTGTGTCAGTCAAGATGGCAACCAACACACACATGCCTTGAAGGTTTGTTGCCCACCCCCTTACATCATATAGTTGAACATTTGCAATATATTTACCATTTGTTGCTAACTTTTTCTAAGTATTTTGTGACTCGAATTTGCATTGGTTGAGTTTCTGCTGTAAACACATTAATCATGTTGAATTCTTTTGGTGTTCAATTGTATGCAATACTGTTCTCTAGGATTAATGCACAAGCTGATATAGAGGTGAGGTAAGTATGGAGGGGGGGGAAATCTAACTTGATTAATTAAGTTGTATTAGTTTAACAGATTGTACTTGCTGGGACCAGATGTAGGTTGAGGCTTATGATGATTTAAAGATGGATCCAAGCCACTAACTTTGGATCCGAATGTTTAATCCTCAACAAAAACTGCAGGTTGATTCAGATCTCACTGTTGCTTGTTTTACGCTGGAGGTAACTCCATAGATTGCAGAAGAGCTACACCAATAAAAACATGACCAGAATGAATTTGACCATGATACTTTCTTTGAGTTCAGATCTCAACCTTCCACAGTTCAGTAATGTTTGGCTCTGTAGCTTTGTATTAGGTTGTTGTCTATGAGAAGTTAAGTATAAATTAGAGGTACTGCTATGAAAATGATCACAACCTGCCTGTGAAACTAGAAAGGATTTTAATATGAGGCTACATTATTTCCTGAGACCACAAAGGTACTCAAAACCATAAGGATCTCCAGAAAGGCCTGTCAAAACTTGAAAGTCTTCAGCTCTTTGACTGATGAAATTCAGTGCAGACAAATGGAGAGCAATGCACATTGAAAGAAACAAACTGCTCAATATCTGAATTAGCTATAACATCTTTGCAAAAAGAATCAGGTATTATTGTGGTTAGTTTAGTGAAGATGTCTGTTAAATACAAAGCATTGGTTATAAGTGGATAAGATGCTATGTTTTAACAGGGAAGAGGAAGAATATGGAGGATATTATAATGCTAAATTGCTGTTGTATTGTCACCTTGACTACTGCATTCATGTCTGGCCACTTCATCTCAGAAAAGACATGGAAGAAAAATAAGGTCCAGAAAAAAGTAATATTAAAATGATTGGAGGATGGCATCCATATGAGGATTAAAAGTCAGACTAGTCATATGAATTCACTCTGTGAGACGAACCTTTTGAGATTTCAGGGAGACTTTTCATTTAAAATATTGAATTTTGAAAGAAGCAAGATCTTACCTTTACAATCTTTGTTTCACGGTCATTAATTTGGCTCTTCATTTAGCTCAGCATCTATGCTAGGGGTGTGAAATGCAATATTTTTACCCCCTAGCATGTCTCTTTGTCTGCTTTTTAATTGTGTCTGATTCTGAAACCGGCTGTGATGGATTTTCCCCAAGTGCACTGTTGCCCTTTTATTTCTGGTGGACCATGCCATTTCAATGAAAACAACCATATGTCCTAAAACTTACTTTGATTTTTAAACTCGTCCATGTAACTTTTTCTAACATTTACAAGCTCATGTAGGGTCACCTGAGGATCACAGATAATCGAGGCTTACTAGAATAATGAGCTGATACTGCAATACAGAGCAAGATCCCAATCAGTCTCCACTGACACCTGACGATTCCATGCTTCCTGACGTGTTTTTATTTAACAATTGCATCAGGAACATAATGAAGGAACTAGAGGCAGTTGGTGAGATTCTCACACCTGCTCTAGCCCCTTTATGCCACTCTGGCCCTTTTACCTGCCATAAATGAACCCTGAAAGCTCTGGGGCCCTCCAGGGGAGGATTACTCTGGCGCCAGAAAGCTGCCTTCTGAGGATCCCCTTGCAAGCCCTGATATAGGGGGTGAGCCAGGGTCAGGGCTGACAAAGAGGGGGATACATTGGGAATGGGGCCACAGCATGTAGCACTGTAGAGATTTTTACATCACACTGCTGGCCATAGGGCAGTCCAGGGAGACTGATAAAGCTTAGACAAGTTTCAAGGGCTGTCAAGTAATTCCAGGGGCCTCTCCAGAATCACCTGAGTTGGGAGGGTGTAAGCTGGCACAGACTCACCCGGCAGCGCCTCCTACTGGTCATCTAGGGATTTAGCTCTGCCAGCCTTGGAGCACCCTCTGCAGGCCGGTGATCCACCTTGCCGCTGGCCCCATATCCCTCCCAGGACCCCGGTGCCCCTTTCTCTGGGTTCCAACTTCCCACTGCCCCCCTGGCAGTACCCCCACACTCTGGGTCTCCCCTCCCAGGGGAACCCCCACTCACTAACCCCACCTCACGTCAGTATAAGGCTACTGCCAGTCACCATCTAGCCCCACTCCCTGGGGCAGACTGCAGTATACGCCACTCATCACGGGCAAGGTTGGGTTGGACCTGCTGCCTTTGCCTACACCAGGCTACCCCGTTGTAGCCCCAGTACCTGTCCTGGCCTTTATCAAGGCCTGCAGCCTGGGGGTTCTCCAGGCTGGAGCTCCCCAGCTCCTCTAGCCTTTCCCCAGCCCTGCTCCACTCTAGGTACCTTTCCCAGCTTCTAGGCAGCCAGGCCCTTCTCCCTCAACAAGCAGAGGGAGACTGTCTGTCTGCCCCTGGCTTGCCTGCCTTTATAGGGCCAGCTGAGTCTGTTTGGCATGGCCCCAGCTGCAGCCACTTCCCCCACTCAGCTCAGCCTAAGAGCTGCTTTCTCCAGCTGCAGCCCCCTCCCAGGGCTGTTTTTAACCCCTCTGGACCGGAGCGGGGTGTCCACCCCGCTACAGAGGGCACAAAGTTGGCTTAAAGCTGCATTCTCTGGGCTGAGAGTTCTGGGCTGTGCCTTGAAGATGCAGCCCAGAATCTCCTCCAGTGTCTGGCTCAGGAAACTCCTAAATTTTTGTCTGTCTCTGTCTCTCTCTCTAATCTGTTTCCCCTGCGTGTCACACAAGAAGACTTACCACAGGTTCCTTTCTATTTAGACAAACCCCTAGCTAGCTAGTAAGAATGACATGAAGCTATGTTCTGAGGTTGAACTAAAGGATTTAATGTCAAAGTGGCAAACAGAACTGTCAAAAACGTGTGAGTATCTTACAATCAGCATTTGGCCTTAGCAGTCATTCAGTCAGGGAGCAGAAACAAAGCCATTTGATTTAAGTGACCAATCACACAGCACCAATAGCAAATTACAAATTGGAAATACTCTAAAGCAATAGCCACCATGAAATGGTTACTCACAGGCTGAACTATAATCCCATAAACTGTTGTATTGGATAATCCCAAATCAATACATCCATAAAAAGAATTGAATCTGCCTGTATGTAATTCCCAAACACACAAATAGGCTAAATGTAGGGGAGAAACTTATGTTTGGGGTGGTGGTAACCTTCCTCCCTCAGCACTAACAATAGCAGCAGACACATGTATATATATATGTGTGTGTGTGTATATATATATATATATTTATATATAGTCTGCTGCTATCACCTCTCCTCAGTAAGGACCCTGAAAGCTTTAAAAAGTTATTTCACAAAGTCATTCCACACCGGTAATATTCCATACTTTTTTAGAGTAGGAAGGGAGGAAGAAGAATAAATCCACATAAAACTGCTGAGGCTAAAACTAGTCAGGTAAAGGCTTTATGTACATTGGAAAGTCATAGCGATTTAAGTTAAGGTGTGAATTTAAACAAACATTGTCATAGTGATATAACTCCTGGACACTCCTGTAAGGTAGGGGGCTGCTTTTTTTTTTTATCACTTTGGAAGGGGTTTAAGCTAAACCAAAAAAAGTCACTCTTATTATGGAATAAATGCCCACGCAGGATCTTATCCTGGTATAACTACCTTGGTTGAACTATAGTGATATAACTGGTAAAAACCTTACTGTCTAGACAAGCCCTAAGTATTCAAATTGAAATTTGGTGAAGAGACCAGTTCTGACCCACTTTCAACCTCTCAAATATTTTCCTCTCATAGAAAGGCTGATGATACAATCTCTCCAATAATAGATTTTCTATTGAGTCTTCTGAAGACCTGACCCTCCTATGCTTCAAATCTCTCTCCCTATACCTGACACTCCTAATCAATAATTGTATAGGCTTGCACTTACTACTTACTTACAGTATCTTATAAGGAAGATGAGAGTTTCACTGAAGATTAGAGGGTAGAGGTGTCTTATTGTTAGGAGAATAAGAATCCTGCCTCTAAGAAAGAATAGGGAATATGTAGGTTAATATGGTCCCCTTTCCTACACTATTCTTAGCATAATTAGACTCTGCAATATTGCCTCTATTCTTATTTTCCCCCTTTATGATTCTAAAAGAGAATTCAATTTATTGTGTCAATAATAAACCATTTGAGTGCTTTACAAAGGGGTAAAATGACATAACCCGTTAAATGAATTGGGTACAGAGACTGCTATACAGAGAGCAAGGGGAAAAACAATGCATCGAGCTAGATGGGAGTAGGAGAAAAGAAAACTATTATGAAAGGAAGATGAATTAATCAACGCGGAGGGAGGAGGCAAGAGACTGGATGGTGGCTAGTCCTGATAAAAAGCTAAAGTTGGCTTCTGAGGTAAGATCTGAAATAACGGAGTGAAACAAGTCTTTGGAGAATCTTTAAAGCTAGTAGGGATATATATATATTTAATAGATAGAAAATTAATGAGCATTATGAAGGCTGGGGGGGGTAATATCCTTCCTGACTTGAAAAAGTAGCCTGGCTTAAGCATTTTGGATCCTCCAAAGCTGAGGTGGACAGTATTTAGGAAGACCACAAAAGAGGGAATTGCAATAGCTGACATTGGAAGTGAATAAGGATTTCTTCAGGGAGAAAAGAAGTCCAGCTGAAATCTGGCAACGTCCTGGAGGTGGTAGTAGGCCTGTTAACAGATATATGGTGAACTGGAGAGGGAACGTTCAAGATTATTGCATCTGGCCTTAGAAACAAAGTTGAATTCAAGGTCAAAGTGATAACATCAGTCATGGGACTGAGAGCCGCCCTATGAACCCACTCTCCTGAGGGCATAGTTGTGGAAAGACCCGGTGGGCTCGGACTTGGGCATTGGCTCACATTAGCCACTCATGCCACGACATCCACACTGCTATTTTTAGTGCGCTAGCTCAAGCAAAGCATGGACCTGTTTGCCAGGACTGGGAGGTACAGAAGACTATGTGAAGAGGTTCCTTTTTCTCCTACCTTATTATCCCTGTAGTCCTGGGAAACTTGAACCATAGTTCCAGGGAGAATGAGAGGCTTCCTCCCCCATACTGCTCCCTGATGGAGATCCAGACCATAACTAACATTAGTGGAAGCAGAATGGACCAATGAGGAGAATGGACCAATAGCTCCATAGCTACTATGACTACCAATAACCCGGATGATGTATGTTTCACAGTCTAAACTGCCAACAAATTAAATCAGAGATATAATCTGTTTGTACAGTAAACTCTTATAATATGTATATATATTGACTTCAAATGTATGATTGTGTGTTTGTTTGTTGTCCAGATAAATTGATTAGTGAAATGCCCAATCAAGCTCAATTTCCAACTCATGGAATTGTTGTGGGTTTTTTTGTTTTTTATTTTTTTGGCTAATCAGCGTACATGTATTTCTAATAACCTGAGTTAGACATGACTTAGAGTAAAAAATGGGAAATTGGTACATAACATATAAGGGAGTTAGTAGGTGTGCATATTTTTAAATCTTAGAAAAAATATATAAAACTTCCTTAGTGTGTATCACCTCTGAATAGGGCAGATAAAAAATCTAATTTAAAAAATCCATCCAATCATACTGGGGAATTATGATTTCTTAAATTTCTCACTCATTCCATGCGATTAGCTAAGATATGCTACATGAATGCCAACTGCTGCAGAGTGGTGGTGGTGGCTTCTATTTTAAAATGCTTGGAAAGCACATACATGCTACAGTGATGAGGGTGCTAATGAGACAATTTTAAGATAATAGGTCTGAAGTATACCTCCTTTGTGCAGTCATCCTGTTTGATCTCCTAAAATAAGCAGAATTGGGCCAGATCAGTAGCTAGGTGGGAGACCTCTAAGAAACACATAGTGTTGTAGGAATTTTTAATTGCTGATTCAATAGGTGTCACTCACCACATGAGTAAACCTTAACATGATTTGCCAGCATGATGCAGGGAGGCTGATGTTGCCAGGTGCTGCTTGCCATTTGAAGATGTTAAAAATGTCATAGGCTGGTGCTCCAGCCAAGTTCCTATTTGGGTAATTACATTTTGCTGACTTAAAATTCATACTGCAATTTCATACTGATATAAGGTTCTTCTTCACTTCCTGTCCTAAACTGTTGGATAACGTTGTGGTATGCTTTTTAAATAGCTATCACATTTTATCCTACAGGCGCCTGCACTTCAGTCAAAGTGATGCTCAATTTTAGTGATGTGATCATATCTCTCATAATCTGGGCAAATAATAGGGTGCTTTTTTTTTTTTTTTGTTAGTTTGGTTCAGCCACCAAAATAAACTATCTGAAAACAGTTTTGCTTTGGGGTGACTCAAAGGAACTCCTTTCCTCCCCTTCACTGAAACAAACTTCATTTTGTTTATGGGGCTTTATCCTTTTTAGCTTTGTTAAATCAAGTTAAATATCTAAATGATACATTTTGACTTTATCAGAAAAAAATCACTTTTTTTGGCTGAAACTATTCACCAAATTTAACCCCACTTCGTGAACAGACATGGTCAACCCAAAACTGCATTTTTTTTCAGTGAATAAACTTCTCCCAGCTCTACTCTATTATTCTTTAAAGGCCTGAATTGGTAGTTCTTCTGCATGGTTCTGGCCTGTTTCCATTTGTATAGTCTCCATGGTGCAAGATTATACTGAATAGAAATATTCACTGTTTCTCTGTCTTCCCAGCAAAAGTAACTGGCAGTATAGAGGCCTGATTCAGTACAGTTGTGGATGCTATGAAGAGCTACTTGTGAAAATAAGGCCAGAACATATATTACTTTGATAATAACAGCAATGACATTTACAGTATCCTTTTTTCTGTAGTAACTATTTACCTCACTATAAATCTTGTGTTTTCAAAAGGTTAACAATAGTGTGTGTGTGTGTATAGATTTGTAGACACTGAATTATCTGCAAAAATGAGATATCAATGATATTCAAGGTAGAACCTGATATTCCCATTATCATGGTCCTTCCAGAACAGATGTTTGTTATCCACTTTGATAGCATTTCTAAATGTAAAAAAGAGAAATATGATGGGCAAAAAAAGAGAGAATTCAAAAGCACGAGGGGAGGGGAGAAATGGAGGAAGCATGGCATCTGCTGGTGACAAATATGCAGATAAACGCTCAGCAATAAAAGTATTCCACCTGATTCTATTCTTGCACCTGTGTAATTCAAGAATAATTACCTCAAAGTAAATAGAGTGAAATGCCAATGATGTTAAATCCAGCGTGAGAGGAGAAGCAGACCAAATAGCCTTCAAATTGATTTAGGCCTTGACTACACTAGTGAGCTTACAGTGGCACTGCTGAACTGATGCAGCTATGCCACTGTTAGATCACTCATGTACATGTTCTGTGCCAATGGGAGGGATAGCTCAGTGGTTTGAGCATTGGCCTGCTAAACCCAGCGTTGTGAGTTCAATCCTTGAGGGGGCCACTTAGGGATCTGGGGCAAAATCAGTACTTGGTCTTGCTAGTGAAGGCAGGGGGCTGGACTTGATGACTTTTCAAGGCCCCTTCCAGTTCTAGGAGATAGGATATATTAATTAGAAGCTCTCCTGTTGACATAGTGCTGTGCACACCAGCACTTCTGTTGGTGCAACTTACGTCGCTCAGAGGGGTGTTTTTTCACACCCCTGAACGACATAAGTTATACTGATAAAAGTGGTAGTATAGACCTGGCCTTAGATTAAAGTACAAAAACAAGCTATCTTCCTGAACAACTGGAATTCACCATCGGGTGAATGTTACTGTGTTAATAAGAAAGCAATTGGAATGATTTCTATGATAACCAGAGGGTGCTCCTTCTTTGAGGCACTGTGCTGTAATGGAACTGTCTCAGTCCCTCAGAGTTCAGAGATGCTGAACAATTACTGAAGCAGAATTGACATTGTACATTTGTTTCTCAGTTATGTAACTGTCAGCACTGGTTGCAGAAATCTGACATGCATAATAACTATTTCTGGTTTGGAGAGAAACTGGAGCAGTTTTACATCAGAAAATATAGATCCATCAAAACTGAAATATTTTGTGACATCATGTTGATTTGGCCAATGTTGAAATGTCCCATGTTGACACTTTTGGAATTAAACTTTTCAACAATTCCTCCTTAAATGACTCTTCATTTCAAAAATTGTGTGCGCTATGTATTATAAAACTAAAAATATTTCAAAATAAAATATTTCAGTTGGCAAAATGAAACATTTTAATTGCTCTGAAATGTGACTTGTTTTGGTTTTTTGTTTGTTTCACAGAAAGTTTCAAATTTTGGGGGGTTGTGCATCGAAACAAAAACAGATTTTGAAATCTCTGCAAAACAGAATTTTTTGTTCTCTGCCCAGCTCTAATCATCCAATATTCTAATCGGTGCTACCCTTAGAACTCACAATCCACATTGCCCACATAATATGTCCATTCCTGAGCCACCCTCCAACCCAATAACTTGAATACAGTCATCAAAGGAATTTCACTCTGAGGGAGACAGGGAATGAAGTCTTATCTTGGCTTGTGGAACATTCTTATTAAATCAATGAATGTGCAGGCTCTTAGCTTCAATATTTAGTCCTCTTGGATCAAAATATGTTCTAAGACTAAAGTTACAAATGGAAAGTCTTTTCTTTTCTTTTCTTTTCTTTTCCCTGCAGAGGAAAACCCCCTCCTTTATTTCTGCTTGCCCCATAAATAGCCCTCGCCTTAAACCATCACCTCCTCTCTCTAGCCCTGTGAAGAACTTTGCCTCCAACTGAATGTGTCAAGAAAATGACTGCAGTCTGACAGCAGAAATACCAGAGGTTCTGGTGTTGTGCTGTAGCTGAGGAAAATCCTCTAGCTTAAATAAAGTATGTTCCTTCAATTTTTTTTTTAAATAGCTATTAGGAAGAGAATCAAAGAAGCATGGTCCTCTGAGACTTTCTCAATGCTCAACCCCACTAAATAGGCCCCACACATGTCTCATCACACAATTATTCACAGAACATTTTTGAGCAGATGTCCACAAAATGAATTATGTGCTGTCTGCCAAAGCGACTTCTGGCAGGCTGCTGAGCAGGTAAATAGAAAGAGAGGTTGAAAACATGAATAGAACTGCTTAAGGCACTTTGATCCTCACATAAATTCCAAATCACCATTCAAATTCTATGTAACTACAGCAGATGGAGCATGATATTGTATGAAAATATGTTGAAGAGAGACAACAGGGAGGGAAAGTTGCTCAGCAGTCTCTGCCTTTCCTTGTGTTAGTAATAGCACCATTGTAGCTAGAGTAACTTGTCTTATCTCTAAAAGTAAGGGGAAATTATGTCCTTTAATGTTTACGGTAGATTACTGAGTCAGAACTTCTCAGTTCTACTCCCAGCTCTGCAAGGCACTTTGAATCCCTATAATTAATGAAAGGCGCTAGTACACCACACCTCTGAAAATCAGGCCACTAATTAAGGTGTCCAAATATACATTTAGCTGCCTTACTCTGGAGACCTATATAGAATATATTTGTATCTTAAGCGCTTTGTATATTCTCTACAAATGAGCGTGATAATTACTGATGACAGAGATATTGTGTGGGGTGTTACAGATTAATGTTGAAAAAATATTTTGAGATCATTAAAATATAGGAGTTGCATGATATAAGTGCTGAACATTGCTATTACTAGTATATCTAATTTGATAAGCTTTCAAGATAGTTTTAGAAAACTAAAATTTCTACTGGTCTGATGTTTCTAACATTTTAGAAACAAACCTAATTATTGGTGGAGGAGCTGTTATCACTGTGTACAGTTGAGGTTGCCCAACGTTTTCCATTATAAGACCCTGTTTCCAGATATTTAACTTTTGCCAAACTTTGCAACCTTAATTGTAGTATTTCCAAACTTCTGAGTCTTTTAATGTAGTCGGTAAAAGTGATTTTTAGCTTCTTTGTTATATATTGTGGTGTTGGGCCTTTGGCCAATGTGCAAATGAGTGTTAGAAAATTGTGTGTGAAAGTATGAAGTTGAATGATCAAAGTCGACCGGTGATTGGCCTTAGCTATGTTAGTCTTCAGCAAGTACAGTGGCTATTCAAGAGTTGATAACACTGAAGTGGCCAGTATTATCTGATGATTTACTGACAGATACAATTATCCAGTGCCATTACCCAGTTCATAATGTTAATTGTAAAATGCAGCATTACAGGAGTGGAAGCAATAGACTTGAAAGCTCAATCCCTTATGTCTGTCATCCTCTCCCTTCTCAGTTCCCCATGCTTTCCCTCCCATTCTTCCACAGTCACATGCTGCTCCCCACTCTGAGAAATGCTCTGCTCCACTCCATAAGCTGCCTGTAGCCTGTGCTAATAATGCACCAACAAAGTCAGCAGATCACAAATGTTAGTAAATTCACTTTGTATGATTTTTATGTTACACTCATAATTTTTATATACTAACCAAAAGCCTTTTTATTTTGTGTATTTATATATTTATTGCCCTATACATATTGAAACTAAAAAGTTCTTTGTCCTTCAGTTGAACCTTATGGGTGAAGGGAAAATGATGGAATATGTACATTTCTTTTTTACCCCGACCTTACTAATATAGTCCGAACATCCAGGGAAGGGACCCCTCAAAACTGAGAGGTGTCTACAGCAGTATGTTCTAACAAGAATGGGTAATTCATAAGGGGTGCTTATGATCCAATTATATTCTGTGATTGATAAGAGGTGTTTGTTATTACAGATGGGTTCTGTAATGGATGAAATAATTACCCATTGGAAGATGTTTATAACTTATTAAGAACTGTTAGTTGTTACAGCTGTTAGCAATAATGACCAGATTACACATTCCTTTTTACGCCTCAATCAGGAAAAAATGAAGACCAGAATAGAAATTCCATCAGTAATTAGGAAAACAACACCTGGTAGATTAATCATGGAAAAATATTTTTTTCTCTCCAAAAAGAAGTCTTTCTGTCTCACAGCATATAAAAAAGAAAGAGGACTGAAAAGTTGGGAATGAAATTTGTACAGGTACAGAGGAAGAGATCAAACTACCTTCTCTTCACTACCTACAGGGAGTGGCAAAGTGTGTCTTCTTTCTGTATAGTGATCCATTACTTTTTGATAATCTTGTCAAATAATAGACTCAAATGAAATTGATTAAATCTCAAATAGTTATTAAATTCCAAAATGCAACACAAAGACACCTGAGACACAGGACGCCATGATGGAGAACTAAACCAAATGCCAATATGGGACATTTTTCTAAATACACTCAACGCATGAGTCCATAAGGAATCTACCCTACAGATCCATAAAATGTGCAAGATGATATATCTATGTCCAAATTTTACCATGTTGAACAGACAGCACTTTGTAGCTTTCTTTTAATGGCACAAAGTACTGATGTAACACTTCTTTGTCTAGGGTGAAGATAAGCAAAAAATCATGTGGCAGATGTTAATCTTAATTTACTAGTAGAAGGCAGGCAGATACTACAGTGATGAGCATGGTGTAAGAATCTATATAAAATAGAATGCACTTCCAATTGACTCCCTTACATTCTATATAAATATCAACAAAAATGCTTCCATAGTTTTGGCATATGGATAGGGTGTTACCAAGAAGGGTATTTGAGTACAATAGGAAAAGATGATTTTTCTCTTTAAAAAAAATTAGAAAGGTAACTATATAAATAATGGGCCAAATGTATCCAGTGCATTGAAAGGATCAGCAAATAATTAGTCACATCCAGAAGTCTATTTCCTTGCAATAGTTTTCACCTATTCAGTGGAACTACTGTTGCTACTAACTCAAACAGGATTATACAGAATTGGGATGCCCAATTCTAACACTTGACGTTCAGAAATGATAACATTTCCTTTTCTTCGGGGGCCTGTAATTTAGAGAACATCAGCTTTGATTTTTATTGTACAATATGCTAAAATAAAATTGGCAAACTCTTCTAAATCCCTCCTGTCTTTGGTTGGTACTGTATACGCAAAGGAAGCATGTTGAGGGGATTAAAAATCTGGGAGAGAATTACCATTTTAATGCATTTGACTCCACTAAAGGGGGGGCGGGGAGACAATAGAAGGGCTTTCAGCCTCAGTAAATCCAATTTATTATAAGTAAATAGTTGAGACAAGCTAGTTCTATCCAGTTCTCTTTATAAAGGAAATAGCAGAGGTACCTGGGTTAGTAAGGTAACATTTAGTTTGTTTAAAAGTAGGAGACCTGGCACAAATACCAACAGTGGTATTTAGGAAGGACAGTCTTGTCTTATTTTTTTAGTGAAACTTTATCTTAAATATAGTGGTGGAACAAAATATATAATTTACCATGATATCTTTAACTCCCATTGAACTGTGTTCCCGTTTTCCCCTCCAAATGTCTCCATTAGTTGGCTGCAGGAGATTACAATACACTAAATTGGTAAACAGAATAGAACACCGGCATCCGTATTGTTAGGGAAAGACTAAAATAAATCTCCCCGTTATAGGGTCCAGTCCTGCAAACTTGTATATAAGCAATTTTACACATATGAACTGTCCAAGTATGTTCACTGGGGGTACTCACATGTGTAAAGATACTCAGGGCTCGTCAATATGGTGAGTTAGTGTATTGGAAGCCAGGGTGTAAATCTACAGCATACTAGTTTGCACTAACTTGCTGTGTGAACCTTGCTACAGCAAACTGAAAGTTTTGGAGTGTGCTATTTGAAGCTCACCATGTAAACAATCCCTCACACGCATAGGCGTTTGCAGGACTGGGACCTTAAAGGAGGAAGGTAATATAGCTACAATAAAAGAGCTGGGAGACAGCCTCGTACCCTGAGAGTTACGTCTGAAACAAACAAAAATGCTCCCAAATACTTGGTCATAAGCGTGCTGGTGACTGTATGTTCTTACAAACAGGAATAGCATATCAGCATTTTATGCTAGCTTCTGTTCCTTCCCTTCCACTCCACATTAGGCACTAAAAGTCTGGTGTATGGCGCAGCATGAAATAGCAGTGCAAGTAGGCAACATCCTTGACACATGGGTGTCCATATGTGAAAAATGTCTGGAGACAAGAGCTTAATAATAATGAAAACCGTGCAAAGGCAGAGGTATGTAGATGAGGTCCTTGAATGGACAGGTGTGTTCTTGTATTTCTGAGAAATAAGACCATGGAATAGACAGTCAGCTGTTAATAGACCTTTAATAAGTGGACAATGGAGTTCATCTCATGGGTCAGATTTCAGGACTGTGGTCTTATTTGTCTGTATTTCAGCAGTATACTGCATGTTCTACAGCATCTTTATCTCTGTTCTTTCTTTCAATGTGTGAGCATACAGATTTTAGGGAGGTTCGTCGTGTGTGGAAAGGGAGCAATAGAAGCTGTGAAATAAATAAATCTGCACACTAGCAAAAAAACCAATAGCAGAGTTTTGTTGTCCATGTTAAAAAAAAATATTCACAACTCACCAATGATGGCATGTGAATTTTTTTTTAGAGTAAAAATGGAGTGACGGCATTGTGCCATGACAAACCAGCAGATCTGTTAGCCCCCACCACTCATAGTAGCTATCTGTGAAAGCACAAAGTACTTGTGGCACCTTAGAGACTAATACATTTATTTGAGCATAAGTTTTCGTGGGCTACAGCCCACTTCTTCGGATGCATAGAATGGAACATATATTGAGGAGATATATATACACATACAGAGAGCATGAAAAGGTGGGAGTTGTCTTACCAACTCTGAGAGGCCAATTAAGTAAGAGAAAAAAAACTTTTGAAGTGATAATCAAGTTAGCCCAGTACAGACAGTTTGATAAGAAGTGTGAGAATACTTACATGGGGAGATAGATTCAATGTTTGTAATGGCTCAGCCATTCCCAGTCTCTATTCAAGCCTAAGTTGATTGTATCTAGTTTGCATATCAATTCCAGCTCAGCAGTTTCTCGCTGGAGTCTGTTTTTGAAGCTTTTCTGTTGCAAAATTGCCACCCGCAGGTCTGTCATTGAATGACCAGACAGGTTAAAGTGTTCTCCTACTGGTTTTTGAATGTTATGATTCCTGATGTCAGATTTGTGTCCATTAATTCTTTTGCGTAGAGACTGTCTGGTTTGGCCAATGTACATGGCAGACGGGCATTGCTGGCACATGATGGCATATATCACATTGGTAGATGTGCAGGTGAACGAGCCCCTGATGGCATGGCTGATGTGATTAGGTCTATGATGATGTCACTTGAATAGATATGTGGACAGAGTTGGCATCGGGCTTTGTTACAAGGATAGGTTCCAGGGTCAGTGTTTTTGTTCAGTGATGTGTGGTTGCTGGTGAGTATTTGCTTCAGGATGGGGGGTTGTCTGTAAGTGAGGACAGGTCTGTCTTCCAAGATCTGTGTGAGTGAGGGATCATCTTTCAGGATAGGTTGTAGATCTTTGATGATGCACTGGAGAGGTTTTAGTTGGGGCTGAAGGTGACAGCTAGTGGTGTTCTGTTATTTTCTTTGTTGGGCCTGTCTTGTAGGAGATGACTTCTGGGTACTCGTCTGGCTCTGTCAATCTGTTTTTTCACTTCAGCAGGTGGGTATTGTAGTTTTAAGAATGCTTGATAGAGATCTTGTAGGTGTTTGTCTCTGTCTGAGGGATTGGAGCAAATGCGGTTATATCTTAGAGCTTGGCTGTAGACAATGGATCGTCTGGTGTGTCCTGGATGAAAGCTGGAGGCATGTAGGTAAGTATAGTGGTCAGTAGGTTTCCGGTATAGGGTGGTATTTATGTGACCATCGCTTATTAGCACAGTAGTGTCCAGGAAATGGACCGCTTGTATGGATTGATCTAGGCTGAGGTTGATGGTGGGATGGAAATTATTGAAATCATGGTGGAATTCCTTTAGGGCTTCTTTTCCATGGGTCCAGATGATGAAGATGTCATCAATGTAGCGCAAGTAGAGTAGGGGCATTAGGGGACGAGAGCTAAGGAAGCGTTGTTCTAAGTCAGCCATAAAAATGTTGGCATACTGTGGGGCCATGCGGGTACCCATAGCAGTGCCGCTGACTTGAAGGTATATATTGTCCCCAAATGTAAAATAGTTGTGGGTGAGGACAAAGTCACAAAGTTCAGCCACCAAGTTAGCTGTGACATTATTGGGAATACTGTTCCTGATAGCTTGTAGTCCATCTTTGTGTGGAATATTGGTGTAGAGGGCTTCTACATCCATAGTGGCCAGGATGGTGTTTTCTGGAAGATCACCGATGGATTGTAGTTTCCTCAGGAAAGTGGTGTCTCGAAGATAGCTGGGAGTGCTGGTAGCGTAGGGCCTGAGGAGAGAGTCCACATAGCCAGACAATCCTGATTGTAGGGTGCCAATGCCTGAGATGATGGGGCATCCAGGATTTCCAGGTTTATGGATCTTGGGTAGCAAATAGAATACCCCTGGTCGGGGTTCTAGGCATGTGTCTGTGCAGATTTGTTCCTATGCTTTGTCAGGGAGTTTTTTTAGCAGATGGTGTAGTTTCTTTAGGTAATCCTCAGTGGGATCAGAGGATAATGGCCTGTAGAATGTGGTCCTCTGATCTTTCTTCTGACTTTTTTTCCCTTTTACTCACTGTATTTTCAGTAAGCCTCAGTACAATCATTATGCATCACTTCTCCGAATACTCTGCTACTCACTGTACTACTGCCTATTAAACTTACACCCAACCCACCTCTGGCTGAAGTCAATAGGAATGTATTTCGTAGTTAAACATGTGCTTAAGTGGGTTGCTGAACCAGGAACCCAGTGTTCATCACCCTGCAGACTCGACCACTAATGGGTGAGTTCTCCAGATACAGGAGTCCCTCAGATACTATGCTAATTGATGGAGATCAGCTTAATAGAGATGATGTAAATAACTCCTCTTGGGCCTAATCCTCTGCTAATGTGAACGGATTAAGTTCCAATTACACTTTGTCCATTTATACCAGAAGAGAATTTGGCCTCTGCCAGCTGGGGACTCTTTCACATATAAATAATGGTTCATTTCCCCAAAAGATTAGTGCTAACTAAAATATTGAGGTAACAGGCAATGTGTCCTAGTGGCTAGGACACTAGTCTGGGAGTCAGGAGACCTCTGTTCTCTTTGTTTCTGCCACTGAGAACTTGGGCAAGTCTCTGCATCTTTGTTTCCCCTCTGTCCTGTCTATTGAGATTGGGAGCTCTTTAAGGCGGGAATTGGTTATATAATATGTAATGCAATGCAGCCCCAATCCTAGTTAGAGTGTCTAGCTGTTACTCCAATACTACTACTAATAAAACATTATCAGAGTGCTGAAAACACTATGGCATGCTGGCCAAAATTCTGCAGCAGGGTCGATTTTAGGTTGTTGCCTACTAGTGCTGGATTCTGCATCAACATGAGATGTTGGCACTGGCATGAGGTGGCTAATGATTTGCATGTTAGAATGGATGACACAATAAAATTATGCTTAATGCAATTTTAAAAAGGCTTTTTCCCCCCTTCACTTTTCCGATGTTTGTAGCAGCCATCGAAGGGATGGGGAGGCCCTGGGCTTTCTTTACTGTGGGGAGCTGGAATGGAGAGATTTACTAAGCCAGTTGGATGGAGATGAAGTATGGTACCAAGAGAAAAGGGTTTGGCTGTCTTGTCATGGGGAGATATGAAGCATCTCAAGAGGGGGATTCCTGTGGAAAGGGTGGGCTTGTGTAAGCCTGATTCTTCTCCTTGAGCGTTGTTGGGTCCTCTGTGTGTTTGCTCCCATTTGTGCAGTGCGCCCAGCTCCATCTGGTTTAAGATGGGAGTGCTCCTGAGACCGACTGTCAGTACTGTCAGCCAGCCTCAGCTGGAAGGGTGCCTTCCAAAAAAATCCAAACCCTCTTATGAAATTATCCTAAAGAATTTCATGAACCAGAAGGATTCCATAGAAATGTCATAGGGGTAACTCTGAACAGGAGATCTCTTCTATGGGCATTTTTAACCATGCTAGAGAATTTGATATTAGGGATCATTTTCTCTGCTAAAGCCTATAGTTAGTTAGTTCAGAAAGGGAGGAAAAATAGTGTTGTGATAAAATTATTGGACTAAGACCTAGGTGAGATGGTTTCTACTCTCATTTTTGCCATAGTTTTCCAATGTGACTTTGGGCAAGTCACTTCTGTGCCTGGATCCTCTAACTGTACAATGGAGATGATAGTACCTTCCTAACATCCAGGGTATTGGGAGAGTAAATGCATTAATATATCCACTCAGCTGTATCAATAATCAAGGAATAAGACAGCCCTGGAGTCACTATGTCAAATTAGTCAGTAGCTATGCTCTGGTGAGTTCTTGCTCACAACAGAGGAGGCTTAAAGGTACATTGCCATGTTTTCTATGTATTGTATGATCAGAAGGTTTTAGTCATTGTACTGTCAGCTTGGCACCTTTTTACCAGCACTAATTTCACTTTAAAATAAAATAAATTTGAACAAATCCACAGATAACCTTCAAAGTCAGAAGTGGAATATCTAAATGATTCTGGATGCACAGGCAGCCAAAAAAGGGCAGAGCCCCTAAAAGTCATGAGGTAAAGTATTGTAATGCAGATTACATTGATTTGCTACAAGTTACTGACAGCTAACAGGAAACTTTTAATGATTCTCTACAGTACGTATGGAATAAAAAGCCCACTGCCTGAGGCCTGGTCTACACTACGAGGTTAGGTCGACTTTAGCCGCATTAAACCAAATTAAGCCTGGACACGTTTACACGACGAAGCCCTTTCTTTCGACTTAAAGGGCCCTTTAAACCGGTTTCTTTACACCACCTCCGACGAGGGGATTAGCGATAAAATCGGCCTTAGGGGGTCGGAATTGGGTTAGTGTGGACGGAATTCGACGTTATTGGCCTCTGGGAGCTATCCCACAGTGCTTCATTGTGACCGCTCTGGACAGCACTCTCAACTCAGATGCACTGGCCAGGTAGACAGGAAAAGCCCCGCGAAGGTTTGAATTTCATTTCCTGTTTGCCCAGCGTGGAGAGCACAGGTGACCATGCAGAGCTCATCAGCACAGGTAACCGTGATGGAGTCCCAGTCCCAGTCCCAGGATCGCAAAAGAGCTCCAGCCTGGACTGAACGGGAGGTACGGGATCTGATCGCCATCTGGGGAGATGAATCAGTGCTGGCCGAACTCCGAAGCAGTAAAAGAAATGGCAAAATAATAGAAAAGGTCTCCAAGGCCATGAAGGACAGAGGCCATAACAGGGACGCACAGCAGTGCCGCGTGAAAATTAAGGAGCTAAGGCAAGCCTACCACAAATCCAGAGAAGCAAATGGAAGGTCCGGGGCTGAGCCGCAAACATGCCGCTTCTACGCGGAGCTGCATGCCATTCTAGGGGGTGCAGCCACCACTACCCCAAGCGTGTGCTATGAGTCCCTCAGTGGAGAAAGACACAGGGAAGCGGGTTCGGCGGACGAGGAAGATGATGATGGAGAGAACATAGATAGCTCACAGCAGCAAGGAAGCAGAGAAACCGGTTTCCGCAACAGCCAGGATATGTTTATCACCCTGGACCTGGAACCAGTAACCCCCGAACTCACCCAAGACCCTGTGGGCACACAGGGGACCTCTGGTGAGTGTACCTTTGTAAATATTACACACGGTTTAAAAACAAGCGTGTTTAATGATTAATGATTAATTTGCCCTGGCAATCGCGGCCAGTACAGCTACTGGAAAAGTCTGTTAACGTGTATGGGGATGGAGCGGAAATCCTCCAGGGACATCTCCAGAAAGCTCTCCTTCATGTACTCCCAAAGCCTTTGCAAAAGGTTTCTGGGGAGGGCTGCCTTATCCCGTCCGCCATGGTAGGACACTTTACCACGCCAGGCCAGTAGCACGTAGTCTGGAATCATTGCAAGTTGTGCTTTCATGCAAAAGACTCAGGGGGAGAAAAAGGGAACTAATGTTCTGATCATATTTATAAGGCAAGAAGCAATTTTCTATAAGATTAACATTATTTATCCAGCAAATCATTTAACTGTATGATTAACTTTAAAGAATGTAAGTAGTGCCATTGCTTTTGCTTAAGTACTTTACTGGATGAGGACTTAAATGTGATTAATTTATTGCGTAGATTACAGTGGTTCTCAAACTTTTTTACTGGTGACCCCTTTCACCTAGCAAGCCTCTGAGTGCGACCCCCCCAATAAATTAAAAACACTTTTAAAAATATATTTAACACCATTATAAATGCTGGAGGCAAAGCAGGGTTTGGGATGGAGGTTGACAGCTCGCAACCCCCCATGTAATAACCTCACAACCCCCTGAAGGGTCCCAACCTGCAGTTTGAGAACCCCTAGCATAGAAGCAACTTCTATGCCCAGTGCGTTGTTCAAGTAACTAGGCTATACATTAGGGTGAGCCACAGGGGCTAGATGGGTAGTAGTGGTCTCCTCACAAGCCATTGAGTAGAGCCACTCCAGCACTGCTTCTACAGCCACAAGGTTTCAGTAGCCCATGTAGCTCCTGTCCCGCTCCCCATCTGGAGAAGGAACTGTCCAGTGGATCCATGACGCCATAGTTCCACTATGGCTTCCCTTCCATATCCCAAACCCCACCTCTTGCTGAGGTGCAGGTTTGTGCTTTCTGGTATACAAGGGATGCTGCTCCCCAGTGTAGAGACCAGCAGTACAGTGTTGCCAACCCCAAATGTTCAAAAATCATGAGTCAGGCTCACCAGAAATCATGATTGGCTTTAAAATCATAAGATGATGTAAAAATGTTGGTGTTTTTTATTTGCCTTCTACTTTTTGAGCCTTTAGGGTGCACCAGGGTCTCATTTTGAATCTTTCTCCATAGCCACAAGGGCTAAAAACTTACTTTTTCTTTAAAAACAAAGGTTGAAATCATCACATCTCTACTTGACTCCAGGAGCTGGGGCTTTAAGGAAAACAGTAATTATCATGAGACTCATGACAAAATCATGAGAGCTGGCAATACTGAGGGTATATCTATACTTACCCGCTGGTTCGGCGGCAAGCAATCGATCTTCTGGGATCGATTTATTGCGTCTTGTCTAGACGCGATAAATCGATCCCGGAAGTGCTCGCCGTTGACACCGGTAATCCTGCTCCACGAGAGGAGTAGGCGGAGTCGACGGGGGAGCCTGCCTGCCGCGTGTGGACCCGCGGTAAGTACCTTTAAGTTCAAACTAAGATACTTCGACTTCAGCTACGTTATTCACATAGCTGAAGTTGCGTAACTTAGTTCGAACTGGGGGCTTAGTGTGGACCAGCCCTGAGTCTACCACATCCATCACAGAGCAAAACTGCATTGGCTCACTGTGGTCAGGAGAGAGAGAGGCGTTGGATTTATCCCCAAATAATGAAACATTTGAAACAGAAAGAGCAAGTGGTGACTTGCCATATAATGTCACCTGCTGCTGTGATCCTCAACTATCTTGCTGTAGACTTATCTTACAGGTGCAGGACAAGAGTAGACAATCTTCTACAATACATACCGTAAGGACCAAAGCAACAACTACAAAACCATAAAAGAAACATTGTACAGTTCCATAATTCAAAACAGAGTTTTATTTCTAAAGAGTGATCGCCACCCATAAAAGAATAATTTTAGTAGGCAAATAAAAGTGTGTTTGCGTACAGTGTTTTCATTTACAGAGGTTCAGTTTCTTGCAGGCTCTTCCAGAGTCAGTGGAATAATTTTTAGCTTGCAGTTCAATTCAGTATGGCTATGGCATTCGGGCAAAGGTGAAAGTAACTTAAGGGACTTACCAGTACACAGGGCGGCCGGGGTCCTGAGCAAGGTGGGGACGGGGCCTCAACCAGAAGGGGCAGAGCCTCAACCAGAAGGGGCAGAGCCTCAACCAGAAGGGGCGGGGTTGGGGCAACTACCCCTGGGGCTCCAGCAGCTATTTAAAGGGCGGTGCTTCTGGCCACCACTACCACTACCCCGGGTCTCCAGCTGCTGGCACAGTAGCGATGGCCGGAGCCCCGAGCCCTTTCAATCGCCGCCAGAGCCCCAGGGCTTCTGTCCGCTGCTGGTACGGTCGGCTGTGTACCGGCTCTTACCGATACACCATACCCGACTGTACTGGCTTACTTTCACCTCTGCATTCAGGGCTCAGTATGGAAAAGTGCCCCTGCAACCAAGGTGCTGGCCCATACAAACTGCAATGCACACCCACAAGCTCTGATTTGCATGTATCTACATGCATTTGGGGTTATGCACACACTGTGGTTTGTGTGCAAGAACACATTCTCAAAAACCTGGTGTTATGTAGAGAACAAATTGAATTAGATACAGTCCAGTATTTGACACTTCATCTTGCCATCACACTATCATAGCTGTTTTGTTTTTTAACTCCAAATCCTTAGTATTTTTCACAGCTTCTAAGTCCTTTGCTTCCATGAACTGAACTGTACTGTACAAGTTACCTATAACTAATTCCCTTGGGTATGTGAAAGAGAGTCTCCTGTATAGGCTCTCCACAGGCATCCCACATTCTAGTGCTACTACCTGGAGGGAAAAAAAATACAAGGAAATGATGATAGGAGAAGTTATACTTTCTAGTCTGATGCTTCAGCAAACAAAGTGTAAGGATTAAAAGAAAAAGGGGCAAAGTAGAAAACTAACCCACCCTTCCACTGCAAATCTTCCTCTGAACTCCTGATGGGGTTTTGAAATTGCTCTCATCACAAATACCTGTCATAAAAATTGTTACTACAGTACTGCTGATGGCTTTGTTTCTTGTGGCAAGAGCCTTCCTAAGTCAGATGAAAACACTAGCACTGTGGGAAGGCCCTTTTGCTTTCCAGTCTCTGATCCTGAGGCAGAAAGTATAGCTTGCCAGGACTGTAATTGCTGTTGCAGATTTAAGCTGGTCACTTTCTAGTATTATTCCAAGGTAGTTTTATTGCAACTTAAGATCATTATTAGCTGTCATGCAAGCCTCTGTACCGAGAATGAAGAATGAGTGACATTCCCAAAGCTAAACATGAAGACCTGTCACTGGGAGGAGGCCAAAGTTCTCAACATTCAAGGTATCACAACTTCACATAGTGATGAGTGGGATATACTGCCCCTGTGGCCTTTAAGTTCATAGTGTCATCATCATCAAGAGATGCCATATTCCTGATTGGTTAATGATAAGCTGAAATTTAGGGTATAGCATTAATTTGTTGATATTGGTGAAACTGCTCATTTTTCCAACCAATGTAGCAGTTGGCAGAAGGAATGATTATGATTGCAGACTATGTACGACTGGCAAGTGTACAATGAGGTAAAGCTAAGAAACAAGAAGTGCTCTGCTTTAGGCAATTTACTGCAATTTGAGGTTCAATTGCCGCTCTGGTACACATACCTGTGCTAGTTTTACCCATACTGACATTGCTTTTGCACTGGATGTTCTGTCATGGGCTTCAGCGCAGGCTGTTCCAGCATGCTAGAGACCTATTCGTGTTGCCAGCCCACACTGAAGTCCATGCCCACCACATCTATGCTGTTATTTTAGCAACAGGAGCATGAGTAAAGCTAATGTTGGTATGTCTACCAGAGCTGCAAGCATACCTCGGATTGCAGTGTAGACACATCCAGACATCATGGTCTCATAGATGTCAATAGTACATTTACTATTAATATCAAGGGAATCAATTTTCTATTTTAGGGCTTGTCTCCACTTACCAGTGGATCGATGTTGCGGTGATCGATCCACCGGGGTCGAATTAGCATGTCTAGTGAAGTTCCGCTAAATCGACAGCCGATCGCTCTCCGGTACTCCATCGGAATGAGAAGCATAAGGTAAGTCGACCCAGTGGAGACACAGCAATAAGTCAACCTAAGGTACATCAACTCCAGCTACGTTATTCATGTAGCTGGAGTTGCGTAACTTAGGTTGACTTAACCCCGTAAAGTAGACCTGTTGGATTCTGCAACCTTCATTGTCATTGAGGAAAAGGTACTTGTATCAAGTATTTTCTTTAGAAAAATTTGGAAAGAAATGAATAATTTTCAGTTTCTTTGTTTTTTTTCTTCAAACATTTTGATGGGTGTGGGGAACCCTTTGGGTTTCAAAAACCACAAACAACCAAATTCCCTCAGATTTTCAATTTTTTTTCAAACCACAACATTTCAAAAGAAATGAGAATTTTTGTTTAAACAAACAAAAGACATTTCTTTATAAAAAATCAGCCAAAATTTTGACCAGCTCTAGTCCAAGTGCAGACTATGCAAGTGTTTAAAAGCTATGTTGTCAGGTCCTTAATACTTAGGAAGCTCTGCTGCTGGGTTGGCAGATAGATAACTTCACTGTACAATTAATCATAATGCATATCATCCCTCCCCCCCCCCTTTTTTCCCCAAACAGTCTCTGAAATAAGACTAAGAGCGCAATCTTGGACCACTTTTAACAGGAGTTTTCCCATTGAATTCCACGTAAGTAAGACCGGATCCTATAAGGTCAAGATTAGTCATTCTCCAAACCAGGGAGACATAAATATCTGGTTTTCTTTTCTTTTGTTGGCTAAAATACTAATTTTTCTTTACTTTCAATTATTCTGTTTAGCTTAGTTTTAGTTAAGCTTCTATTTACTGTATTCCCTCTTCTCTCCCTCCCCCCTCCCCCCGCCCATAGTACCTGTTACCATGACAGGCAGTCCTCTCAGCACCAGCTGGTTAGCCATTGTCAAGATGTTTCGTAAGGAGCACCTTACTGTTTCAAGCTTAGTTTCCAGTCATGCAAGTCCCTCAGCACAAAGAAGCCCCACTGAAGTCAATAGAGGACACAGAGGACTTGTAGGATCAGACCCATAAGTGGGATCGTAGTAGGCTGTGGCTTTGGCAGGGTTTGTCGCGTAGTTGCAGCATGAATGGTCTGTGGGTTGGGGACTCACGCAAGCTGTTTGCTTTGGCTTTGAGCAAGTGATGAGTGTTTCGTGGCTAAGTGCAGACCATCTTTTTTCTTTTGAAACTGGTGTTAGAGAGAGGAAAGCCAAATAGCTGAGCTTACAAGAGTTACGCAGAGATTAAGAGCTGATAACAAGGTTTGACAGTCGTGTCGTAATTGTTAACAATAGTATTCGAGACATGCCAACAGCTTCACACTGCCTTGCTGCTTCTCTGGACAGTTAGGAGGAATTTGCTTTTCAGATATAGCAGGCTGGTAACCAGTTTTAACAAAAAGGGCCATTGCTCACAGGAGAAAACGCAAAGCAATGTGGCGTATTATATTTAGCCCCATAATATATTTGATTGTACAAAAGCGTGGCAATAGCAAGTATTTATTCTGTGTCATTGCACTTTATTCTTTTGCTAGATCACATAATAAACCTTGATAAGTTAGTGTTAAAGAACACAGTGCAATAACACTGAATTAATACTTGCTATTTCTGCTCTTGGTACAATCCAATATATGGCTAAATAGGTAGTAAGAAGCACATGATCAAGTGGCACGATGAAAAGGTTTTGGCAGTGTGAATTTTGCATGATCCCGTTACTCATAAGTGGCAAAGTGATTTGTACAGGTGTGCTAATAAAAACTCTGCACCACCACAAGATATCGCACAGTCTGCACAGCACAGAAAACCTATTTTGTAGATGCCGTAGAGAGGTTTATAAAAGTGATATTAGGACGGAGTCTTGTATTCCTCCACCTGTAAAGCCAGGTATCTTAGTTACTATGAGTGGAGCTGGGCACATCTCAGAGGGAACCATAATAAATATTTTACCTGTACCTGTCATGAATTTCCAAGCCCTTTTCTGGACGATTTCAAACCTAACTTGAGTGCTGGGTCCCACTGGGAAATGGAATAAAGCTACTGTTTCTAACCACGAGAGAGTGTAGTGTGGTGTGTCGTATTATTGTAGCACCTAGGATCCTCAGCCATGGAACAAGACCCCTTATCAAAGCCAAAGCCCACTCACAAAGGGGGAGACCATATGCAGTGCGTGTGTAGATTATTTCAGGCAAGTTCAATGTTATGCACAAAGTCAGAGTAGATGATCATTATGGTCCCTTCTGGCCTTAAAATCTATTCATCTAGACCTGTATGCAAACATACACACGTCGTCAGAGAAAAACAAACAGATGTAGCTTTGCTGCAAATGGTAGCCAGCACCATGCTGCCACTCAGCTACATGCCTTCACAGCTCTTTGCTTTTGCAGAGTTTCAGGAAAGGTGTCCACTCACATTCAAAACTGGCCATAGTATGCATCCTTTGAATAGCCGGCAATTAAAGGACCTAGTCTAATGAATAACTTATCCAGTGTTTTCTTGTGTGATGGGATTAGCCTTCCAATGAGATGTAATAAGTTTTGGTGAGCAATGGAGCTTAATTAATGAACTATTTTATGTTGACATGAAGTTACTGCTGCTGTATCTTGGAGCAGACAGAATTAATTGGAATTGCCCAGTACCATATCAGCGCTATCATGTGAAAAATGTACACTGCTGACTGCCTCACAGCCCCTCTTTCCACTACGCCATTTTGTTGGGACAGATCTTAACGTGCCAGTACCCAGAGTAGCTGAAACAGCCTCTTACAAACATGGCAATGTTTCCTCCCAGGATCCCCAAGTGGACAATACTCCATTCCCCCCAATAAAAAAAAAATTACATGGCTAGGCTGGGCAAGATTCAGGCTTGGACATTAAACATATCACAGCTTATAATGTCTGATACCTTTGTGCTTTTTCCCATGCTGCCCCTCACGTCTGGGAAAAGCTCCCTGTACACATCTGCAAAACTAACTCACTATCCTCCTCAAAACCCCTCCTTAAAACTCTCCTTTGCAGTGAGAGCTACAAAAACATTGACAACAGCTAGGCTGGTGTTGTGCTCAGACCATGGCCTACCCTGCTGACCATATTGTCTGATTGTTTCCTTGTTCTCCCCCATCTGTCTGTCTCTTGTCTTATATTTAACAGTCTCTGCCCAAGGAGCTTCCTATTTAGCCGGATATAAACCTCTGCTGAAACTTTCCCCCCAAGCCAGATTGTGCTTGAGGTTTCCTGCAGGGCCTCAGTGTCTCTGCCACTAGTTCTATCTGAGCAGAAGGTCACGCCCACTTCTCAAATATCACTGGAGTTAATATATACCCTGCATGCCATGGAGGGTAGGATGCGTGGTGGGGTACCCATCCGAGCTCCAAATAGTCTGGCAAGAAAGGGTCACTGAGGCAGAAAAAGGAGGTGCCTGAGATTTACACATCTGACTCTGACACATAATCATGCAGCTCCTATTCTAACCCGTAGTGTATAATAGTGGCTGTGGAATGCCTGCATTGCAGCCCTGTGGCTTGTCTGGAGGGCCAGAGAGTGGATTCATTATCCCCTAACTCCATAAAGCTCCCCAGGAAGGGTTACTCATAGACTCAGAGACTTTAAGGTCAGAAGGGACCATTATGATCATCCAGTCTGACCTCCCGCATGATGCAGGCCACAAAAGCTGACCCACCCACTCCTGGAATAATTCTCTCCCTTGACTCAGCTGTTGAAGTCCCCAAATCATGATTTAAAGACTTCAAGTCGCAGAGAATCCTCCAGCAAGCGACCCCTGCCCCATGCTGCGGAGGAAAGCAAAAAACTTCCAGGGCCTCTGCCAATCTACCCTGGAGGAAAATTCCTTCCTGACCCCAAATATGGTTGGGGTTGGGGTGAAGAAGCACAGGCTTAGACGGGACCGCAAGGGTCATCTAGTCTAACCCCTTGCTGTAAGTCTATTTGTTGTAGAATAATGGCATCCTCTCCAATGAAAGTGTGACTATTGTTCAGGGTTCTGGATAGTTCCTCCCTTTACTGAAATGTTAGAGGAGGAAGAAAAGGAATTGTGCCAAGACAGACTAATGCAAAAATGCCATTAAAATGAGCCACTCCCTATAGCCTGAAGGTGCTAACCAGGAAGAACATGAGTTTATGTATTTCAATAGTAAAACTTTTGTTGCCTTATTTGAGAATTCCAGCTGGGGGGAGTGTTGTGATGAGATTTGATAGATAATCTGCCATTTTCCATTCTTGTTGGTCAAATGAATGAAATACAAGATTGCTAATTCTCCGTTTGAATTATAAATGACTGTGGCCTAGACTGGCTCTATAAATGTAATATAACTTCATCAGCTCTACCCTTTACCTACAGTGGTTCCCGCATCTGTAGTCAAGCAAAGGGAGGGCCTTCAATGGAATACAGGGTTTTGAAAGTGCCTATTTGTGGATCATTATCCGTGTAATGCACTTGCATTCTCAATGCCCAGGGAAAGAAAGGAGAGGAAAGAAGGCTAGGAGGATGACTCTTCAGTCCTAACTCAGGCAGTAGTCTGATTTCAAAGGGAACTTTGCCCAGGTAGATTACACAGGAGACGGCCATGTGTCCTTTTCTTGCTTCAGTATCAAGTCAGGCAATCTTGTTCTGAGCCCAGCACCGGCATGAAGATGAAAAGTATAGAGTGGCTATTGCTATGAACACTTGAACTGCTGAAGGCTTGAACGTGGATTCTGGGTCTTTAAACGCTGCACTAGTGATGGATAAAGAAGGAGGAACATTGTTAACGATCTTTCCACTGAGTTCAATAAGCTTTGAATCAGGCCAATGGGGGGAGGGGGAGGGGCGAAGAAAAGTCAGTTGGGAATTGGAAAGGCATAACTGACATAAAACTGATCAAGATGGGAAAAGGACAGGGAAAAGTATATTTACTTTTTATTTAGGGCCAAATCCTGATTTCCATTGACTTAATTGAGAGGTGGACTTGTCCCCCAGCATATCCACAGATTTATTTGATCATACTATGAGCAAATGTTCCACATATTGTTGTTTATACAATGATTCTGATCATACCCTCAGTCACACAGAACATTTGCATAGAGCTATAGCCAGACTGCAGCACTGCAGTAGAAGAAAATATCCTAGTGCAGTTTCTGTTGACTTCTGTGGCATTTTAACCCATAAAATAATTTACCTTAAAAGGCTCAAAAGACATCACAGGCTCAGAATATTAAACAACTAAATCCTTCCCTAACTTTAGTTACCATTTAGTGGTAAATGTATTGCCAATCTGGCTACATCTGCACAAGGAAATGGCTTGTTAAAGAAAAATGATACTTGTCTTTCTGCCAGAGTTTTGAGAAGCTTAAACAGAAATTAATATCTGCAAGAAATCTTGGCACATTTTGAGAGATTATCTCTCTGTGGCTAGTAATACTGTTGCTGTTTCTTTTTAAGTTCAAAAAGAAAAGATATTGTTGAAAGACACATTTCACTATACAAATCAGTTTTGCTCCACAAAGAGGCACGGAATGGTGATGCTTTGACACAATTACCTTTGAATTTTGTTACTGTGAAGTTTAAATTTATGCTAATCAGAGTTATTCCCAGCAAAACAGATCTGATATGTACTGTAGAGGAACACAGATCATAATGTGTCAAGAATTCTCCAGTACCTGCCCACAGGTTGACGTTAAATAAAAGATGCACCGATAACTCAAATTCCTTTCCCCAGCATACGTTCAAGGGATAGTTTTCTTACTTGGGGAATATAAAGTCTCTCTGCAAAATGTGTCCTGGAGAAATTATTTATTGTTCTCGTGGGAATACTCCAAATGAGATGGCTTGCAAATAACCACATATGGTGCCCAAATACTGATAAGGAGATTAAAAATATCAAGCATGCAAATGTGTAACAGGGAACGCTGGATTGCCCATACCCACTTGGTTCCTGCTGTGTCCCTGTTCATTGGAAATAATCTTCTTTGGCAAAAAAATTCCTATTATAGACCTCTGTGAGCAGCTATTTCCAACTGTTTAGCAGAGATGGAATCTCTCATCCTGCCATTTTCAGCATGCTGTTTTGGAAATTAAAGACTTTGCTGAAGTCATAAACCTGAGGAAACTTCACAGATCTTCATATCAAAATTTTAATATTGTTTTTTTCCCTAATAAAAAAATTAAATGAATATTAGTCCTAGTTTCATCCATGCCAGCAAGTTAGACTGATCAATCTTAGCTGTCAGATCAACAGAAATGTATTTATAGTTTCTTTCTATATATTTTAATTTACAAGATATTTCTGATTTGTTGAGATCAATGTTGTAACATGGTATGAGTTTCACATAACTGTGAACACAATGTAATGCCTAATGGGTGGACTCATTTACCACAAGTTTGCTGGCACATAATAAGTTATGGGTCCATCCATTATGGATTATGCAACTGGACTTTTCTGAAAAGATCAAGTACTGTTTAAATTGTTACCTGTAAAACACTAAGGGCCTGGTCCAAAACCCACTGGAGATAATGAAAAGTCTCCTATTGATTTCAGTGGGTTATGAGTGTCCGTACATAACATGTTCCAGTTTTAAATTCCCAAATTTTAAACCATAACACATAGCAACAGTTATTAAATCAACTTGATGTTGATTTAAAGAACTGAATAAGAACCTGGCTGAGTACACCTTAGAGTATTTACAACCTTTTTTTTCTCCTGACTTTTTGAGAAGCCTTTAGTAAGGCTTCGTCTCATGTGACCTTCTCATAAGTAAACTAGAGAGATATAGCCTAGATGAACCTACTATAAGGCGGATGCACAACTGGTTGGAAAACCATACTCAGTGGTTATTGGAAGGGCATACCAACTGGGATCCTGCAGAGATATGTCCGGGGTCCAATTCTGTTCAATATCTTCATAAATGATATGAATAATAGTATAGAGAGTACACTTTTATAAAGTCTGCAGATAGTGTTGCAAGCACTTTAGAGGACAGGATTAGAATTCAAAATGATCTTGACAAACTGGAGAAATGCTCTGAAAGAAACAGGCTGAAATTCAATAATGACAAATGCAAGGTACTACACTTGGGAAGGAATAATCAATTGCACTGATACAAAATGGGAAATGATTGCCTAGGGAGGAATACTGCAGAAAAGTATCTGGGGGTTATAGTGGATCACAAACTAAATATGAGTCAACAATGTGATACTGGTGCAAAAAAGGGAACATTCTAAATGTGGTAGCAGGAGTGTTATAAGCAAGACCCGAGAAGTGGTTCTTCCACTCTACTCAGCACTGATAAGGCCTCAGCTGGAATTGAATGTCCAGCTCGGGCCCCACACTTTAGGAAAGATGTGGAGAAATTGCTCTCCTCCAGATTTTCTCCAATAAAAATGATCAAAGGTCTGACCTATGAGAAAAGATTGAAAAAACTGGGTGTGTTTAGTCTGGAGAAGACTGAAGAGGGACATAACAGTCTTCAAGTATGAAAAGCTTGTTATACAGAGGTAGATGATAAAATGTTCTCTTTACCCACTGAGGACAGGAAAAGAAGCAGTGGGCTAAAATTGCAGAAAGGGAGATTTAGGTTAGAGACTAGGAAAAACTTCCTAACTGTCAGGATAGTTAAGCACTGGAACAAATTACCTAGGCAGGTTGTAGAATCTCCATCATTGAAGATTTTTAAGAACAGGTTAACACTTGATCTAGATAATACAAAGGGTACGTCTATACTTACCTCCGGGTCCGGCAGTAAGCAATCGATCTTCTGGGATCAATTTATCGCGTCTTGTCTAGACGCGATAAATCGATCCCGGAAGTGCTCGCCGTCGATGCCGGTACTCCTGCTCCGCGAGAGGAGTACGCGGAGTCGACAGGGGAGCCTGCCTGCTGCGTGTGGACCCGCGGTAAGTTCGAACTAAGATAGTTTGACTTCAGCTACGTGAATAACGTAGCTGAAGTTGCGTATCTTAGTTCGAAGTGGGGGGTTAGTATGGACCAGCCCTTAGTCCTGCCTCAGTTCAGGGAACTGGACTAGATGACCTACTGAGATCCTTTCCATTCGTACATTTCTATGATTTCTATATATCCAGCTGCTTACCATCAAATCTGCTAAGTGTTCTTGGATTTCAAGATCTAGAATCCCATACTTACTATTTTATTTACTATATTATAAGGGACAAGTTGGATCACTTGATGGCATGCTGCTTCTGCTTTTTTTACTGAAATGTGATGCCTATGGCTACTATTATTTTGATGCTAGACCATGGACAAGGAAATACTCAGCAATGCTTAAACAAAAAAAATTGAGTCTACTGTTCAGCTCTCAAGGCAGCTAGCTGAGAATCAGGCCCCGCTGGTTTTTATTTAACTCCAGCAAGAGGTAATGCATTTGATTTATCAAGCAATGTCAGACTTGCTTAGAAAAAGCTTGGGAGTCACGACGAAGGATACAATGGATGTAATGGATATAGCATTTGAAAACTTTGCTTTAAAATTGTAAGAAGCTGAGAGGAAAATTTAAGTCATAACGATAACAATCAATGGTGCGAACTGAGATTCCACTCACAATACCAGAAGCTGTTAGCTGCTGAGATATTGAACTGATGATCTGGAAATAACCTAAGATTAGGAAATATTAGGTTGGTGGGGCTCCTGAAGCCTTGGAGCCAAGATATTATTTTTTCATTGAATTATAAAAGGTGCCAGGAATGGTTCTCTACTTCTTCAACCATGTATAGATTACTGTATTCTGATTCATATCACACCCATGAGAAGGTCATTGAGACAACACCTTATGCAACTCTTGGTCTGAGAAACAAAGATTTCAAATAATAATACTTTGGTTTTCATTGCACATTGCAGCTGTAGGGCTTAAGAGCACTAATACATTTTAACCTCACAATACCGTGGGAGGTCATTATTTCCCCTCTTTTACAGGTGGGAAACTGAGTCACTGTCATTGCATCACAGAGGAGAAATTTGGGCTCATAATTGACTGAAAAGTCATGTGACTAGTCGGTAAAGTTCTATTGTTTACCTCCCCAGAGGTGAAAAAGAACAAAGGCCTAGAACAATGTTAACCAATCAGATTACATATACGAATTAACATCGCCTGGTTTCACTGAACTTCTCCAAACTATTATTCATCTTTCAGCTAATCATATAGGATATGAAAATTTCTGCTTCGCAGCAGGCTTATCAAAGATGAATAATAAATTTTAGGGATCTTCTAACTTAGTTTAAAGGGACAAAATATTGTACTTTTGTCTACTATGGACAGATTTTACTGAAGAAGACATTCAGAATATACATAGCATCACAAAATTTGTGGCCAGAGTCACTAGGCAGCACTGTTATACATAGTCTTCCAAGTTCTTAGTATGGGAGAAAACGTTCAATCTTGGGAAGACACACCATGCTGTTGTTGGAAAGGGAGAGCTCAGTGGTTTGTGCATTGGCCTCCTAAACTCAGGGTGGTGAGTTCAATCCTTGAGGGAGCCATTTAGGGATCTGGGGCTAAATCAGTACTTATTCCTGCTAGTGAAGGCAGGGGACTGGACTCGATGACCTTTCCAGGTCCCTTCCAGTTCTATGAGATAGATAGGTATATCTCCATATTATATGCAATGACCTGTATACAGGTTTTGGGAGAGAGAACTGTGTGAGCACGTGAAGAGTTTGCTATCTGCCTTGGTCTCTGATTAGAGTTAATTCTTGAGGCGGAGTTGCTTTCTGGGAACCAGGCATTGGTGATGGTCTGAGATTCCTGAAATAAGGGATTGTCCTCCATGCTGCTTGTGACCACATCTGTTCCAGGACTGGTGCATATGTATAAATAAAGCAAGTTACACTAAATAAAGTGCATCACTGATTTCTCCTCCACTGGGAAGTTGACCTTCCAACTACTGACATCTGCTACCATGCATCAGTGTGGCAACACCATTGTCAGAAGAAGGGGCAACCAGATACTGCCTTAATTTTTTGAGTATCAAGATTTATGGTTGGTAATTTATTTTCCTGACTCACAAATGTGGCTTGATATCCACTATATCCGAAGTCTATACCTATCATATTTTACATGAGACTGAAAAGTAGGGGTCTGGAATATACCCTGTTTTTCCTGCTAGGTTAAGGTTAAAGAGTGGAGTCCAGACTTACAGTGTACCACTATTTTCCACATGGATGTTGCAGCTATTCTAGATAGATAAGAACATTATTGCCACTATGTTGGATGGTTTTTATATGATGATATAAATATGTCAATTAGTATTTCAATTAGCATCTGTGACTAATCCTGCCCATGCAGGGAAGTTACAGTATGTGAGTTTCTTACCAGAGGGTATGTTTTTGTTACTTTATTATTCAAGTATAATACCAGTTGACAACTACAATAGCAGGGGATAGGACAGAAAATTACAGGGTTTCTTTTTAATGGAAAATGAAGTATTGGTGGGAAGCATTGCAGTGGAAGGCTAGGTCTTAATTCTCCTGTATTATAGAATTCTACATTCCACTGCACATTATTCATCAACTCCCACACACCTTCTTCTAAGTACTTTAGAATTCCAAAGTTCCTGTGAACTTTGTCAGGGATTTTGTGATATCTATAGTTTTAGACTCATGCTCTATTGCTTTTCTGATGTTGTCCCTACCTAAATAGCTAATAAAAATAAAGGGCCTGATTTTCATTTACACTAAAGTCCTATTATGTCACTCTGGCATTAGTTATATCCACTGTAACTACTTCCAGAATGGTGTATAAAGGCCTTTGTATAAATGAGAATCAAACCCAAATATTTTTAAATGACATTTGTGTGAGTTAGTACAATTTAACCCACTGCATCTGTACTATGTCTACATGTTCAGATTACATCATTTTCAAATGTACTTACTCCATACTATGTTAACATCAGTGTTACATTTTTCCCCAGACCTATCTTGATGCAAAGTGTAGAAAGAAGGTATCATTTTCCCCCTCATTTTGCATTATTCTCTTTATGCCAGTAGAGGGCACAAATTGTTAAATCCCATTATTATTGTACCTCACATGTGATGCTAAAAGCAAGTAGCTTTATAAAATTCATCAGGAAAAAAAAATCCATCATTGGTAATGAGCATTTCATAAAGTTTGACAGTATTATCAGTGAGTCGCTAATACCAAGAAAGGTTGTTTACATAATTTTACATTTCTGAACTGGTTGGGAGTTATTAGGGAGTTCACTACCATAAAGGAATATTTTGGACTCTGGGATTAAAGTAAAGAAAGATAACAGTAAAGAAATGGTAATAGCAACAATTAGAATAAGACCAGTCACATTATGATTATAAAGCGATGATCATGCTTTGCCTGCTTTTAAATACTGTTAGAATTTTTTTAAACGTATTTAAAATGATCTATAGCTGTATAGCTCCCCTGTAAAGGGAAACTGATGCTGGTCTAATTCGTCACTGTGTTACTGGAGTGAGTAAGTGGTGAGCTAGACCCATTGGACTTAAAATTGACAAATAAAATAGCAGTGTGGAATTTTATCAGCAGTGTATATTAGGATGTTGTCTCTATGCTGTTTACTTTTGCTAAGTCTTTAAAGGACACCACATTCAACTGATTCATGATTTAATTGCAGTTGTAAAGGAACCAAGTCATTAACACGAAGAGAAGAACATAAAGTAGCATGGGGTTTTAATGAAATACAGTAAGTACACCAAGAGTTTATTTTCTAGCCAACATCTATAAACTTTTAAACATAGCTATGTGTGAGATTTCAGTGACTAGAAAACCTACTAATGGATTTATTCTAACCCTCAAACTGGAGACACTGTTCTTAGACAGCACAGTGCTTGCAAAAAGCATAATGAAATTATTGAACAATGCATAAAACTGACACCACCAAGGTTGGCCCTCTCTGGGGCTAAGGTCATAAGAGGGATCAACAGAGCTAAAAGTATCAAGACCTTGCCAAATCATACTAAGCAAGGTTCTGGCCAAATCATTCTGCATTGTAGCAGGAATAGTACCAAGGGACCATTGGCTCGGCTGTGGGCTTAGAAAATAAGGATAAAATAGAGAGAGTGAGTGAATAATGCATGGATTAGAGAATAGCTGGTTCTGGTAGAGTTTAAGACTATGCAAACTTTTAAAACTAATTTTAGGTTCACATATTTTTAGGCTTCGAAAGATTAGATTTTTCCTTGGTAAATGTGGGTAAATGCCAATTGCACCAGAGAAACACACAAAATGACAACAATATTTCCATTGATAATTGTAATTTACGAATAGGCAAAATAAGAAAAATGCTGCTTGAGAATTTACTAAAGTTTGATCTAAGGTTATTTACTTTATATGTTTTGACATGTGATGTTGGCAGTTTGTTTTTTAACAGTTATCAAGCTTTTTGAATTTCAATGTCTATTGTCATTAAATAATTATTGTCTGATTTCCCCCTCCCCCTGCATAATTTCCAGCAACTGTGAAAATGTATATAGATATGGGGGGGAAGCATACAACCCATACTTTTGTGCAAGTGTGACCCTTTAAATTGATAGAAATTGAAAAAATCCTTTAAAATAAACATCAATATTACCGGTTATATATAAAACAAATTCTGCCAAGCCTAATTATTTTATACGGCTAAGTAATTATGGTGATGTGTAAGTGTTTGTAAATATGTGACTTTCCATGACTGGCACTGATCCTGGCATAAGTTTTACACCAAATAAACAGCGCAGGAAGTTGGACACCATACCGAACGAGTGAGTGGATGATGGAAGATGTTCATTAATCAGGAATACCTTGAAATCTGTAAGAATCTTTCCATTCATGTCAATCAACTTTTGATCATGACCCAATGGCCTAAATTTTCAAAGAAACAATAAGATGGAAGGCAAATTTTTATGGCCTGACAGCAGTAGGAGAAAAATAAACCAGTCTAAAAGGGAGCATTTAAGTTTGCTCATTCTCCATGAAGAAGTGGAACTTAATGTGCTTTTTAAAAACCATGTTGTAGAGAGCACTACAGTAAATTGGAATTTGAAGAGTGTTTGTAATTGGGGTTGTGTTGATTATTTAAATATAAAGAGTAAAGTGACATGAAGTTTAAAACAGATATTCATGAATGCTGGTCAGAGTTCAGGGTGCAATTTCCAGTTGGAACTCAGTTTGCAGAATTGAGTATGTCCTCTGTAGGGAACATGTATATCTTTTGAGATTTTTCTTGGACAATGTTTGTTCAAGTCTTAATATTAATTCCCTTGTTTCTTAAGGTGTGTGTTTGTTTGTTTTTTAGTGGAGGTGTTGGTTACTTCCTCACAAGGTAGCTTTTTATTTTAATTTCCTAGGGATTTTTTTTTAATTACTTTTTTTGTAATAATTTAGCTCCTGATCCACAGCACCAAAACTGCCCTCACACTAGGATGCAATGATGTTCGACACATAGGTCAATAATAGCCCACTTTCCTTATTATCTCGGATGAATGAGTGTCTGGATTTCCCTGATGTTGCCTATAAACTCCTTTTGCACCAATGAGGCTATTTGTATCGGTTATTAATGGCACAGATTTGTTTTTCTTTTAACTGTATAGTTTTCAGCATTATTAGAGCCTGATTCAGAAAAACCTCCCTAATCCGGACAGACTAAAGTATATGTTTCTATAGGGATGGATTTAAGTACAGGCTTAAACATTTTCCTGAATTGGGAGTCCTGGTTTCCCCTCTTGCATCATTTATTCATCGATTATAGGCCAGAATGGATCATTGTGATCATCTACTCTGACCTCCTGCCTAACACAGGCCACAGAACTTCCCTGAATTGATTCTTGCTTGAACTAGAGCATATCTTAAAAAACATCCAGCGTTGATGTAAATATTTCCAATGGTTAATTGAACCTGAGAATTTCTCAGGCACCCATCTAATTTGGGATTAATGCTGTTTTTCATTTCAGACGCTCATTGCTCAGCATTATTTCTGCTCATTGTCGGAGTATCATATGTATATGGATGATACAAAGTTTAGATTTAACTATTTCATGCCTTTTGTTTCAACCTCTTTGGAACACCGGATGTATTTAATAATGACCTTCTTGATGTTAATGCCTGGATTTTCTAATGTTAAGATCTCCGCCACATTGTTGTAGAACCATTCAGTGGCTGCATGAGAACAAAGATGCTGTTTAATAGGCATCAGTAGTGATTAATTGCTTAATTGGCTGAACTGATGAAGAAATCTCCCCAATGCTTATATCCCCCAGTGACTGCACTGGTTTTGATAAATCACCTGCATGTGATTAATAGTTCTCAACTCACTCTCAAGTCTACCTTTTAATATTTAGCATTTCACATAGAAAGATACATTGCACCAGTGCAGAAATACTTATAAAAATAAGGTTCCTGGTAAATGCTTTTTAGTATAATGAGGAGTCAGTGAATATAGAAGGGGGGTAAGAAGAAGGGAAGGCATAATCATGCTGAACACAATCACCTGATGACATCGAGAGTGTGTTGCTTTTAAAGAATAATTCTTAACAGATCAGAATTTACTGACCACCCATCTTTGCCTGCAATGGCTGTCCACAGCTTTCCTTTCCTGCTTTCCAGCCCTGCACAATAAACCCTACAGAAGAATATTTTAGACAGAGAGATATTCTCCGGGTACTCATGCGTTTTTAAAAGAAATGGTGAGGGCAGACGAATACTACATAAAGCAGAAGTTTGTCATACGAACATATGGTATCGCCTCTCTCCTTTTAGAACTTCAGTATATTCCTGTGCCATTGTCAATACCAGCTGCTCTAACAATATGGGCTGCATTTTTGCAGAAATGGAGCCATTAATCCAGAAAAAGTCCTGTATTCAGTAAACTGTTGGATTATTTAACTGTCACTCCACTTGCACAAGAGAAGAATGTAGCGGGGTGGTTACCCCACTCCTGTCTGAGGGGTTTAAAACAGCCCTGGCAGAGGGCTGGGGCAAAGGGAAAAGCTACTGGGCTGATTGGGGAAGTAGCCACAGCTGGCCTGTATAAGAAGGCTGGGAGCCAAGAACTCAGCAGTCTCTTTCTGTGTTCAGAGAGAGAAGGGCCTGGCTGTAGGGACCCTAGACATAGGGTACCTGTAGTGGAGCAGGGCTGGGGAAAGGCTGAGGAGCTGGGGAGCTCCAGCCTGGATAGCCCCAGGCTGCGGCCTGGTAGGAGGCCAAAGGGGTACTGGGGGTTGCAGAGGGCAGCCCAGGGCTAGGCCAAGGCAGCAGGTCCAAACCCAACCCTACCTGTGATGAGTGGCCTATACTGCAGTCTGCCCCAGGGAATGGGGGCTAGATGGTGACTGGCAGTGGCCTTATTCTGAGGTGAGGTAGGGATAGTGGGTGGGGGTTCCCCAGGGAGGGGAGACCCTAGTACTGAGGGGTATGGCCAGGGGGCAGCACCCCAGATACAAGGGCACCGGGGGTCCGGGAGGGACACGGGGCCAGATGACAGGCTGATCACTGGCCTGCAGGGGGCGCTCCAGGATGCTGGAAGAGCTAATTCCTGAGATGACCAGCAGGAGTGAGTCTGCTCCTCTACAAGAATAAAAGAAAAACTGAATTTTGTAATAAAATGTGTTTTACTGGATTAGAAAAGAATCACATGCTCTTTCCTCTAGCTTTTAAGGTAGCTGTAAAATGTCTGTCCCTTTCCTATATACTAACCTTGTTTCTACTCAAGGTTGCCAATTAAGAGCAAATGCTAAGAACTGATCCCTGCATTTTCATAGATAAGATGATTGCAGCTAGAAGTTCTGATATGTAGGAAATGGATCATATTTTAATGCCTAATGTCTGCTGATCAGATTAACCCCACATGTTATAAAAATGAGTTTTTGCTAATGTACAAGTAAAAACACACAAGACACCCAAAACTTTATTGTGGTTCTCTTTCAGTCACATATTCCTGATAACAAATGCTATCCTCCTCCTCTCTCTCTCTCATAGTTACCTGATTGCTTTTAAATTTCCATCTAACTACACGTTAAATCATCCCACCATTTTAATTTTCTCTCTCCGTGAGTTCAAGATACTGTATATCAGTTTTCAGTCACTCAGCACTTAAACTTCCTATTACCATTTTCTTTCTCTTCCATGCTCTGCAGTACAATTGCACGTAATTCACACCCTTTCATCGTTTTCCTATTAGTCACCCTGGCCTGATCCAGGCCCTTTCTACATTTGGACCAATTTCCACCAATATAACTGATAGTTATTAAATCTGTGCAAACCCCTAATGCGGGTATGGTACACCAGGGCAAGGCAGGGCTTATACTACGCAGTTTAATGAAGTACCATAATTAATTTCCTTATTGTACTGCATTGACCTTCCATTAGCGTTCCCCTCTTGCTCCCCCACCCCCATTACAATCACCAGTTCAGCTGACCCACTGGTTACAACGATGGAAGCACTAGTGGAGACAAAGGGATAGGATTTTTCAAAAGTCCTCACCATTGGCCTGATTGCAGAGATGTCAGTCACAGGGTTACCACTAACTTCAGTGGCAGGAGAATTGGGCCATTCATCGCTGAGACTTTGAAAATCCCACCTTGGGTGTCTATGCCCACTGTTGTTTTTAACAAAATATCCCCTAGACCTGTCATGAGCAGGGTTAGATCACATGGTGGTAAACAGTGGTGGCAGCAGGCGCTGTATTCACACTAGCGCTCCTGCAGCATTAGCAAGAGCAATAGACTCATAGACTTTAAGGTCAGAAGGGACCATTATGATCATCTAGTCTGACCTCCCGCATGATGCAGGCCACAAAATCTGACCCACCCACTCCTGGAATAACTCTCTCCCTTGACTCAGCTGTTGAAGTCCCCAAATCATGATTTAAAGACTTCAAGTCGCAGAGAATCCTCCAGCAAGTGACCCCTGCCCCATGCTGCGGAGGAAGGCGAAAAACCTCCAGGGCCTGTGCCAATCTACCCTGGAGGAAAATTCCTTCCCGACCCCAAATATGGCGATCAGCAGAACCCCGAGCAGGCGGGCAAGATTCTCCAGCCAGACCCACATTGACCATTGATACTAATTACCAGCGATGGCATGTTATTGACTTATTGACTAAAATCACGTTATCCCATCAAACCATCCCCTCCATAAACTTATCAAGCTTAATCTTAAAGCCAGAGAGGTCTTTCGCCCCCACCGTTTCCCTCGGAAGGCTATTCCAGAACTTCACCCCTCTGACGGTTAGAAACCGTCGTCTAATTTCAAGCCTAAACTTCCCGACGGCCAGTTTATATCCATTTGTTCTCGTGTCCACATTAGTTCTAAGCTGAAATAATTCCTCTCCCTCCCTGGTATTTATCCCTCTGATATATTTAAAGAGAGCAATCATATCCCCCCCTCAGCCTCCTTTTGGTTAGGGTAAACAAACCGAGCTCCTCGAGTCTCCTTTCATACGACAGGTTTTCCATTCCTCTGATCATCCTAGTGGCCCTTCTCTGTACCCGTTCCAGTTTGAGTTCATCCTTTTTAAACATGGGAGACCAGAACTGCACACAGTACTCCAAATGAGGTCTCACCAGTGCCTTGTATAACGGAAGCAGCACCTCCTTATCCCTACTAGAAATACCTCGCCTAATGCATCCCAAGACCGCATTAGCTTTTTTCATGGCCACGTCACATTGCCAACTCATAGTCATCCTGCGATCAACCAGGACTCCGAGGTCCTTCTCCTCCTCCGTCACTTCCAACCGATGCGTCCCCAGCTTATAACTAAAATTCTTGTTAGTCATCCCTAAATGCATCACCTTACACTTCTCATTATTAAATTTCATCCTATTACTATTACTCCAGTTTACAAGGTCATCCAGGTCTCCCTGCAGGATATCCCGATCCTTCTCCGAATTGGCAATACCTCCCAACTTTGTGTCATCCGCAAACTTTATCAGCCCACTTCTACATTCGGTTCTGAGGTCAGTAATAAATAGATTAAATAAAATCGGACCCAAAACCGAACCTTGAGGAACTCCACTGGTAACCTCCCTCCAACCTGACAGTTCACCTTTCAGTATGACCCGCTGCAGTCTCCCCTTTAACCAGTTCTTTATCCACCTCTGGATTTTCATATCGATCCCCATCTTTTCCAATTTAACCAATAATTCCTCATGCGGTACCGTATCAAACGCTTTACTGAAATCGAGGTATATTAGATCCACCGCATTTCCTTTATCTAAAAAATCTGTTACTTTCTCAAAGAAGGAGATCAGGTTGGTTTGGCACGATCTGCCTTTCGTAAAACCATGTTGTAATTTGTCCCAATTGCCATTGACCTCAAGGTCCTTAACCACTTTCTCCTTCAAAAATTTTTCCAAGACCTTGCATATTACAGATGTTAAACTAACAGGCCTGTAATTACCCGGGTCACTTTTTTTCCCCTTCTTGAAAATAGGAACCACATTAGCTATTCTCCAGTCCAACGGTACCACTCCCGAGTTTACAGATTCATTAAAAATTATCGCTAACGGGCTTGCAATTTCTCGCGCCAGTTCCTTTAATATTCTCGGATGAAGATCATCTGGTCCGCCCGATTTAGTCCCGTTAAGCTGTTCGAGTTTGGCTTCTACCTCGGATACTGTAATGTCAACCCCCCCTCCTTTATTCCCCTCCGTTACGCTGCCTCTATTCCTAAACCCTTCGTTAGCCTCATTAAAGACCGATGCAAAATATTCGTTTAGACATTGTGCCATGCCTAGATTATCCTTAATCTCCACTCCATCTACAGTCTTCAGTGGTCCCACTTCTTCTTTCTTTGTTTTCTTCCTATTTATATGGCTATAAAACCTCTTACTATTGGTTTTAATTCCCCTCGCAAGGTCCAACTCTACACGGCTTTTGGCCTTTCTCACTCCATCTCTACATGCTCTGACCTCAATAAGGTAGGTTTCTTTGCTGATCCCTCCCCTCTTCCACTCTTTGTACGCTTTCTGTTTTTTCTTAATCACCCCTCTGAGACGCTCGTTCATCCAGCTCGGTCTAAATCTCCTGCCTACGATCCGTTTTCCCTTTCTCGGGATACAGGCCTCCGACAGCTCCTGCAACTTCAACTTGAAATAATCCCAGGCGCCTTCCGCCTTTAGATCCATAAATATGTTAGTCCAATCCACTTCCCTAATTAGTCGCCTTAATTTATTAAAGTTTGAAATCGTAAACCCTAGTCTCCGATTTAATTCTGTTAATCCTTCCATTTAGTTTAAACCGAATTAGCTCATGAGGTGAAATGATTTTGTGGGCAAGAAGTAGCGTGGGATGCAGCTGCAGTCATCCTAGCTAGTTCCCAACACTGCCATTACACAAAGCCTACAAGTTCTCCTGTGCTTTGAAACCTATTGTCATCAAGATGTGTACATTCAACATTCCGATCTCCGATACACTTTGTGGAAAGTGTATGACAGGAGTAGGCAGCAGGAATCCCTGTGATTCCAGTGGCTGCGTGCACAGGGGCAGTGCATGTTCTGCTGGTGGTGTTACAGCCTACAGGCTGCAAACCTTGGGAGCATGGTGGGAGGAGAATCACTTGAAATCAGGAGAGCCAGTCATGATGTTTGGTGCGGGGTGTGTGTGTGTAATGGAGTCTACAAACCCCGTAATGGACATAGAAAGTGGGGGGAGGAGAGTCTCTCCTGTTTACAAGCAAGCAGCTTGATCACAACTCCTTGCTGCTGCCAATGAGAGGGGCAGAAAGGCCTGAGATAGCCTTCTGCATCAGGCTGCCCCCAAGAAAACAGGAGACTCAGAGAGACAGAAAGCCCAAAAAGTGAAGGGCTGACAGGCTTAATTGAAGGTGAGGGTGCAGAATTCCCCCAGGAGCTAAGTTCCCTGTAAGCTGTACAGCGGCGAGTGCTGCACAGGTGCTCAGGGAACCTGTCTGGGGATCTGCTAGGGGAGGGGCGCCCCTCCCACCACCACAACCTAGCCTGGCCCCCAATCTGCCAGGGCGCCCCTCCCCCAGGAACTGACCTGATTGAGACCAAAGTAAGGAAGGTTAGTAAGGAGAAGCTGAGGCCTCTCGAGAGACCGCCCCAAGAGGCAGTGACAGGGGCAAGTGTCATTAAGGAATGCTTTTGCTCAATACATACTGTAGATCTATGCCAATAATAGATGTCAGGGAAGTTATTATTTTTTTTTTTTAAGTTTGGTCTCACTAAGCATGACATTTCAGAGTTTCTTGGCTGATCCGTTAAAGTGCTGACACACCCCGACCCGCCAACTTTCACCTTGCACTCAGGCTGGCTGTGCTTGTAAATCAAAGCTAATTTTTGTTGCCTGTTTACTTTAATGTTTGGGAAGTATTAATTAGAAAGCGCTACAGTAGCAGCATCTCTGCATATGCAGGTTCTAAGATATGTCTAAAGTGACTCTTGAATGACAGGTGGAAATGAAAAATTCATTAGGATGGAAGGAGTGCAGGACATTCCATTAAGTTATTGTTATTATTAAACATTTATATTAATGGTAGCATCCAGAATGTAGAAAGGCACCATTGTGTTAGGTGCTGTACAAACACCCATGAAAACATACTATTCAGCCTCTAAGTGTTCACAGTCTATGAAGTGGTTACTTTCAACAATAGGTAGTACTCTTCCCTCTGCATCAGTACTGAATCAATGCTCTAGTGTTGCGTTAATGGATATTGTGATGTTACCTGAAGGTGCTGTGTTTTTTCTAAACTGTGAAACCAAGGCCTGACCACCTGTGGCCATTACAAGATCTCACAGGACTTTGTGCAAGTATAGGAGAGCTAACGCCAGCACGTAGGCCAAAACTCCAAACTAGGTAAACATATTGTGCCCAGGGAAAATTCACACTGAAGCTGTATGGAAAAAATAAAAGTAATTATTCACTTCCCCTCCTCTATGTGATTGTTGTGGTGTAGTGTTTTCGCTGCATTTCATTCCAGGGGCAGCTGCATTTCAGTGCTGGACAGTCCTTACACAGGTTTCAGAGTAGCAGCCGTGTTAGTCTGTATCCGCAAAAAGAACAGGAGTACTTGTGGCACCTTAGAGACTAACAAATTTATTAGAGCATAAGCTTTCGTGGGCTACAGCCCACTTCTTCGGATGCATATAGAGTGAAACATATATTGAGGAGATATATATACACACATACAGAGAGCATGAATAGGTGGGAGTTGTCTTACAAAGTCTTAGAGGCCAATTAAGTAAGAGAAAAAAACTTTTGAAGTGATAATTAAGATAGCTCAGTACAGAAACTTGCAATCCGTACTCATATAAACTCCCATTGAGGTCACAGGGCCAAATTCCTTCTTGGTATAACTCCAGCAGAGGTATTTTGGCCCAGATTTACCCTACTGTGCTTGGGGATCCTGCCCAGGGTGTGGGATCATGTAGTGTTCAGTGATCACTCAGTGCCTTAAGGTGCTTGTAAGAGAACTATTTTATTCTGTGCCTGGTTCCAACTGGCTGTCGATAACAAGACATTCATAGTGCCCCGCCCCGGCACTCTGGCAAGGAAAGTTCAGCTCTTAAATCCACAGTCACCACAGGGTGAAAAACATCATAGAAAAGTTATTACTATTAGTTGTATAACACCCAAAAATAGGATTGCTAATGGAAAGGGTTGCTCCGCCATAATTACAGGCAGCATTACTATAAAAGCATAACCAGCTAGAGCCAGATTCAATAAAACCTCCATCCAGCTCCTACAGTGAGGTGACACACAAACTTGATTTTTTTTGCCGGGGGGGGGGGGGGGGGGGAGGGTTACAGCTCAGAAATGAGATGGACTTTTTATTTAATCCTTGATGAGTCAAGTTTTTTGTAAATATCAGGTTTTCCGTTTGGTCCGAGTCTAGGAACAGAGAGTCAAGAATTGAGCCCAACAAGCCAATCTCCTTATGGCACCCGGAGATATTCCCTTCTTGCTTCTGTCCATATTGCACCACGTTGGCTAATGCAATTGATTCATTATTACACCGGTAAATTCTAGCAAAGCTTCCCTCACGCTGCTGCCACTGGACTTTCAATTGCCTTAAATCCCTCCCAGCACTAATCAGCTTTTAGCAGAACATGCAAAGCAAACTAGGGTTGGAATCACCTCATTTTTCACACAGCTTGGGTTTTACTTTTTAATCTTGCAGGAGGCAGAGTCTAGTTATTCCCCCTACCCTCTCAAAATGTGCAGCCAGGGGCTCAAAGGAATTAACCCTCTTTCTATTTGAAAATAGATGAGCACTTCTTTTTTAAGCCTCTCTCTGTGCCGAAGGAATACATAGACAAGGCTAGTGGGCGTAGAGGCACTGGGTAAGGAAAGACTGTTATGACTGGGGTGCAGAATGATTTGGTAGCTGGAGGGCGGGGAAGGCACCAGGCTGGGACCTGGGCTGTCCCGGTCTCCTGTTTACAAGGGAGAAATCAGCATGTGATTGGCACAGTGCACGGGTGCTTACATTTGCAACCCAGGAACGGTGATTTCCGTAGGCAGAGAGGCCGGGGGCTCGGATGCAATTGCACGGCTTTCAAAAAGCAAACGGGCCCTTCAGCAGCCGGCGATTGCTGAGTGATGAAACGAACGATTAGTAAAAGCAACGACTCCCCCTCCCCAAGCCCGCAGCAGGCACGCGGAGAGCAATCCGGGCGAGAGGAGCGCGAGGGCCGAGTGAGACGCATGCACCGGAACGGAGAAACGCCCGCAGCTCAGCCCAGGCTGCGACAATAAATAACCAGAGAGACCGAGCTAGTGCAAGGCGCGGGGAAGGTCTTGAGCAAGTTTCCTGCCGTCTGAAGTCCCCCCCCCACCCGTTCCCCGAATCAGGGCGAAGTCTCGTCATTGGAGAGCCCTTTGCACCCCCACCTCTCCGCACCCTTCAAGCGGGGTTCAGCCTCCGCGCGGGGGAGGGGGGGGGGGCAGCTGCAGTTTCCAGTCTCAGCCCCAGCGGAATCCATCCTCTGCCCCCCCCGGCTGCAGCAGCAGCAGCGGCGGCGGCGCCTGGGCGTTTGCCTGTCTTCTCCCCCGACCTTAATCCAGTTTCCCGCACCAGCCCCCAGCGCTTCACCCCCCAGGCTGCCGCGCTGGCCCCTCGCCGCCTTCTGCCCCGCTGCTAGCCTGCGTCTGCGGGGTGGCCCCTCGCCGAGCATGGCTCCCCTCGCAGGGGGCCCGGAGCGCCGCTCCGGCTCCGGCGGGGCAGGTGGGCGGGGGCTGCTAGCGCGCAGCCAGCGGCGAGCCCCGTAGCGTGGCTAGCGACCGGGTGGGGGGTCGGTGCGGGTTTGATGCGCCCTCGCCCCTCCCCGCTCCCTGCCCCTCCCCGCCTCGCGCGGTGACTGAAGGGCGGCGCTCCGGGCTCCGGAGGAGGCGGCGGGCGCTGCAGGAACCGCAGGATTACACTCCGCTGCTCCCCGGGACCCGCCAAGGTAGGTGGCTCCGCTGCTGCGGCGGGGCGCGGGCAGGGGGTTCCCCGGGGACTCGCTGGGGTTCGGCCGCAGCCCTCTGCCCCCGGCCGCGGGGGGGACAGCCCCGGCGCCTGCCCGGGGCAGGAAGGGTCCTTGCGGGGGGTAAACTTCGGGAAAGAAAAGTTGGGCTGGCCGCGCTCAGCGGCGGGATGCCGGCTAATGTCCCGGGGAAGTTCAATTCCCCCGGGGCGCTCGGTTCGCCCTGGTAACCGGCTTGAAACGAGCCAGGTGAGCGGAGAGCAGCGCGCGCTTGCAAAGCAAGTTCTCCAGTCCTGGCTGCCTCTCTCTCCGCCTGATGCGGTGCCTCTGATTTGCAGCGATTCCTTTAGCCGCGTCTGCAGGGCTGTCTGGATCAGTCGGCTCGTCTCTTTTATCTCCCGCGTAGGGCAGCCTTCTGGCTCTGCTCGGCAGAAATGAAATCCGCAAATTCCTGAGTGCAAAACCCACTCTTGTTTATTTTGGTTTGTTCCTACCCAAACTCAATCCTCAGCAAGGTTTCCAGGTGGAAGCTCTCCAAGGCACTGTATGAATGCAGCCGGGGTTTGCTTCTGTCTTCTCATCTTTTTTCCTTCTCCCCTGGTATTAATATCTTTTAAAATGTTAAGTTCCTGCGTTGCTATGGTTAAAGCAGAGCTGTAAGACGAACAGACGTTGCTGAGCCTGGGGTGTATACAACGGCAAATGAAGTTTTAACACAGCTACAGCCTTGTGAGCGTTAAAACCACGAGGAGAAGCTTGTAACAATCAACAGAAATACTTTCAAGGATAAGAATGCGGTCAGAAAATCTGACAGATATAGTGAGTAAACTAATCACAATAAAATAGATTTAAAGAGAATTAAGTGGGTGACCGGTTGAACTGTGGCTGTGTCATCCCAATAGATATTGGTATCACACGTTGACAAAAACTCTAATTTGGATATAGATTAGAATTAGTATTAACCAAAAGAACCAGTGGTTCATAGGCTCTATGTTGTTCATAGGTTTTATTTTTCAATGGCCTTTGAAAGGGCCATGTACCTTTATTTAAAAAAATACTCTGGAGTTATTTTTCCACTGTGCCATGCTAAACACATTACTGAAAACTAAATAATGACTTTTTTACAAAGTATGATGCTGGCAGTTTCATACGTTGTACAGTCGTCTTTTTTAGCAATGTGAACTGTGAAATAATGCTGCTGTTCTGGTTGAACTCATCTGTGTTGGTTTCACTAAACAAATCTCTTCACTTTTACTTCTGCATGCACTACAGCAAAGAGGTTTTTCATGTTGTTTTTCTTTCTTTAGAAGTTGTGTGCATGGAATGTTTACAAGTTATATTTCCTACAGCACCAAGCTACTCCTGTAGGGATAGAAACAAGGGGTAATATTTTCAAAAGTGTCTGGCTGAATTAAGAGCCTAACTTCCGTTAACTTTCAATGAGTCTTAGGTTTTTCTGTGCCTAAATCACTTTTGAAAATGTGACTATAAAGCCCCAGTTCTGCAAAGTCGTTAGCAAATGCTTAATATTGTACACTGTGACAGCCCCATTCAAAAATACAATAGCAATAAATGTATAGGAAAACATTAAATGTTTATTTGCATTTAATTTAGCTAAAGCTTCTGTTTTGTTTATAACTCATTATACATAATTTCAGTGAATTCAATTACTAAAGTTAAATTTCTCTCTCCTATTTTATTAAAAGAACTGCTCAGTCATGTGTTCTGAAGTGCAAAGCTTTGTTTCGATTCTTATACTGAATGCTTAAAATCCACTAACAATTGAAGGGTCCCAGCCTGAGAGTTGCTTAACCCCTATATCTTTCTCATTAATGGGAGATGAGGGTGTTTGGCATTAGAGCTAATCCAAAATTTTCAAAATTCCAATGAAACTTTTTGCAAAATATCTGTGAAATCTTCCAGACAACATTCCTTTGGTTTTTGACCAACTTAAAGAATGGCAGAAAATTTTCAAAAATTTGAAATATCAATGATTCCCCCCCCCCCCCCCCTAGAAAATTAGAATGGATTTTCATCCAGTTCTGCTTAGCACCCTGAGGAAGATATGTGGTACCTCTCAGTATCAGGTGTTAAATGCAAAATATTGTTCAGTAGATCCTCATTAATTTTTTACTGGATCAAACTTGAACAAATACAAGTTCTTCCCCTCATACAAACTTGCTCGTTTATTTCTATCACATGGTTGCAAATATTTTTTTTTAAAGACCTCCACCCTCAAACATGGAGAATCATAGGACTCACCCATGTTGCCTAAACATCTTGCAAGATATTATAGTAATTTTACTCAGCATTTTAGCAGTTACAGACAGAAGACTTTGATTCATCTAGTCTATCTCTCTTCCCATGCAGAGTTGTTCTCCACCATATACTTTAAAGCATTTGATTCAGTTTACTGTAGTTTGGCTGTTCTTTCTTTGCAGTTGTGGACTTGCTGCAATGGTGATGTGGGTAAAGGCTTTTTGAGCTCTCTGCAGTCGAAATTTAGATTCGGATTCATCTACAAGAGCTTGAGCCAGTGGTGAAGTCCCAAGAGATCTGTGCTGTGATCTGCTGCTCGTGGTCCAGACCCCAACTCAGAGCTTGTCTACACAGAGCAGCAATGTGCATTAGGGGGAAGGGGTATTATTTCTGAAGTGCACTCAAATGTTGCACGTTCATTGGCCTGTGCAGACCTTGCTCGTGTGCACGAAAAGTTCCCTAGTGCACTTTAATGTAGTACTGAAACAATACTATATTAAAGCAGATTAGGAAACCTCTAGTGCACACCAGCAATTTCTGTATAGACCAATTAATGTGCAACATGTTAGCGCACTTTAGAAATCACCCTCCCTCATAAGGCATGTTATCCCACCATGTAAACAAGGCCTTAGTTTCAGTTTCCACCTTAGATCATCTGTGATGTTAGCAAGACCTGTAGATATACTGCCCTGCATGTAATCTGGCTGAGACTGGCCCTACTACCAGTGATAGAGGTGGTACCAAATGCACTATATTCAACATATGCTTTTTCACTCAATTTGCAGTGTCCTGGTTGAAGCTTTGTAGATAGCTGAAGTTATATAGGAGCTCAGAAAAACATCAGGAACTTGTAGAGATCAAGTAGTCAAATGGATTGGAAACTTGTTACAAGAGATGTGTAAGCTTTGGCTCAAACTGTGTGCCAAGCTTCAGGCCAGAGTGATTTAACTGATTTCTAATTTTTTTGTTTATAGGCAAGTAGAAACAACAAATAAGGGTTTATAATGGAAGTGCTGACAGAACTTTATAGCATTGCAAATGGTGTTGCTACTCTGCATGCAAACATTGCTAGAAAGTTATTTATTATTCAAGAAGCTTTGTTGCAAAGGAGTTTGGAACAGATACTTTTAAAAGGCATTTTAGAAGGAAATATTTAATAGATATGTATAATTCTTATTGAAGAAATACTATTGAATTGAGAACCTATTTAAGGGGCCCCAATTCTGCCCTCGGGCACTTAGGTGTAAGATAGATTTGCATCTGTGTATTTGAGGGCAGAATTGGGCTTTAGATGAATTACACTGATCCTGTATTAGTTCTGTTCAAAGCTATTAGGAGATACAAATATTATAATTTATTAACTAGTGCATTCACTGTGGGCTAAAACCAGATATGCAGAGTTCATAACCTGGAACAGACTTTATTTTTGCCACTTAAAAATCGTTTGGCTTTCTAATAGGGGTAACAAAGAAAAGCACTTCTTGTTTTTAGATGAATTTGTGCATTCCTATAACTGAAAAACACTTTGATGTGAAGTGTAATGTAGCATCTGATTAGTATAAAAATAAGTCTCTTTTTAAAAATATGGTGTAATAATAATACCTAGCTTTTCTATAGTGCTTTTCATCAGTGTATCTCAAAGCACCTAACAGTCTTTAAATGTCATATCTCTGAAAATTCTCCTTGAAGTCAATGTAAATGTAAGGACTTCAGACGTTAGCCTAAAGATTTTTACTATATTGGATGTGAATGTGTGTTGGCGGCTACAGATAATGGGTTAACTGGATCTCTGACCTCTCCTGGTCTCTGAGTGCGTTCCCCTCTGGTACTGTGCCTCTAGTTGTCACCTTTCTTTTGGGGTGAAATCGCATGATTTTCCCATTGTCAGACTAGCCCTGGGCTGCATTCCCTGTGATCAACTGTGATTACCTCAGCAGGCTTGACTTCTCTTCAGTGCCTGTGCATCTGTTCCCTCCAAGAGCAATGACAGTGGTAATCAGTGACCAGACAGCCTTCTTAAAGCAAAATATTATTTATTTAGCATGACACATAGAGAAAACAGATCTTAACACAACAAACCAATCTGTGCGCCTGCTGCTTCTCCCTATGGCTTACTGTTCTCTAGGTCGAGGTCTTCAGACACCTTCTGCACAGTCTCTTTGTGTGTCAGTGTGTCCCCCTGGACAGCTCCTGACAGATGACCCCCATCGTCTTCTCCTGAGAGGACTTTTTAATTGTTTAGTGTCCAGCCCAAAGGGACACAGCTATTTTGCCAGCCTGGGAGCCTGGAAGTATGCCCTTGCTAGTAATTGCTCCCCAGTGTTTGTTGGGAGGTTTGTTTATCTATTGTGCATCAGGTCATGTTGCACTGCTGCAGTGCTAATATGGACTGAAAGCTCTAGCATTACAGCTGCAGTGGCTCAGTTAGCCCTCTCAGTTCAGTCCCACAAAGTGGGTGGTTTGAATAACTGCTTGTTTGCAGCATAATGGAACCTGATGGTTGCAAAGATTGAATATCTTCAATATTTATCAGTGTTACATGAACGTAATGTAGACTTGCAGGTACTAGAAACATTAAACTCCAATTTGCACATAAAAATTTCACTTTTCTAAAAAAATTAAAAGGGAAGTGATGAGATTACCACTATTCTTGTTGTGTGTGAGGAACCTATAAACATACAGGGAAAGGGGAAGAGGTAGAGTCATTGGTTATCAAAAGAGGGTGTGGCAAGTGGGTGGAGTAAGCCCATTGGATATCAGAGGGAAGTGAGTGTAGTTGTGGACTTATTAGGAGGTGAAGCTTGGTTTATTAGGCACTTCTGGAAGGTGGGAAGGCTAGTATTTGGTTTTATATAAAGCTAGTTTGATTGTCCCCATTTTTCCAGTGTTCCTAGTGCTGGATATACTGGGTGGTAGTTTCTTATTCAAACACTAGTAAGTGTGGAATCTGCTAATTGAAATTGCAAATGGGTGATTAGAATTTAATGATTGCCAGATTACAGGATTGTATGTGATTCAATGTGCCTAAAGTTAAAAGAAGAGATAGGAAACAGTTTACTGAATGGAATGATGTAATGAAAATAGATAGCTCTTCTAACATAATGCTTTTGTTGAGAGTTTTTAAGTAGTAAGATAGAACAGATTCATTTTCATTTCAAAACATGTAGAAAATCTGTTTCTTGGGATTCTTCAAGCTTTAATGTACTATTGTAGGAAATTGTCTACTGAAATGGAAAAGCAGAATACGGGTTTTTATGAGTCTGTGACTGAAGTGTTTTCAATGCCACCAAAACATACTTACAATTTAAGTCCCTCTCCCAGACCTTCTAGCAGATCTTCAATATTAATTTCACTCAAGAACAGTCTCCTTCAAATGAGAGAGGAAAAAAAGTCAAAGGCCAATTGGTGATTAGGCCACTTAAAAGCAATTAAAAGGCCAAAACTTCAACTTGATAAGATTGAAATGATCTTTATGCCAACACCACCACCTTCATTTGATCATAAAATGTCCAGTCCAATAAGTTATTCAAGCACATCGCACGGGATATACTTTTTTGGTCAGATTTACACTTTCATGTCCTGTAACAGGTACTGTAAGTGAATAGAGGGAAAAGTTAAATGAATCATCATTGATGTTAATGCAATACATTTTACTGAACATAAGAAAGGACCAAATAATAGCTACAGGCATCCACACGGGGGGAAATCTAATGGTATGGATTCTATGTGCAAAAAGAAAAATGCAGACTATTGTGTCTAAACCATCCAAATCCTGACAAAATATGACAAGGAGGACATTTTGTAGATGATGAGAGAACTCTCCAACTCCAATCATCTTAAACTTATGATGTATAGATATGCAGCAGGTGACTTAATCCTGAGTACCAAGGAATACCTAACACGGCCCTAAGGCAAGTTTCAGATCTTCCAGGATTCTTTTGCATGCACCAACTACTACCTCACGGTTAGTTGATTGGAAAAAGGAGGAATGATACCCCAACTTCTCAATGACACTTGGTGGAACTCTTAGGTAGATTATTTTTTTTTATCTGGATAATATGAATATGTTGAAATTTGCATTGGGGAGCAGAAGAATTTAGATCAGAACACAGCACAAAACTTGTATCAGGGCTTCCTGAGAGAGCTACTACATTAACACAATGTTTTTGGAAGGACTTGACAGATTACAGGCTGACATGACTTTCACAGTCTCTGTGGCACTCTAGATTGATCTAATTAATGACAGTGGACTGGAACCGCACAGGGATAACCTTTTTTAAATAGCAAACCAATTCAGAGCATTTATACAGCCTTTCTGTTACTTACCCAACATAGAATCATAGAATATCAGGGTTGGAAGGGACCTCAGGAGGTCATCTAGTCCAACCCCCTGCTCAAAGCAGGGCCAATCCCTAGACAAATTTTTGCCCCAGATCCCTAAATGGCCCTGTGACGGTCCACGCCCCTAAGGTTGCGAGCGGCGTGGACTATCCGCCACCGTCCGTAAAATAGCCCTTCAGTCCAGGGCAGTGTGGCCTAGCGGCCACAGTCTATGACGTCCCCTTTACCTCAAGGAGACGCGGCCTGACGGCAGGAGTCTATAACACGGCCCTTGGCTACAGGGCAGTAGGGCCTATCGGCCAGAGTCCAGGAAGCACCCCTCGGGTGGAGGGTAGCGTGGCCTAGCGGCCAGTGTCTTTATCATTGGGGTGCGACAGCCCCAGTAGGGGGGCCCCGACCCGGGGCCCTAACAGTAGAGTAGTGGTTTGCCACCAACTCAGCAGGGGGTTCCGACCGAAACATGCTGAGTTTCCCCGGGGGGGAAAGGTACCACTCTGTCACCCTCCCGGGGTCCCTTCCTACCAGGCTGTCCGTTGGGGTCTCCCAGGAGTCGTCGGGTCCTCGGTACTCGTCGGATTCGGTCATCTCCTGGGTCTCCTCCAATCGCGCAGGCAGGCCGTGGACAGCGTCTCTTCCCGATGCAGTCAGTGGCTGTGGCTGGTCTGCTGCAGGAGCTCCCCCAGCAGGTCCTTCTCCTACGGGCTCCACCCCAGAATAAGCTGGCCTCCCTCCCTTTATACTCCTGTAGCACTTGGAGCATGCCCAGTCTGCCCGGGGAGGTGGGACTTCCGCTGCCAGTCCCTGGGGCTTAACTCCTTCCAGGTTAAGGCGGGGTATTCTGGCCCCGCCACACAGTCCCTGGGGCTTAACTCCTTCTGGGTTAAGGCGGGGTAGTCTGGCCCCGCCACAGGCCCCCTCAAGGATTAAATTCACAACCCTGGGTTTAGCAGGCCAATGCTCAAACCACTGAGCTATCCCTCACTTGGCCATGACTGATCCTAAATAAGAAGCTCATAGGTTGAGCTTAGAACAGGTAGAAGAGTTAGAAATGTGGTTATCTTTATTTTTTTAACATTCAGGAATAAAGATCCAGATTTCTAAAAAATCTAAAGCTGAAAAAATGTGTAGTACCATTTAATGTTTTAAGCTATGCACTGTATCTTTAAAAAAAACTGATGCCCTAGTCTAAAGGAACACAGGTTACATAAAAAGAAATTTTGTTCCTACGGACAATGCATAAGGCTACTGCTCTTTAAACTACCGGTATATGTGTTTAAAAATAAATTGCTAACTGATGACATAGTTGTTGTATTGTGCATTGTATCCACTCTAGTAATTATGATTCCTACCTCATAAAGTTTAGAATAAGCCAGAAAGTGTTCTGAACTATAATCTGAATTTTTAAGAAGGATTCACCTTATGTACAACTGGATAATGGTTGATGATGATACATACACTTAACTCAGGGGGATTACAGAATGTGAGTGGCAAGAAATGACTTTCAGCCGCAAGGCTATGTGTTCCCAGTGTCTGGTATCTTCATGCTTCACAATCAGTGGAATAACTTGCTATGTGAACCTAAGAAAACAGAACATTACAACATGGGATGCAAAAGATCCATGAGTGAGTGTTTCAGAGAAAAAAAGATTTTGGCTAGAGCAGAACAGAAAGTTTATGTGATTTTTACGGGTCTTCCCCTCTCCTTCTTGTGGAAAACTTCAACTTTATGGTGAAAAATTAAAAAACAACAACAAATATTTTCAGTTTGGAAATGATGCCTCACGCCTCCATTCTTCATAAGCCAGGCTCCTTGGCTGGCCTATATCGCCCAGGATGACCAGGGACTCCCTTGATGCACCACAGCGGCCCAGCAAGTGGAAGAAAATCAATCTGCTCTGGTGACTCTACTACACGTCTACCCCGATATAACGCTGTCCTCAGGAGCCGAAAAATCTTACCGCGTTATAGGTGAAACCGCTTTATATTGAACTTGCTTTGATCTGCTGGAGCGCGCAGCCCCGCCCCCCGGAGCGCTGCTTTACCGTGTTATGTCCAAATTCGTGTTATATCGGGTCGCGTTATATCGGGGTAGAGGTGTACTTGGATTAGGAGCTGACCATCTGACTCCCTCCTGTCAGCACCTATTGCCTTCATACAGAAGCTTTCTTCCCGCATTGGGGCACTTAATGCTGCCTGTTGTTCCTGTCTGATCCTTTCCTCTACCTGTCAGTCTGTCCCTACAAACACACATATAGCCTTTCAAAACTGCCTTCCCCTTTTTTCCCCACAGGCTACCTTTGCCTTTCTTCACTTCCCCTGCACCAAATGTTTGTCGTTTATTTTAGGAAGATGCATACAATCTACGGTTTAAATGCAGGGTTACAGGGACACAAATGACAGGTGGAGGCCCCAACTAAGTGGCTCTTCATTTGGCTCAGGTGTTTTGGAACTTGTCCTGATGTGCTGGAACCTGTATGTAACCTGTTAGCATGAATTCTTGTTTTCACACCTGGATGCCATGTTGTGCACTACCTTCCAGTACACTTCTGTAGAAAGTATTTAGCACATAATTCTTGTTTTGCTTCTTTTAGGAACTAATGCAAGTAGATTGATACCTACTGAACTCTAAAAATTATGAGTTGTAATTGATCCAAAATTGAAGAAGGATTTACAAGGTAACTTAATGAAATTGCACAGGAATGTTTATGATGTCAAAAATCCACGTTTCCTACAGAGGGAACCATTGTAAGCGCCTGAGTAAATAATGCAGATCTGTAAGAATGAGTATGTATTCCAAAATATGCATTTATTCACAACTCCGCTGTAGCCTTTGTGTTCTTAAAAGCTAATACATATTCCTAAATGCATTAGTTGCTCTCCGGTTTCTAAAACAACTTAAAATTCAGAATTTTTATTTCATTTGTTTGAGATGATAAACACAAGACAGTATCCGTTGTGGTAATCACAACCTTAACCCCCCCCCCCCCCCCAGCAACAATCTGTTTAAATGTGTAGGTTTGTAGCAGAACTTTACATTCCCTTGCTTAGTACACAGTTTGATCCTTCTGCTCCAGTCCAGTCATTTTGGGCCAGTTCCAAATCTGCTGTACATTGGCATATGCCAATATGAGGCAATGTATTTATATATTAAAGCAGGGGTGATTAAACTTCTGCTGCACAACTTGCCATGTATCTACAGCTGTTCCATTAACATGACAGCAGATTCTATAGCAGGGATTGGCAACCTTTGGCATGTGGCTCGCCGGGGTAAGCACCCTGGTGGGCCGGGCCGGTTTGTTTACCTGCCGCGTCTGCAGGTTCGGCCGATCGCGGCTCTCACTGGCCGCGGTTCGCCGCTCCAGGCCAGTGGGGGCGGAGGGAAGAGGCGGCCAGCACATCCTTCGGCCCACGCTGCTTCCCGCCGCCCCCATTGGCCTGGAGTGATGAACCGCGGCCAGTGGGAGCTGCGATCGGCCGAACCTGCGAACACGGCAGATAGACAAACCGGCCCGACCCGCCAGGGTGCTTACTCTGGCGAGCTGCGTGCCAAAGGATGCCGATCCATGTTCTATAGAATACAAGTGCTGCAACTTGCATCAATGAAGAGGATGAGGACCCTTTGCCATTAACTTTACATTTTCTTGCTTTTTTAGTCAAGTGATAGCTTTAATATCTTTTCAAAAGACATTGAAAGGAAATAGTGAGGTGTTTAGAGCCAAAGCAATAAGCCAAGCCCCAAGAAGCTTGACGGCCTGGCATAACAAAAGATATTTACAGACTAAAAGGACTTCTTCCCTCTGCAGTCTTCCAAACACCCCATACCTTCTTTCTTTCCCTCTGACAAGATACTTTCCACAGGTCAGGATTCACTGAGAGCTGCTTTGGACTTTGCACTGGCCATTTGATGCTAAGGTGTGGTCATGAGTCGGTGACAGATGGCTAGAGGCAAATAACACTAAAGAAAGAAAACTCTGATTCTGTAATCTGCTGTGTATTTTTAAATTGTTCTTTACAGCAAACTCACCTCAGCTTTCTTAACAAGGAACGCTGATTTCATGGGCTCCTACCCAAGATTGCATTATAAATAATGCTGTACAGCAATTCAGACCACAAATATCATTAGTCAGATTTAGGCTTGAAAGAATTAGGTTTTTATCAGTAAATGTTAGTAAATGTCAATTTTCACAACACACACAGACACACACACACACACACACACACACACACACACACACAATATTGCCACTGATGATCAGATTTACAGATAGGTGTAATAGGCTGGAGAGCTAAGCCATGGGTTGGAGAGCTAAGCCAGCCCTGATGACAGGATGAGCCATGCCTGGGTTGAATCAGGTGATCCCAGGATAAAAAGTGCAGGAACTTGCAGCAAAGGGGAGGAAGCCCAGGAAACTGCAGCTGGGTCTGTAAATACGATGGGGAGCAAGAAAGCTCCTGAGTCAGCAGGGAAAAGCTGACGAAGGAGGGGAGAGCTCTGCAGTCAGGAAAGCCTGCCCAAGCAGGGAAGAGACTATGAGTATGTCTACACTGTCATTAAACACCCATGGCTGGCCTGTGTCAGCTGACTCAGGTCAGACTACCGGGCTGTAAAATTGCAGTGTAGACATTTGAAAGGAAGAAGAACCCTGGCTGCAGCCCGACCCCTAACGTCTGCACTGCAGTTAAACAGCCCCATAACCCAAGCCCCATAACCCAAGCCCCTTGAGCCCGAGTCAGCTGACATGGGTCACTTGTGGATGTTTAATTGCAGCACAGAAGTACCCTATAAAAGCCAACTGGGATTAAAACTCTGTGAGTTTGTGTTTTGTTATTTTGGATTAATCAGAAGAGAGACACTGTAGGGTTGAGGCCCAGAGGGCCAGTACGTATTGGAGGATTCAATAAATTGAACCCCAAGAGGGGATTTGTTGAAGCTACTGTATCTTTTGAACAGCAAGAGTTCCTAAAAGGACCCTACACCAGGGGAAAGCAGAGCAGGGCTATGTCAAGGCACCCCTGGCCAGGAGGGGGCGCTTGGAAGTCAGCTACATGATATTACAATAGGCAGAGTAAGAAAAATGCTGCTTGAGAGCGTATTAGAGTTGAATTTAAGGATATTTACTTTATATATTTTGACAATTTGTGTTTTAACAATGATAAAGCTTTAATTTTTTGAGTCTCAGGGTCTACTGTCGTTAAGTAATTGACAACCCCCCCCATAATTTCTCTCAACAGTGAAAATGTAAATTGATAAAAATTGAAAAAAACATGCTTAAAATAAACGTGGATGTTATCCATCAAAATTATATACAAAAATTGAATTCTGCCAAGCCTAGTTATACCATATTACAGAAAGCTATACCGTGAGTGGCTCTGAATTGCATTAAACCCACTAATATATATTTCTCTTAGCTAGCATGCTATGAGATATAAGGCACTTTGAATGCACTGTTCTTTGTTTTTTGTTTCTGTTAAACTGGAAATGTGCGAACTGTAACTATACAGGATTAGCTGTGACTATTCAGATCAACAATTATTACTATGAAAAGTGTTCTTACTTTGTGAATTTAGCAATTGGTGAAATTGACATTCTCTCCAGATAGTGTGTAATACTGTTTATTTCTTCTGGCAGTAGGTTTTGCTTTCCTTAATGTGATTCTTAGTGACTAATGCTGAAGTGACTAATGTGGACTTACATAAATAGGCAGCTGAAGTAAGAATGCAATAACATATTGGTTCCTGTATACTTTTTTTCTGAAAGAAAGGTTCTTTTGATTGTGCACCTTCTTGAAATATAGATAGTGGATGGTGACTAAGATCTTTTTTTCTTATACTGCATATCCTTTACATTTCTCAACTGCTGTTTGAGAAGAGTGCTGCATTTTGCGGCTACACATTTGTACTTCGTAGATTTATAACTGCTTGTCACAGCTTGTAAAACCTTTGTGCAAATGAAGTCTGAATGCCAATACGGTGCCAGTAATTTTCCCACTATCCCAGTGGGCCAATATGCTGCCTGATGCATTGTAATTTTAACAAGGAAGCTGAGAATAGAATACGACTTTTATACTGTATCTGCATAGCAAGGCAAAGCAAAAAGTAATGGAATGCCATTTCTGCTTATTTTACTGTAGATCTATTTCAGCGTTGCCTGGTGGGCAAGGGAACCAAACTCTTCTCCCCCCTCTCCCCCCGGTGTCCCCCTCAAAAAGCATAAATTGACTCAAATGGAGGCTTTTCATCCACCTTTTCTGAATATTTTCAAAGATGTGCCTTATTCAGTTTTCTTTATTTGCAGTAGTAAAGTAGAAAATTAGGAATTCTGTGAAATCAAAAGCTTATCTGTTTGTTGCAACTTGAGTAAAACACATGCAACTGTTCTTAGGCATTACACAGCACAAGTGGCCTCAGATGTATGTGTGGATCTCCTATTAAAGTCAATGTGGATCTTTGAGAGAAGTGTGCTTGAAATGCATATTTAAGGCGTGGTCTACACTGGCGGGGGGGAGGAGGGTGGATCTAAGTTACGCAACTTCAGCTACGTGAAGTTGTTATAGTTATTCACGTAGCTGAAGTCAACGTACTTAGATCCACTTACCAAGGTGTCTTCACTGCAGTAAGTTGACGGCTGATGCTCTCCCATTGATTCCGCCTGTGCCTCTCACCCTGGTGGAGTACCGGAGTGGATGTGAGAGCGCTTGGCAGTCGATTTATCCCATCTAGACTAGACACGATAAATCGCCCCCCACTGAATCGATCGCTGCCCGTCGATCCAGCAGGTAATGTAGACAAGCCCTAAGTCTCTTACTCAAGCACACATTATTGCTTTTGAAACTACATTACCATGTTTGTGATTTTGGGAGCATTTTTTCAGTCCGATAGAGCTTGACGCTCCCAAAGCAATGTTATAGCTACAGATATTTAGCTCTTTTGTGAAATTACAATATAATCAATCACAGCTGCTTATAGTTGTAGATCTCTTTGTGATAAGTCAGTGAAAATAATCAAATAGTGTTCCACAGTCTGACTTCATATAAAGCATGGCCAGTGTACCTTTTTGTTATATGGGAGGTCAAAGCAGTCATTTGCAGTGTTTTACACTACTTGACTGCTTAAGGACCAGTCCAGTTTAATCCAACATAAAGCAGGTCAGTAAATAATAAATTCTGTTTCACTTACAAGGATACTGATTTCCACAGTTCATTTACAGTAAATCTATGCAGCCCAGGATTTGAAGGGATTCCATTTGCTGAATATTAGTTGTTTTGGAATTCAAAGTAAAATGCGTGAGATGGAAAATGTCATGTAAATGCAATATAGTGGGGGGAGGGGGAGCTTTTTCACACAGAAATCAGGAATTCAAAGTTTTATGATTCCCAGAGTCACATAATTTACTTCCCTTGTGTATTCCAGAATAGAAACTGCTTTTGTTATCCAACTGGGGTGGGGTGGAGTGGAGACAAGACAAAACAGCATCTTAATATTTTTTTTCAATGGTGAGTCTCTTTCCACCCCCACCCTCCCCGAACTTGATGCCCCCTTTCTAACACAATGCTGGGGTGGGTGTATGTGGATTAGATATTTCATCTTAAAGCAGCATTTCTCAAATGTGGCCACCGTGGCCGCATGCGGCCACCAGGGGCTTTTCTTGAGGCCACAGCCTCCTGGGCTGGGATTTGGGGGGGGGGGGGGTGGCAAAGTAGCAGCCCCTCCCTGTTGCTCCTGTTGTACTGCCTTGGTGTTGGTTGCTGGGGCCACCAGCTGGGGTTGGGCCCTGCTCCCCCCCAGAGATACCTGGGTCACAACGCTGGAGGAGCTGGAAGCCGGTGAGTTCCCCACCTTCCCAGGGTGGTGGGGCTCAGGCTTTGGGGCTTTGGGCTCCAGCCCTGGGCTTCAGCTGTGCAGTGGCAGGCCTCAGCAACCAACAGCTGTCCCTGGGCCCTGGCTGCAGGGCTTCGGGCTCTGGCCATGGGGCTTCAGGCTCCAGCCCCCCCTGCCTCCCTCGACCCTCCATCCAGGGCTTAATTTAATCCCAGGCTTGCCAGGGCTGAGTAAGTCTGCTGTAGAATGTGATACATGCATGTTTGTTAATATCACATTTCATAGCAGACTTTCTAGCTAGCAATAAATAAATTACAATGATTTGGACATGTATATGTGCATATGTATTTGGTTTTCCTAAAGCTAATTAAGAATTTAAGGAAAAAGTCTGAGGCCACCAAAAAATTTGTTCTGAGAACCCCTGTCTTAAAGGATATTTTTGTGGCAAGTCATGAGTGTCTGAAATCAGGGAATTATAATGAATAATCTTCTAAACTCTAATCTAAACGGAAGCTAGAGTTCTGTTCTACTTCTAAAAATAAACTTTATTTTCCAGTTTCTGCATAGTTTTCAAATTCTGCTCTTTTTAAACGAATCATTGGGGGTGGGAATGTTGCTTACTGTATAAATTAACAAAATACTGCTGCAGGACTTAGGGCACGTCTACACTTACTGGTAGATCGGAACTGCTGCAATCCATACAGCGAGTGTCGATTTAGCAGGTCTGGTGAAGACATGCTAAATCGATGGGAGAGCACTCTTCCATTGATTTGTGTATTCCACCTCCCGAAGAAGCGTAAGGGAAGTCGACGGGAAACGCTCTTCCGTCGACACAGCACAGTGTAGACACCGCGGTAAGTGGATCTAACTACATTGACTTCAGTTATATTATTCACGTAAGTGAAGTTGCGTAAGTTAGATCGATTTACTGCAGTAGTGTAGACCAGCCCTTAGTTTGAGATTTTTCTGTATTCTTTATGGAGTCCTGAGCAAGTTAAATTTGGAAAGATCCTCATTTCAGGTTTGCTTAGCTGCCATCTTTCTGGGTTACATAAATCACTTCAGGACCATGTTGGTTGGCAGCGAACAGGGATTTCTGTTGAACATAAGTGATGCTTTTCTTCCAATTTCTCCAGGGTTCAAATGTGCTGACAGTGCACAGTTGTCAGCCACTTCTGAGCTAGGGATGGTTGGTTAAAAATGAATCTCATAATTTTTGTAACCCAGTCTTGCTCAGTGTGGCTGTCTGCTTCCTTCTAGTAGCTGTGCCACACTAACTTAAAGCCAGGAGCGAACTCATAAACATCTAACAGAGCTTTGTCTTTTAGCTCAGGCAGCAGAGGCTCATGCTTATCTATCCAGACGTCCTTGCAACTGATGACCCACCTGAGGTCATTGTGTTACATTTTGTTTTGTTGATACTGTAGAATTTTATAATTCTACAAAAAAAAAAAAAACACAGGGCGAGATCATGGAACCCTTACTCCTGGACTTTAATGGGATTACGTCTGTGAGTAAATGGTCATCAATGTCAGGGGGAAAAAGCTGACTTTCAATGGTCTCGATTACATCTTGGAGTTTTACTGTGGCTTTTCCCTGTTGGGCTGTCCATAATCGGATCACATCATGGTATAGAATCTTCCATTGTTACCAAAACAAAAACAAAAACCCCACACCTCCAAAAATTGTACCTCGCTGTAAGAAAATAGGGTTTTTTAAAATGAAAAATGACTTGGGTAGCTTTCTATTAGAATATCATCTTGGCAGCTAACATCTTTCTAGGTGTGAGAGTGGTGCCTCCCAAGTACTTTGGATATTAGCTCCATTCATCTACTCTCTGTGGTCCTATCTACTGTAAAACTCTAAGGTACTTTGGATAAAGATAGAAATTACAGATATGGAGAAACTAGAACATATTACAAGGAACAGCTGGTGCTCTTTGTTTCCTCTAATGTTGCCAACTGTATCTCAGCAAAAGGACAAGGCCAGGGCATGCAAGCAGTAGGGAAGCTGTTCCAGGAAGAGCTGAACTTAGTTGTGACCTCTTGATTTACTTTGTCTTCCTGAATGCTCACGGAGCTGAACAGCAAGCTGGAGGGGTCGTAGAATGCCCACTTCCAGGTCCCATGCTCAATCTACAGGGCTGGATATGAGAACTTTGGGGAGTTGTATTTCTGGTGAAATGGGCCACCCTCTCCTGGACCCTGTGTTTCACATCTGAATAACCTCTAGGCTATTTTATGGATTGTCACGGGAGTCGTCTTGCATTATCTCAAGGGCACCTTTGCATAAAGTAACTAAAAACTAGCATTTGCTCTGTCGCTATAATCTTGGAAGGGAATTACAAAGGAGAAAGTACTGAGTTTGAAATAGATCCTGCAATGGATAACAGCCAGTGTACTAAAATGAGGATGCAGATGATCTCAGACAGATCAGGGCATGGTTTTCCTTCAATTTGGCATTAAGAATATATTAATTTTAAGAAGTATGTCTAGAACTGAAGGAAAATATGCTTGTGCCAATATAATGGGGAATTTATTCAAGGAGTGTTAAGTTAAAATAAGATAATGACCTTGCCAGTTTTGAAAGGCATGGTCTAGGTTACCTACTATGTAAAGTGTGCATTTGAGACAACGGTCCTGCCCATGGACAGTCTAACTTTATCCATCTGGCTCTTTAGGAAATGTTCTTGTCCATGAATTAGCATTCATCTTTTATGAGTGCTGGCTCCAATTATTTTTCCTTCCCATCTGTCCTAATTTCTGCTTGTTTTGACTAAATATGATTTTTTTTAACGAATTTGTTGTGCACATCAATGAATGTAAATGAACTTACTCCAAGAGGTGTTATGTGAAAGAAGTGAATTTTCTACCTGTCTCCCTTCCCCTTAGAAGATCAGATTGTTTGTTTGTAAATTTTATATGAATCCTAAGGAATCTTACATTGTCTCTCTAAGGCTATTGCTTAGAAATGTATACTACTTGTTCTTTATTAGGGGTTGAAAGTGCCTTAATATTAGTTTACCTATCTGTAATAGGAGGTTAGAGTGCAGACAAGTTTAAGTGGTTTACTTAACGTCACAGAAAAAGCCCATAGCAGAGGGGAATAGAACTTATGTTCCTGACTCATGGTTCCCTCTTCTAACCAAGCCTTCCCACACCTTTTCCCTCAGAGTTAGACTGCCATATGTTGGCCTGATTTTCAGAGGTGCTGCACACATGTAGTTTCCTTAATTTTGGTGGAAGCTGAGGATGTAAAAGACTTTTTTGGAAATGAGACCAGTGCAGGAAGAAAGTCAGTCACGTTTAGATTTTCATTAAAAGCTGTTAATCTCAGAAGGTTACCGACCGAAAAACAGTGTGGCCTATTGATTAGAGCAGAGGAGAGGGAATCATTAGCAAAGTCAGGAATAGAATCCTGGACTCCAGACTTGCTCTTGATGTTTGTTTTTCCCATCTTCATGGCTGAGGATGTTAGGGAGATTCCCAAACCTGAGCCGGCTTTTGTAGGTGACAAATCTGAGGAATTGTCACAAATTGAGGTGTCACTAGAGGAGGATTTGGAATTAATTGATAAACTTAACAGTAACAAGTCACTGGGACCAGATGGTATTCACCCAAGAGTTCTGGAAGAACTCAAATGTGAAATTGCGGAACTACTAACTATGGTCTGTAACCTGTCCTTTAAATCAGCTTCTGTACCCAATGACTGGAAGATAGCTAATATAACGCCAATATTTAAAAAGGGCTTTAGAGATGATCCCGGCAATTACAGACCGGTAAGTCTAACGTAATCACCAGGCAAATTAGTTGAAACAATCGTAAAGAATAAAGTTGTCAGACACCTAGAAGAACATAAATTGTTAGGCAAAAGTCAACATGGTTTCTGTAAAGGGAAATCATTGTCTTACTAATCTATTAGAGTTCTTTGAAGGGGTCAACAAACATGTGGACAAGGGGGATCCAGTGGACATAGTGTACTTAAGTTTCCAGAAAGCCTTTGCAAGGTCCCTCACCAAAGGCTCTTACATAAATTAAGTTGTGATGGGATAAGAGGGAAGATCCTTTCATGGATTGAGAAGACAGGGAACAAAGGGTAGGAATAAATGGTAAATTTTCAGAATGGAGAGGGATAACTAGTGGTGTTCCCCAAGGGTCAGTCCTAGGACCAGTCCTATTCAACTTACTCATAAATGATCTGGAGAAAGGGGTAAAAAGTGAGGTGGCAAAGTTTGCAGATGATACTAAACTGCTCAAGATAGTTAAGACCAAAGCAGACTGTGAAGAACTTCAGAAAGATTTCACAAAACTAAGTGATTGGGCAACAAAATGCAAATGAAATTTAATGTGGATAAATGTAAAGTAATGCACATTGGGAAAAATAACCCCAACTGTACATACAATATGATGGGGACTAAATTAGCTACAACTAATCAGGAAAAAGATCTTGGAGTCATCGTGGATAGTTCTCTGAAGATGTCCATGCAGTGTGCAGCAGCGATCAAAACAAACAGGATTTTAGGAATCATTAAAAAGGAGATGGAGAATATCTTATTGCCCTTATATAAATCCATGGTACGCCCACATCTTGAATACTGCTTACAGATGTGGTCTCCTCATCTCAAGAGATACTGGCATTAAAAAAGGTTCAGAAAAGGGCAACTAAAATGATTAGGGGTTTGGAACGGGTCCCATGTGAGGAGAGATTAAAGAGGCAAGGACTTTTCAGCTTGGAAAAGAGGAGACTAAAGGGGATATGATAGAGGTATATAAAATCATGAGTGATGTGCAGAAAGTGAATAAGGAAAAGTTGTTTACTTGTTCCCATAATATAGGAACTAGGGGCCACCAAATGAAATTAATGGGCAGCAGGTTTAAAACAAATAAAAGGAAGTTCTTCTTCACACAGCGCACAGTCAACTTGTGGAACTTCTTGCCTGAGGAGGTTGTGAAGGCTAGGACTATAACCGGGTTTAAAAGAGAACTGGATAAATCCTGGAGGTTAAGTCCATTAGTGGCTATTAGCCAGGATGGGTAAGGAATGGTGTCCCTAGCCTCTGTTTGTCAGAGGGTGGTGATGGACAGCAGGAGAGAGATCACTTGATCATTACCTGTTAGGTTCACTCCCTTTGGGGCACCTGGCATTGGCCACTGTCGGTAGACAGGATACTGGGCTGGATGGACCTTTGATCTGACCCAGTACAGCCATTCTTATGTTATGTTCTTATCTGTAAATGGAAGTACTTGCCTATGTGCAGCTTCATCCTTGGTTTGTAAAGTACTCCAGATCATCAGCACTCTCTCAGTGCAAAATATTGCTATTCCCTTACACCCAACTCGTCTTTGCTGCTTACATAATAAAAACAAATAGCAGTAAAGCTGAAATGGCAAATAATATCTTGTATCTTCTTGGAAAAAATGTTTTAAAAAGAGTACTTCAATCGATCACATTAGCCCGGTTCTTCTGTTGAAAGGAAAAGTGGCATAACTGAGTTCTGGTAACGTTTTGGGCTGTGGTTAATAACCACATATGACACTGACTTCATAAAGTAATTGGAAATGAGGTCTGGAATATGAGTGTTCTTAAATTAAGGGAGCATAACTGATTGAGTGGGAGTACACGAGTAATAATCATTGCAAATGGGCACAAGTCACTTTGTCTATGAATGAGTGCACAGAGCATGCTGAGTATTAGTAAATATGAATAATTTATAATAACTCAAGGAGATACCAAGTGTTTCTGTATGATGAAATATGCATAACCCAGTGAATGTGTGAATCATCTGATTTTGGTTTGATAAGTGATTATTTTCTGGATTTCTGTTAATACAACAAAACCTGCTTAAGGCTGTTGCTAAGACAAATATGTATCCTAGTCAGTATGAAGATGATAATATTTAGCCCTTAAACAGAACTCTTCATCCAGAGCTCTCAGAATTTACAAAGGAAGGTAAGTATCATTATTCCCATTATACAAATAGGGAAACAGAGGCAGAAGGTCAATGGCAAAGCCAGGAATAAAACTTGCTGATGGCCAACACACAATCCACTAGACTATGTTATCTCCCTGCGGAAGTGTGGGGGGTGGTGTGGAGAGAGACAGCAACTGGATATTACTGAGATTAACAAACTATTTTAGGCTCACCTGTCCTGTTTTGTTCCTCTGAGGCAGTGCTGATTATCCTCTGGTGCTTTACAACAATAGATAAATACAATATTTTTGTGTGTGAGACATGGACAACAGCATCATTAGGGAGAGCAGTTGTCAGCTTCACCTGTGTTCCAAGCATAGTTCGACCCCAAATCAGTTCCTCATAATCAGTTCACACTCTTGAATGGGAGCCAGTTCTCCCAGTTGAAGCGGGGAGTGATGCAGCTTTCTGACCCTATGAAAAGGAATATAACCATTCTCCCAGTCTCCTCATTTCACACCCCCTGGAAGAAGCCACATGCTGAAACATGCCTGTGGTGTACATCTGCTCTTCTCAGTCATGAATTTAAATAATTTAATTTTTTTTTTAAATTCCCTTTCCCAGCCAGATGAAACCTGAACATATTTTAAATGGAAAAATACTAATTTGATTTCTCACCTGAAAAGAGCTAGTAGATTTGTGTGTGCGTGTGTACATTATTTCACCTGGATTTTTTAACTTGATTGAAACAATCAAACAACGCTCTCCCTGCTGTAGTTCTCAGCAGTATGGTTAGATTTAAAGATCTTGAGAACATGACCTATGAAGGAAGGCTGAAAGAATTGGGTTTGTTTAGTTTGGAAAAGAGAGGGGACATGATAGCAGTTTTCAGGTATCTAAAAGGGTGTCATAAGGAGGAGGGAGAAAACTTGTTCACCTTAGCTTCTACGGATAGAACAAGAAGCAATGGGTTTAAACTGCAGCAAGGGAGGTCTAGGTTGGACATTAGGAAAAAGTTCCTAACTGTCAGGGTGGTTAAACACTGGAATAAATTGCCTAAGGAGGTTGTGGAATCTCCATCTCTGGAGATATTTAAGAGTAGGTTAGATAAATGTCTATCAGGGATGGTCTAGACAGTATTTGGTCCTGCCATGAGGGCAGGGGACTGGACTCGATGACCTCTCGAGGTCCCTTCTAGTCCTAAAATCTATGAATCTATTTTTTTTAAGCTTCCAGCCTTCATCTGTTATCTTTGGGATTCTTTTCTCCCTTTTTTAAACTCTGGAGCTAGCAGTTGAACACTTTCTCAAGGGAATGCAGGTAAGGGGTGTGTGTGTGTGTGTGTGTGTGTGTGTGTGTGTGTGTGTGTGTGTGTGTGTGTGTGTGTGTGTGTGTGTGTGTGTGTGTGTGTGTGTGTGTGTGTGTGTGTGTGTGTCCCCATGAATTTAAGAAGAAATGAGAGCTCCAGATAGGAATTGGCAAGAGATTATCGAGTTGTGGTGAACAAGTAAGCTTTATCTTTAAAACAAAAAAAACAACCAACCTCACTTTATTTTGAAATAATCTCCCAATCATTATTATTTGCAAGTTAAGCATAGGACACAAGTAAGTTTGAAGCTACCCTGTATGTATGATTATTTTGAATGATGATTATTGGGGAGGAGGTAGTGTAGGAGAGAGTGGGAGCAATTTAACACCCAGAATTGGGGAAAAACACATACCTACTGGTAATGTAGATTATTTAAATTGAATATTTCTTCAGGGATTGTTTAATTTTGTATAGGTTGAGTGATTTTTAGATGATGGGTAAAATTTTCAAGAGTATCTAAGTGATTTAGGAGCTTAAACCCCATTTTGAAATCAAATTTAGACACTTAGGAGCTTGTCTCATTGAAATTCACTGGGACATAGGCTGCTGAGTGCTGAACTCACAATTGCAAATGGGACGCTAGCTACTAAATCACTTAGGCAGCCTTGAAAATTTTTCTTGGGGTCGTACATTTTTTTTAAAGACCTATCTTCTGTGTGTGAGCGTTTACTCCCATATTTTCAAAAGTGTGCATATGAAATATTGGGTGTATGGGTTAGTGTGCAGAGCACCTGAGGTGTGCACACAGGTCAGGTTTGGCATAAATACCTTGCTATGCATGTACAATCTCCAACTTGCACCTATGTGGTGGGCATTGTGCATAAGGGAAGTGTGCTCTCTCTTAGTAACTGGGGTGTAAAGACTTCTCAAGAATTTCTACAAGAGTAAAGTTTGGCCAAGGAAACCCAGGTGAAACTGTCCCCATGCCACCAGACTGTTAGTTGTCTGTCTGATTTCTACCCCCTACAAAAGAGGTGACACATTTGACATGCAAGGTTCTTGTATTAATGTAAAATGGAATTAGTTTTTGAGTGTTTTCTCGGAACAGTGGAGTTCCTTTTGCTGCTGTCCCTTGTTTTTCATTTTACTTACTCTCCAATGTTCTGTTGAAGTTATAAGGGAGTAAGTGAGGAAGTCTTAGAAAGAATGAGCAAATGACTAGGGGAATCAAATAGAATAACTGAAATGGCAGCATATGTGCAGAGTGCTTTTTCTTTTATAAATTTAGCTTAGTCTGTTTATAGATGTTGCAGCTTATCAATCGTTCACCATAACTGTTGTAGCTGTATTGGATTTTGAGTTTCATACTGACTATCTTTGCTAATGTATTGTAAAGAAATCCAGCTGCTTCTGGTAAAGGGTTGGGATTCCAATGCTTTAAACACTGAGGTTTGGTCTGTTTGTGCACTTTAACGACTACCTGAGTAAGGCTAAACCACTCTGTTTGGCAAGTCACACAATAGTCAAAGGAGGTGTAATATCAGAGAAGCTGATGTTTTATTTCTCTATACTCTCCTCATACAGGCTATTATATGAAGAACACACTTTTTGTTTTGTTTCGGGTTTTTTTCCTGCCCCTGTGAGAAAAGCACAGAGAGGTTTTCCTGCCCTTGCATTTGAACACCTTCATTTTTGCTATATAGTGCGTGTTCAAACTGTAACTTTAACATTTTGATTTTTCACACACAATCATAAAGGTCACTGGGATGCTGAAACAATTTTTTAGTCGGGGTGCTGATGATGGAAACCATGTATTTGGTGTTTGTTATTACTACTTCAAGCCAGGGGATGCGGCAGCACTCCTAGTTCCAGCACCACTGGTCACAGTAGTTCATTTTGCATAACCATATCCTGGGACTAATGCTTCTGAGCCACCAGGGACCATCCTGCAAATCCCATCTCTTCCTCCCTGTTGAATGAATCCGCAACACCCACAATGGCTATTATCAGAGTTACTGGGTAAACTGAGCCTCTGATCCTTCCTGGTCTTGTTGAGTACACCCTGGTCTCAGATTTCAGGCTGCTACCTGGCTGAGAGTGGAATCACTTGATTCTCCTACTCTTAGGCCAGGGATTGGCGTGCTGTCCCGTTTAGCAGTGAGGTCTGATTTGTAGGCTCAGACCCTGCCATTCTGTTCCCTCTTGGATCAGTGACAGTGGTAACCAGGGGCCCAATTACTTCCCCAAAGTAAAGTGTTTAAAGCAAAAGCATTGAAGAGAAAACACACCTTAAAACACAATAAAACAGGCTTAATGCTTGTCTGTCTCTCCCTTTGCCTTACCATTCCTGGATCTGAAGAAAGATCCCACACTTGGACTCCATCCGCAGAGTCTCTCCATGTGTCATGCTGTTCCCTGGACAGCTTCTGACAATCTACCTCCTCCCTGATTCTCCTGAGAAGAACGTTTTAGCTGTTTTAATGTTTTTTGATATCGGGCCTGATTTTTTTCAAAACAAGACTTGCAGCTTGTTGGCAATGGGATACAGGTTCCTTGAAGACACACAGCTTTCATAGAATCATAGAAGATTAGGGTTGGAAGAGACCTCAGGAGGTCATCTAGTTCAACCCCCTGCTCAAAGCAGGACCAACCCCAACTAAATCATCCCAGACATGACTTTGTCAAGCCGGGTTTAAAAACCTCTACAGATGGAGATTCCACCACCTCCTTAGGTAACCCATTCCAGTGCTTCACCATCCTCGTAATGAAATCGTTTTTCCTAATATTCAACCTAGACTTCCCCCATTGCTGTAATCTGCCACCACTGAGAACAGCCTAGCTCCATCCTCTTTGGAACCCCCCTTCAGGTAGTTGAAGGCTGCTATCAAATCCCCCCTCACTCTTCTCTTCTGCAGACTAAATAAGCCCAGTTCCCTCAGTCTCTCCTCATAAGTCATGTGCCCTAGCCCCCTCATCATTTTCGTTGCCCTCCGCTGAACTCTCTCCAATTTGTCCACATCCTTTCTGTAGTGGGGGGCCCAAAACTGAAGGCAGTACTCCAAATGTGGCCTCAGCAGTACCGAATAGAGGGAAATAATCACTTTCCTTGATCTACTGGCAGTGCTCCTACTAATACAGCGCAATATGCAGTTAGCCTTCTTGGCAACAGGTTCACACTGTTGACCCATTATCCAGCTTCTCATCCATTGTAATCCCCAGGTCCTTTTCTGTAAAACTGCCGTTTAGCCAGTCAGTCCCCAGCCTGTAGCAGTGCATGGGATTCTTCCTTCCTAAGTGCAGGACTCTGCGCTTGTCCTTGTTGAACCTCATCAGATTTCTTTTGGCCCAATCCTCCAATTTGTCTAGGTCACTCTGGACCCTATCCCTACCCTCTAGTGTATCTACCTCTCCCCCTAGCTTAGTGTCATCCGCAAACTTGCTGAGGGTGCAATCCACCCCATCATCCAGATCATTAATGAAGATGTTGAACAAAACTGGCCCCAGGACCGACCCCTGGGGCACTCTGCATACTGGCTGCCAACTAGACATCGAGCCATCGATCACTACCCATTGAGCCCGATGATCTAGCCAGCTTTCTATCCACCTTATAATCCATTCATCCAATCCGTACTTCTTTAACTTGCTGGCAAGAATACTGTGGGAGGCCGTATCAAAAGCTTTGCTAAAGTCAAGGTATATCATGTCAACCGCTTTCCCCATATCCACAGAGCAAGTTATTTCATCATAGAAGGCAATCGGGTTGGTCAGGCATGACTTGCCCTTGGTGAATCCATGTTGACTGTTCTTGATCAGCTTCCTCTCCTCCAAGTGCTTCAAAATGGATTCCTTGAGGACCTGCTCCATGATTTTTGTGGGGACAGAGGTGAGGCTGACCAGTCTGTAGTTCCCTGGATTCTCCTTCTTCCCTTTTTTAAAGATGGACACTATATTTGCCTTTTTCCAGTTGTCCAGGACCCCCGCCATTGTCATGAGTTTTCAAAGATAATGGCTTTGAAATTACATCAGCCAATTCCCTCAGCACCCTTGGATGCATTGCATCCAGCCCCATGGACATGTGCATGTCCAGCTTTTGTAAATAGTCCTTAACGTGTTTTTTCACCACTGAGGGCTGCTCACCTCCTCCCCATACTGTGCTGCCCAGTGCAGAAGTCTGGGAGCTGACCTTGTCTGTGAAAATCGAGGCAAAAAAAGTGTTGAGAACTTCAGTTTTTTCCACATCATTTGCCTCCCCCTTTTAGTAAGGGTTCCACAATTTCCCTGACCACCTTCTTGATGCTAACATACCTGTAGAAACCCTTCTTGTTACCCTTCACATCCCTTGCTAGCTGCAACTCCAATTGTGCTTTGGCCTTCCTGATTACATCCCTGCATGCTCGAGCAATATTTTTATACTCTTCCCTAGTCATCTGTCCAAGTTTCCACTTCTAGTAAGCTTCCTTTTTGTGTTTAAGCTCACCAAAGATTTCACTGTTAAGCCAAGCTGGTCGCCTGCCATATTTGCTATTCTTCCTGCACATTGGGATGGTTTGTTCCTGCACCCTCAATAAGGCTTCTTTGAAATAAAATAAGATAAAACCCTGGACTCCTTTCCTCCTCATATTAGCCTCCCAGGGAATCCTGCCCATCAGTTCCCTGAGGGAGTCAAAGTCTGCTTTTTCAAAGTCCAGGGTCCATATTCTGCTGCTCTCCTTTCTTCATTTTGTCAGGATCCTTAACTCGACCATCTCATGGTCACTGCTGCCCAGGTTGCCACCCACTTCTACTTCCCCACCAATTCTTCCCTGTTTGTGAGCAGCAGGTCAAGAGGAGCATGGACCCTAGTTGGTTCCTCCAGCACTTGCACCAGGAAGTTGTCCCCAACATTCTCCATAAACTTCCTGGATTGTCTGTGCACTGCTGTATTGCTCTCCCAGCGGATGTCAGGGTGATTGAAGTCCCCCATGAGAACCAGGGCCTGTGATCCGAAGAAAGCCTCATTTTCCTGGTCTTGTGGTTTATAGCAGATGGCCACCACGATGCCACCCTTGTTGCTCTTGCCTCTAAACTTAACCCAAAGACTTTCAACAGGCTTTTCTCCAGTTTCATACTGGAGCTTTGAGCAGTCATACTGCTCTCTTACATACAGTGCAACTCCTCCACCTTTTCTCCCCTGCCTGTCCTTCCTGAACAGTTTATACCCATCCATGACAGTGCTCCAGTCATGTGAATTACCCCACCAAGTCTTTGTTATTCCAATCACATCATAGTTCCTTGATTGTGCCAGGACTTCCAATTCTTTCTGCTTGTTTCCCAATTCTTATGTTCATGTACAGGCACCTAAGATAACTAGCCAATTGCCATGCTTTCTCAGTATGAATCAGGAGGCCTCCCTTGTTGCACCCTCCTCCTTGTGTTTCCTCATGGTATCCCACTTCCCCACTTACCTCAAGGCCTAGGTCTCCATCCCCCAGTGAGCTGAGTTTAAAGCCCTCCTCACTAGGTTAGTAAACTTGCCTGCGAAGATGCTCTTCCCTCTCTTTGTTAGGTTGATCCCATCTCTTCCTAGCAATCCTTCTTCCTGGAACAACATCCCATGGTCGAAGAATCCAAAGCCCTCTCTCCGACACCACCTGCATAGCCATACATTTACTTCCACAATTCGATGGTCCCTACCTGGGCCTTTTCCTTCAACAGGGAGGATGGACAAGAACACGACTTGCGCCTCAAACTCCTTTATCCTTCTTCCCAGAGCCACATAGTCTGCAGTGACCCATTCAAGGTCATTCTTGGCAGTATCATTGGTGCCCACGTGGAGAAGTAGGAAGGGGTAGCAGTCCGAGGGCTTGATCAGTCTCAGCAGAGACTCCGTCACATTCTGAATTCTAGCTCCAGGCAAGCAGCACACTTCTCGCGTTTCCCAGTGTGGACGGCAGATGGATAACTCTGTCCGCCTTAGAAGGGAGTCTCTGACCACCGCCACCCGTCTCCTCCTCTTGGGAGTGGTGGTCGTGGAACCCCCATGCCTAGGACAATGCATCCCATACCTTCCAGTCGATGGGGTCTCCTTCTGATCCCTTCCCTCAGATGACTCTTCCAAACCACTCTCCGCCATAGTACCTGTGCAGAGAGCCAGAAATGGTTTCTTACCTCTGTCTGCATTGGGGATACATGGGTTCTCCTCTTTCTTCTTCTGGAGGTCACATGCTGCCAGTTTTCTTCCCCGTTCTGCACTGCCCTCTCTTACTCTTCAGCATGTTGTGCCTGCAATACCAAACGTTGACTTCTATCCAGAAAGTCCTCTTTTTTTCTCTGATGCTGCGCAGGGTTGATACTTGGGTCTCTAGTCCTTTAACCTTCTCTTCCAATATGGAGACCAGCTCGAACTTCGTACAGACAAAGTCGCTTCTATCCTCTGGGAGAAAGACAAACCTGGCATATCCTGTGCAGGTCACAACAGCTGATCGCTCACTATCCATATTGTCTTCCTTCTAAGAGCCTCTTCAGATGTTGTGTTTACTGCTCACAGAAGCCTGAAAGGCAAAAACTCTGTGGGAACTCCCCTACAGGCAAACTCCCAGGCAAACTCCCTCTGTTTGCTTCTCCTCTGTTTGTTTGCTTCTCCTCGATTCACACTCGGTTTTCCCCATTTTCTTCCAAGTGAGCCTGAGACTGCTTGTATAGCTCTGTTGTGTTGCTTTCCTTTCCTGTTTGCTCTTTCCATAGCCCCCAATTAATATAGATCAATAATTCCTACAGGATATTCTAATACCTAATAGCACCACAGTTACCTCAATGACCAGGTCATTTACATTATTCATACCATTATTGCATATCAGTATTCTTTGATTAATACATAGCAGCTCTCATCTGTCGTGGCTAGAATGCACAGTACTTGGTGATCTATACAGCAAATAGCTGATTCTGTGGCTTCAACTTTTGGGCATTACTGGCAATACCCCTGTTTCTGTCGTTAAAAGAACAGTCCTCTTTTCTGAGGGAGAAGCCTGAGGATCACGGTAGGGTTACCATATTGCTTGATTTACTCTCTCTCACACACACACACTCACACTCACACCCTATGTTGCACTGAATTTTCTTGGTTTTATAAAGCAGGCAGGGAGACTGAGAATCTGGAGGTATCAAACTTGAGTAAGTTCACTGGTGAAACTTGCAGAACTTGTGATTTTCATGTTCTATGGTTAACAAAGTTGCCATAAGCTCTTTATCAGGAGCTAAGCAGCTAGATGCACTTACAAGTTCCACCATCCTTTGCTCCAAACTATTAAGCTTCTTGACCTTACAATCTCCTGCTCTTTCAGCAGCTGATCTTCTGAATTCCTGTATTGAGAGAGCTGCACTGTTACCCAGTTGTGCATGCACATTACGGTGCAGGTAGAGAAGGCTGCTGTGCTCAACCATGACATAAGATTTTAAAAATAAATAATTCTTACCATACGCTTGATCTGAGTGAACATGAGAGTTTGGTCACCAGTCCTCTGGCAATCTGTCCTCCCATACGGTCTCTTGCAGGTCATCTGTAAACCAGGATGGTCTGTGAGTGTGAAGCACTGTACCTTAGTTCCTTACGTTTTGAAGGTAGACAATGAATACTGGCCTTTCAAAGTGCCACGTATGTCACAACATCATACCTCCAGGAGGTAACATTTGGTTAAGGACATAAGCAATTAGAATATTTTGCTTAGATTCCAATCCAATCCAAGATGAAGAGTGTAATCAGATATGCAAGCTGAACTAGTGACTACTTGGGAGAGTCCCATGGATGTGAATTATGACCTGAACCGAAGGATTTATCATCTACCAAGTTCTTTCAGCCTTGGTTCGTCCAGTACCACCAGGATGAGGCGCTTCATCTGTGCCCAGGGGGACTGCATTTCAGAGGATGGTGGCTACATCTGAAGTGATCCCACCCTGTGACTTGCACTTAAGGTGAATGTGCTACATCCAATCCAGGATTCAGATTTGGGTGCACCAAGCACAGCCTCTTCTTCTCTCCTGATCTCCTTCAGGTTCATGCTGTACTTAATACCTGGCTGGAACCAGCTGTGCTCCCACCCCCCAAAGAAGTCCAGCAGTATCATCCAATCAGTTTTTGGCAATGATTGGCAGAGACTGGGGGTCTCATTCCAAATAAAATGATGATGGACAGTTTAAACTTTAACCACAGATTTGTACTTTTGACAGCATAAACCGAAGACTGATCAGCAGGCAAAACCAATGGAATTGAAATTAAATATCTTTAACATGGTTTACTCTGGACAAACGATTCCTTCATGCCTCCCTTCCCCGGCTCACTACCGTTGGGATCAAGGAGTCCAAGCTTCCATAACTGAATTCTCATCCCCCCTTATTCCCAGGAATCTGCGTCCCCAGCATCCTTCCACCTTAGTGGTTTTAAGGTGTTTTTGGAGCTGGAATTAGGGACCTGTCAAAAAGGCCATGTGATGGGGTATACAAATTCCATTCGGGGCCTAAAGGGGTTAAAAATCAAAACTGGGTCCAGGTATCCCCACCCTTCAGACCTGCCAAGCATGCTGCAACTGGAGGAGTGGGTTTAAGGGAGCTCAGAAGCCCAGGCAAAGGGTGATGGTCAGGCTGCAGGAGAGAGGAAGCCAGACAGAAGAGCGAGCCTGAGACACGGAGTGGGTAAGGTCCTCAGGCAGAGCCCTCTCATCCACCACCCCCTTCAAGCCCTGCTCCTTTGGAATCTTTTGTTGTAAGATGACTGAATGATTGGTTGGACTATGGGGGCTGTGCCCAAAAGTGGGAGGGCTCCATAGGTAGGAAGTAGCCCAGGGAAGCAACTTAAACTCACTGTAGAGAGACCCTGCCAGTGTTGCTTCCCACAGGGCCTTGGACTGGGACCCAGTGGAGAGGGAGGGCCTGCGTCCCCCCATCACATCTTCTTAAGGGCCTAGACCCAGATGTTGCTGTGGGGGGGGGGGGGGGGGCGGGAAGCTGAAGATTGCTGGCTTAAGGTCAGGAACAGATATCTCTACCACCCTGACTGAGAGGCTCATTAACCACTAGATCTCCTGGCCCTCCGAACCTCTTATCACAGGCCATCTAAGCAGCTTATGAATCCTTTTGCTCCCCAACATGCCTCCCAATCTCCCTATAAATGTCTTAACAAATTACAACTAATGACAATAAATCTGCCATTCACCCTGCCTCCTTAAACTTTAAATGCAATTTCCCAAATCTCTTCCAAACTCATTAGTTCCCAGACCTCAGGTACTAAGCCCTTCCCCAGCCCTGAACAATATTGAGTGACGTGTCCTATAAGATTAATACATCAGCATGAGCTGATTTCAGTATAATCTTAGCTGTGGAGTAATATTACATTGGGGATCCTAGCTGTGGAGTACTTAATCTTACTTGCAAAAAAAGGGATGCATTGCTAATTGCATGGAGATATTATATAACTATGTAACAACAATATAAATGTGAATTATAAATGGATTTTACTTAGGAAATATCATCTGAGTTAATGTATACGAAAAAAACACGAATTAATACTATTTCTGTCTTGATCTTGACTGAGATGCTGTTTTCTCCTTTCTCTTTGGCTGACTGGCAACTGGAGTAGGAAGGAATTATTTTTAGCACTATCCTGTACAGGTTGTCATCCTGGACACAGCACCTTTCCACCTTACTCACCTCCAAAGTCCATTGGAATTGCCACACTGGATCAAATCAGGGTCCCTTCTCCAACAGTGGTCAGTACCAACTGCTTCAGAGAAAGGTGCAAGAAACCCCATAATAGACACTAATAGGATAACCTGTCCCCCTACCCGCAGAAAGATTCTTCCTAACCCCCAGTAGTTAGAGGTTGGCTGATGGCCTGAAGCATGAGCATTTATACCCCTTCCAACTCTCCTGTTTATTTTTCACGTTTATTATTATAACTCTGGATATGCTTGTTATTCATATTATTGTTCAATCTCTTTCTAAGTCTTGCTAAGATCCTGGCGTCAATGATATATTGTTGCAATGTGGTCAGTATAATAATACCTGCATCTATAATTTTCACTCCATACGTCTGAAGAAGTGGGTTTTTTACCCATGAAAGCTTATGCCCAAATAAATTTGTTAGTCTTTAAGGTGCCACCGGACTCCTCATTGTTATTGTTGCAATGAGTTTCACAGGCTAGCTGTACATTGTATGTGGGTGGGTGGGGCGAACTCCTATGATTTTAAATTTTCTTTTCAGTTTCACAGATTGCCCCCTTATTGTGTATTATGAAAGGGAGTGAATTGAAGGACCCAATCTATCTTCTGTATACCTTTATATGTCCTCCTATTCGCTTTGTTCCTAAGGTAAACAGTTTCAGCCCTTTCAGTTGTTTTTCATATGGCAGTTTTTCCATGTCTCAGGTTCCTCTGACTCCACGAAAAACACACAATTTGGAATAAATGCCCAGGAGGGGACCAACCATAGCAGTCATGTCTTTTTGCACTCTTCTGTAGCGTAAGTACATACACTCTTGCAGTATCATTGGGACCTGTAAGGCAGGCTTTGGAAATCTCCTTTAGGACCAGGCTCTTCAAGGTCCTGCTCTCCAAATTCATTGGGGGTGGGGAATTGTTTCTGAAGCCCTTGTTAGCTATGAAAGAGACAGACAAAGCTCTGAGAGCCTTGAACGAATTAAGGCAATCGTTTCTGTGCCTGAGACTTTTTATAGCACCCATGGGTCCAAGTTTGGTGCCTGCATTAGGCTGCCTGCCAACTCAGACAGGCAAACAAACTATATTGGTTTAAACTAGTTTTTCATTTTCAAATATTTATTTGTCTTTTATTATGGCCAGGTATAATATGGATCCCTCTTCTCCTTTCTATTTCCTACCAGGTGAGAGATGTTAATGGTATTCCAAGTTCTTGAGCAATTTAAGTGCCTTTCAGCCCCAAATACCAGGTGTCTGACTATCCAGATTGGTTAGACACTTTAAATCACTTCTCCCGACCAAGAAGAATAAACGCAATCTAAAAACATATGAGGAAGGCTTCTTTCTTTCTTTTTTCTGTCACCTAAAAGAGAAGTGCTTTCTGACAGAGACCCTGATTCTTGTGACAGTGACAGAAAGATGTAATGCAGAAGGTCTCAATTATTTTTGTAGGCACATTGAAAAACTGTTAAAAGTTGCTTCTCCTAAATCTTAAGCCAGACTCTGTGGGCACAGAATGATAAATCTCTTTTTGTGGTGTATGTTCTGCCATGCAGCTCCTTATTTCAAATACTTGGTCTAACACCAGTATTAAATATTCAGGTCCACCTATATTAGGGAAAATATATTCAGAAATCCAGCTGATAAAGCTCCTGTATGGTAGGCTATGGATGATGCCAAATTATCTTCCTCACAGAGGGAAGTATGTCTGTTTTGGTCCTTGAGCTTGGTAGGGTATTTCACGATGACAGAATATATCCGTTGCATAGACTTTAGACGTGGTTGATATAGAATTAAGGTTGTGGTCCTCAGGCCCTTTCATCGCAAACAAAGTCCTGACTGGCTAAAGGCTTACCCCACCATGATAGGGCAGGAGTCTTTTGACCCAAAGATAAATGTTTGAGTGCTTCAAAGAACGTAGCAGACCTTGCTCCTTAGCTTAACATGTACTTGCTAAAACAAACCATTTCTGCATGTAGTCAACTAAGACAGCAATGGCTGGCAGCCTGGGTGGTGTTTTTTTTTTTTTATTATTATTTTTTTAAGAACTGTGGAATCAATTTGAGGATCATTTCTTGACAGGTTACCGGCATTTTGCACTTCCTTTTGGCCTACTACCCGCTACTCAATTTTTGATTAAAAATGAGTGTGAGTGGCACACAGGTACATTCAGAAAGCACAAAGTGAATATTATACTTGGATGGCTGGATAGTAGCAGAAGAAGAGTCTGTCTCTTTCCAAATGTTCCAGAGTCTGGAATTTATAGTCACTGAGGAAAGAGCTTGCTACGTCCGCCCATCAGACACAAACAGGATAAATGTTCTCTTCCCTTGAGATTAGAAGATAAAAATGGCTTTGGGGGAGAAAAAATGAAACCTGCCTTGCATAGAAAAGCTTCATCTGGGTAGACTAAAATAATATATAGGCCTTTTTCAAACTTATTTTAGCGACCATGAATGACTTCAGAACAGGACTGTAATTGGAATGAAATAAAACTCTTGAACCTTGAAAACTAGATTCAGATTTATATTTCTGCAGTGTTTCTTACACCACCAAGTACAAATACCATGCAGTGTGGTGGCTGACTGGCATTTCTGGGCACCTGGTATGCTGCCATAATATTCTGGATGTGGAGTTTAAAGTTATTATCCTGAGTACTTTACAAATCAAATAAAAAAAAAATCCAAACTTTTCCAGCCTTCGTGCCTTTAAAAACCTCTGCCAACTAGATATTTACCAATCTAGGTCAACAATTTTTTTTTTCAGTATCTTTATCACGGGTATCTTTCCCTAGAATAGCTGCATAGCATTCAATGGGTATCTCCATATTTTCAGTTTAGCTATCAGCTTCTTGCAGTTTTAAATCAAAGCCTTCAAAGTATCAAGCATACCCTGTGTTATCTTTGTCACATCGAACCTTGTACTGATATTTTAAAGAGTTCTCGCTAAGTAATTTCAGCACTTCTTTGAACCATCTCCGTGGTATGAAAGTCAGGCCTTTTTACAATGGGAAAATAAGATATGTTTAGGAGATGGGTTAGCTAACATGTGAATAACACTTAGCATTTAATGTAGACAAAGACAGCAGTGTTTTAAAAATGTGTTAGTTAGCTGTTGTTAATACTAGAGGGACATACATTTGAGTGAGTTGAAGATTATAACCTTCCATTTATAAAGCCCTCATTTTCCCTGTTTAGACAGCCCGAGACAAGCCACCTAGCTAGTGGGAGAGAACTTGAGAAGAATATTCATAATCATCAGCTATCCCAAGTTTGTGGCCCTACATCATCTGATGAAACTTCCTGTGGGGAAGCATCAGTAACAATAACACAGTAGAACCAGTGGTGGTTTTGGGGATCTCAAAATGAGGCAATTTCTAAAGCCTGCCATGAAATATATCTCTATAGACCCACCATAAGGATATGGTTGGAGATCAGCCCTGAACAATGATAAAAGGCTACATCTCAAAAACATATTTTTCAGCAGTGAGGAGTTAATTGTGGGAGCCGACTTAGCTCCTTTCCCACTGTGCTCACCAGTGACAAATGTGAAAAGGCAATCAGGAGAGAGGGAGCATTTGGAATGAGAAGAGGCGAGTTTGGGGGAGGGGGAGAAATGTAAACATCAGCAAGGGATAGGGGCATTATTCTGTTTACAAAATCACACGACTGTGTGAGGAGCCTCCTCACCAGTAACCATGAAACAGTCTATTTCTGTTATATGGCACACTGGAACGTTCAGCTAATTGACTGAACATCTGTAACTGCTTTAGAATATTCTCAAATGGGTATTAATCTGCCCGCTAGCTCAGTTTAAGTGTCTTTCCTGTTATAGACTCATTTTGGGGGTTTAACTCCTCTGCCATTTTAATTGCATTTAGCTGAAAGTGAGAATTCAAGTTCTTGAGCAAGATAGTGTCCTTTCCTTTTTTCACTCTTATTTAAAAATAAAGCAATTTTATTTGTCTATTTTATTTTAAGCAGAGGAGAGAGAACTCCAAGGCTTTATAACTTAAAATTGAAATTTCCATAGGCATCGATGTAGAGTAAACCGTCTTGGTGCTTTGTAAAAAGAAAAAAAAACAGTTGACATTGGCTGAGAGATCCACATTTATGGATTCATTTCAGCACTGCTTTCTGTTCTCATCAGCATTGTGTATTATGAAGAAAGGTGTTTTATGCATTGTGTACTATAGAAAATGATCTGCCTGTGTATGGATCTCGATTGAATGAGGTGATCAGAGGCAGGGGTGGATTATGACTTACTGGGTCTGCATTCACTGGTATTCAGTTCAACACTGAACTGATGGACTTCTGAGACCGACAGATTCTACCTCCTACCTGTCTCTCTCCCCAGTCTATAGATGTATTAAAATGTAATGAAAATGTTATGGCTGCAAAATTTCTACCAAGTAATACTACTCCTGCTGTCTCCCTTGTTCTTTGCCATCTTCACTTTTCTCTTCCATTCCTATGCATTTTTCTTATTTCAGTATTATTTATATAGGAATTGTTCCTTAGGCTAGGTCTACACTACCCGCCTGAATCGGCGGGTAGAAATCGACCTCTCGGGGATCGATTTATCGCATCCCGTCAGGACGCGACAATCGATCCCCGAATCGACGCTCTTACTCCACCAGCGAAGGTGGGAGTAAGAGCCGTTGACGGGAAGCCGCGGAGGTCGATTTTGCCGCCGTCCTCACGGCGGGGTAAGTTGGCTGCGATACGTCGAATTCAGCTACGCTATTCGCGTAGCTGAATTTGTGTATCTTAAATCGACCCCCCCCTGTAGTGAAGACGTAACTCCATTTTGGTCTGCATTTTCTATGTTCAATATTTTTTTAAAAAAAATCCTGAAAATACATGCATCTAGTGTAATGCACTGTTTAGTGCATGGCTTCTCTCTCAGTCAGATCCACAGACAAGTTCTTCTACAGCTTCTAGGTATGGGACACAGGCCTTCATTTCAGTTTTTGGCATCTCATGCTGTTAGCTCTGGATGTCCTAGTGAGGACCAGATAATGCTAGTTATTTTTATATAGAAATGCTAGTTATTACATATATATAAATGTCCAACATCTTGACACGTGAAAGGAGACACAACAAAGTTGGTCCAGCAGTGGTGCTTAGCAATGGTATGGAAAAAGAGCCCAATGCGTGAGCGGCAAACCTTCCCACAGTGGCTACAGGTCCACTTGCCAGATGGAAGTTGAAGTATATTCTGCTTCGTGGCTCGCCTGTGGGCCTCAGTCTGGGCTCTCTGGCTTTCCGTGGTCACTGCACCAGTCTTAACCCGGCTTCTCCAAACTGAGCGATTGTAGGCAGGATTTTCCCAGTTGTCAATGGGAATGCTGAATTTCTTGAGGCTTTGCTCGACCTTGTCACTGTATCAGAGTTTTGGCCTTCCTCTGTGTCGCAGGCAGTCCTTGAGTTGGTCATAGAGCACAGACTGCGGGAGATTAACTTGAGGCATGCGCTTCATGTGTCCCAACCGGCGAAGCCGCATAGACTGTAGGACGGTTCTCTCAAGAATCTCGTTATTGGTGATCCATTGGTACCAAATTACTCCAAGGATTTTTCTAAGACTGCAGAGTTGGAAACTGTTTAATCTCCATTCCTGCTTGGAGCACGTAACCCGGTTTTCACAACCGTAAAGGACTACGGTCACAAGCCTGACAAACAGACACCTTTGTGTTCAGGTTTAGCAACTTGTTCCAGACACATGATGAGGTAAGGTTGACAAAAGTAACAGAAGCTTTGCTGATTCTAGCATCAAGTTCCCTATCAAGGTTAAGTGAGCTGGTGAGAATTGAGCCATGATAGCAGAAGTGATCCACGCTGTCCAGCTGTTCATTATTGACTTAGATTTTAGGAGGGATGTTGGTGCCTTGTCACGTGACAAATGTTTTCTTGATACTGATTACCATGCCAAACTTAGTGGATGCATCAGAAAACTTTTTCCGCATGACTTCCAGTTCATGAGGTGAACTGGAGACAAATGCAGCACCATCTGCGAAAAGCAGATCCCAAATAGTCAACTGAGTGACATGCCTTTTGCTCTGGAATCGTCTGATGTTAAACAAGCTGCTGTCCATCCTCGATTCAGTTAGTATGCGAGATTGATAATGTCCAAAGGTGTTCTGACAAAGAATAGAGACGAAGATGCCAAAGCTAGTGGGCGCTAAGGTGCAGCCTTTCTTCATACCAGTATCAATACTAAACTCAGATGATGTTTCATTTTCAAAGTGGATGGTTGACTTCGTTTTCTTGTGGAACTCTTTGACTAGGGAGAGCACCTTTTGTGGACAGCCAATTTTCAACAGAATTTTATAGATGCCATTCCAGCTAACCATGTCAAAGGTGTTTTGTAGGTCAACATATGCTACATAGAGAGGTGCCAGTCCACAACTTTTTTTTTTATTGCAACAAACACAATGTCAAGGACATGGCCAGCTCTGAACCCACACTGACTCTCAGGGTAGAGTTTCTCAGCAAGTCTTGAAGTCTTTTCAACAGGACACTTGCAAGCACCTTGCCGACCATGTTGAGCAAAGATATCCCTCGATAGTTGTTGCAGAATGCTCTGTCCCCTTTATTTTTATATAGAGTAATTATTTCAGATATTGTCTTAACCACATTTTTATCTCCATTCTCTTGAAGCATTAGAGACTGGTGACATGGATCTATTCCTATGAGCAGGGAACTTAGCTTGGACAGGAGCTCTCTAAACCGCCAAGGTACTGAGGGGAAGTGACCAAGAGAGTCTAGGTGCAGAGGTTTGATTCTGATAATGATTTAAAAACTTCAGAAGTGTAAGACTTTCAGAAATACATTCCCACTACTACTTGTGACGACCTCCTCCACTCAAAGTAGTGTATGTTTAAATCCTATTGAGAATAAAAAGGAGCTCTACCCTACACCTTTGGTTCTGAGTAGCGCTTTATAATGCACCTAGAGAATGTGATAGTGCACTGAAAACTCACAAGAAATAAATAACACAGTGCCTGTGTGATAGCTGTTTATTTTGTGCTTGAAATGGCAACAAATACTTGCTCAGCTGCAGAACAAGTTCAGCGCCTTTGTACGCCGGCAGTCCTCCTCCTTTGCCCGTGTAAGCATCAGGTGCAAGACAAGCTGGCTGAAGTTCATTAGTGTGATGGGATGTGCACTCCACATCAGCCCTGATAGGGTTAATGAGGGTCTGAGAGGCCATTTAGGTTATCTGTTGTCACCTGAGAGAAGGAGGACTACAGTTAATGGAGCGTGAAGCCCAACTGGGGAAGGGCTGGGCCAACACTGTACGGTCAGGAGGCTAAAAGCAGAAGGGAACTGCAGGAGTAGAAGTCTGCAGTCACTCTGTGGGAGGATGGAGACTGTCAGGGACCAGGAAGAAGTCCAGGGGGAGACTGAGCCCTGGGATTCTGCCTGGACTAAGGAGTCTAGCAAGAGGCTAGGCGGGGATGAGGTAGCCACAGAGTAGGCTCCTGTGTGAAACCCAGAAACAGGAAAGGGAAGAGAGAGAGGCTGGATAGGAAGGAACCCAGGGAAACAGGGACAGGGACTGAGCGGAACTGAATTGCTGGTTATAGCGGCCCTGGAATCTGGAGTAGAGGTGGGCCGGGATTCCCCTACCAGCCACTGAGAAAGTGGCACTGGACCTAGACTTGGAACCACTGGACAGCTTGTACAGTGGGACTTTTTACCCTGGGGGAGGGGGTCTATTTAATGACCCGGATGGAGGGCTGAGTTGCAAAGAATGTGCGTGTTGAGGTGTGTGTCACAGCATGAATAACTGATGGCAGACAGGGCGAGCGCTAATTCCCAAACCTAGCCACAAGGAGGTGCACGTGTGGTGGGTGGACCCCTTCACACTGAGCAAGGTCTGTTCATGTCTGCCTGCTTGTAGCATATGTCTTCCGCCTCTATCTTTGCATCAGGGCTGTATATGGGAGAAAAGAGGGCACGTGCGTGTGCCACAGCTTCTGTGTGAGCCTGATGGAAGAAACTGTCTCCTCTCCTTGCTTTATTTACACAGATTGGTGTAACTTACCAAAGTGCCCGTGATATGTTGGGGTTCAGTCAGATTTACATAGATCACGGTGTTTGGTATTGATGAAAGAGGAAGAGAAATTGACACGTAATGGAGAAGCCCTGAAACCATTCTTTTAAAATGTATGTAGTGTCTGCATCAAAGATAACGAAGTATTCTGTGGCTATTGAATTCATTAGATATGATAGTTGCTTTCAACCACAGTGACCCTCTGCTCATCTCATCCTCACTTCCCTTGTTGCTCTGTCTCCCACACCTCAGTCTGTCACACCCAGTAACTTCTGGACAAACAGCTCAGTTCCCCAAACGCTGCCTGACCTTGGCCAAAGAATTTCAGCACAAACATTATGCCCTTTCCCGCACCATGGACATGTGCTGTGCCATATGACACTAGCGTGTCTCCTCTGTGGCATCAATGCAGATATGTTGCAATTTGGTGACAGAGGACACAAGGTTTTCCTGGGATTTGGGTAGTGTTTTGGGGATTGGAATCCTTGCTATAAGAAATGGAGATGGGCAAGAAAATCAAGTGATGGGGGAGGGAGAAAGGCAGAGAGGGGGAGGGGGAAAGTAATAGAGAGAAATATCCCGGCTGGAAGCAACCTCCTAGTTAAAGAAAGATTCTTTGGCAGATCCCATTCTTACACCCAGCTTCCTAGGTTATAAAGGTAGCACCACCTCTTTGGAATGCCGGGGGGAGAACAGGAGCAGTGGAAGCATGTGACCGTAAGAAGCAGGCCAAGGAAAAGGAGAGCTAGTGAGGGAGAAATAGAACTCAGGAACAGGTTTGGGTGTTTGGATAACGAGGAGGGGACGCAGCAGGTGGTAACTGATGGTGGGAGGCAGAGGAAGAAAAGAAGGGCAGCTAGTCCAATAGAGAGAGGGGAGGAGTTGATGGAGACAGCATCAATACTCGGCCCCAGGAGGATACAGGATGGCACTAGGGGGACTATAAGGGAAATTAGAGACAGACAGGAGTTACGACTGCAGGGAACAGGGGATAGATTGGTAGATCGCACTGCCTCCAGGCAAAGGCAGGTTTATGTGATTGGAGACTCCTTACTGAGGAGGTTAGACAGGCCTGTGACCAGGGCGGACCCAGAAAACAGAAGGGTGTGCTGTCTGCCGGGCGCTAAGATACGGGATGTGGACCTGCGGTTGAAAAGGATCCTAAAAGGAGCAGGTAAGAACCCCTTGATCGTCCTTCACGTAGGAACGAATGACACGGCTAGGTTCTCGCTAGAGAGAATCAAGGGAGATTATGCCAGGCTGGGGAAGACGCTTAAGGAAGTTGAGGCTCAGATTATCTTCAGTGGGATTCTGCCTGTTCCTAGAGAAGGACAGCAAAGGGCAGACAGAATTGTGAGGATAAATAGCTGGCTAAGGGAGTGGTGCTATAAGGAGGGCTTTGGGATGTATGGCCACTGGGAGGCTTTCAGGGACAGACAGCTGTTCTCACGGGATGGACTTCACCTGAGTAGGGAAGGAAATAGACTTCTGGGAGGGAGGCTGGCTCATCTCATCAAAAGGGCTTTAAACTAGGAAATTGGGGGAGACGGTTGGGAGATGTCCAGTTAATCTCCACGCCAGATTCCAACACTGAAAAGGAGGGTGAAGAGATAATCACAGATATAGGTAGGGGTAGGGGATTGGACATGAGAAGGAGGGGGCAGTTGGACAGTACGGGGTCCGTACCAAATTGCATAACTAATGGGAGAAAGGATAGACAGCATACGGTAAGATGTTTATACACCAATGCGAGAAGCCTAGGTAACAAAATGGAGGAATTGGAGCTCCTGGTCCAAAAAATGAAACCTGATATTGTAGGAATAACCGAAACGTGGTGGAACGGTAGTCATGACTGGAGTACAGGTATGGAAGGGTATGTGCTGTTTAGGAATGACCGGAACAAAGGTAAAGGTGGGGGAGTGGCATTGTATGTCAATAATGAGGTTAAATGTAAAGAAATAATAAGTGATGGAATGGATAAGACAGAGTCTGTCTGGGCAATAATTACACTGGGTAAAAGAACTACTAGAGCCTCCCCTGAGATAGTGCTTGGGGTGTGCTATAGACCGCCAGGATCTAGCCTGGATGCGGACAGAGAACTATTTAATGTTTTTAGGGAAGTAAAAACTAATAAGAACTGTGTGATCATGGGGGACTTTAACTTCCCAGATATAGACTGGGGAACAAATGCTAGTAACAATAATAGGGCTCAGATGTTCCTAGACGTGCTAGCAGATGAATTCCTTCATCAAGTAGTAACTGAACCGACGAGGGGGGATGCCATTTTAGATTTGGTGCTGGTGAGTAGTGAGGACCTCGTTGAGGAAATGGTTGTAGGTGACAACCTTGGCTCGAGTGACCATGAGCTAATTCGGTTTAAACTAAATGGAAGGATTAACAGAAATAAAACTGTGACTAAGGTTTACGATTTCAAAAAGGCCAACTTTAATAAATTAAGGCAACTACTTAGGGAAGTGCATTGGGCTAACATACTTCGGGATCTAAGGCAGATGATGCCTGGGATTATTTCAAGTTGAAGTTGCACGAGATGTCCGAGGCCTGTATCCCGAGAAAGGGAAAACGGTTAGTAGGCAGGAGATTTAGACCTAGCTGGATGAGCGGGCGTCTCAAAGGGGTGATTAAGAAAAAACAGAAAGCATACAAAGAATGGAAGAGGGGAGGGATCAGCAAGGAAACCTACCTTATTGAGGTTAGAGCATGTAGGGATGCAGTGAGAAAGGCCAAAAGCCGTGTAGAGTTGGACCTTGCGAGGGGAATTAAATCCAATAGTAAGAGGTTTTATAGCCATATAAATAGGAAGAAAACAAAGAAAGAGGAAGTGGGACCACTGAAGAATGTAGATGGAGTGGAGATTAAGGATAATCTAGGCATGGCACAATATCTAAATGAATATTTTGCGTCGGTCTTTAATAAGGCTAATGAAGGGCTTAGAAATAGAGTGAGCAGGACAGAGGGGAATAAAAGAGGGGGGATTGACATTACAGCATCAGAGGTGGAAGCCAAACTTGACCAGCTAAACGGGACTAAATCGGGCGGACCGGATGATCTTCATCCTAGAATATTGAAGGAACTGGCACGAGAAATTGCAAGCCCCTTAACGATAATTTTTAATGAATCTGTAAACTCGGGGGTGGTACCGTTGGACTGGAAAATAGCTAATGTGGTTCCTATTTTCAAGAAGGGGAAAAAAAGTGACCCGGGTAACTACAGGCCTGTTAGTTTAACATCTGTAGTATGCAAGGTCTTGGAAAAAATTTTGAAGGAGAAAGTAGTTAAGGACCTTGAGGCGAATGGCAATTGGGACAAATTACAACATGGGTTTACGAAAGGCAGATCGTGCCAAACCAACCTGATCTCCTTCTTTGAGAAAGTAACAGACCTTCTAGATAAAGGAAATGCGGTAGATCTAATATACCTCGATTTTAGTAAAGCGTTTGATACTGTGCCGCATGAGGAATTATTGGTTAAATTGGAAAAAATGGGGATCGATATGAAAATCCAGAGGTGGATAAAGAACTGGTTAAAGGGTAGACTACAGCGGGTAGTACTGAAAGGTGAACTGTCAGGTTGGAGGGAGGTCACCAGTGGGGTTCCTCAAGGTTCGGTTTTGGGTCCGATTATATTTAATCTATTTATTACTGACCTCGGAACCGAATGTAGGAGTGGGCTGATAAAGTTTGCGGATGACACAAAGTTGGGAGGTATTGCCAATTCGGAGAAGGATCGGGATATTCTGCAGGGAGACTTGGATGACCTTGTAAATCGGAGTAATAATAATAGGATGAGATATAATAGTGAGAAGTGTAAGGTGATGCATTTAGGGATGACTAACAAGAATTTTAGTTATAAGCTGGGGACGCATAGGTTGGAAGTGAGGGAGGAGGAGAAGGACCTCGGAGTCCTGGTTGATCGCAGGATGACTATGAGTCGGCAATGTGACGAGGCTGTGAAAAAAGCTAATGCGATCTTGGGATGCGTTAGGCGAGGTATTTCTAGTAGGGACAAGGAGGTGCTGCTTCCGTTATACAAGGCGCTGGTGAGACCTCATTTGGAGTACTGTGTGCAGTTCTGGTCTCCTATGTTTAAAAAGGACGAACTCAAACTGGAACGGGTACAGAGAAGGGCCACTAGGATGATCCGAGGAATGGAAAACCTTTCCTATGAAAGGAGACTCGAGGAGCTCGGTTTGTTTAGCCTAACCAAAAGAAGGCTGAGGGGGGATATGATTGCTCTCTTTAAATATATCAGAGGGATAAATACCAGGGAGGGAGAGGAATTATTTCAGCTCAGTACTAATGTGGACACGAGAACAAATGGATATAAACTGGCCGTGGGGAAGTTTAGGCTTGAAATTAGACGAAGGTTTCTAACCGTCAGAGGGGTGAAATTTTGGAACAGCCTTCCGAGGGAAACGGTGGGGGCGAAAGACCTCCCTGGCTTCAAGATTAGGCTAGATAAGTTCATGGAGGGAATGGTTTGATGGGATAACGTGATTTTAGTCAATTAGGCAATAACGTGCCATCGCTGGTAAAATGAGGGTCCGGCTGGAGATTCTTGCCTGTATGCTCGGGGTTCTACTGATCGCCATATTTGGGGTCGGAATTTTCCTCCAGGGTAGATTGGCAGAGGCCCTAGAGGTTTTTCGCCTTCCTCCGCAGCATAGGGCAGGGGTCGCAAGCTAGAGGATTCTCTGCGACTTGAAGTCTTTATATCACGATCTGGAGACTTCAACAGCTGAGTTAAGGGAAAGTGGGTGGGTCAGCTTTTGTGGCCTGCATCATGCGGGAGGTCAGACTAGATGACCACAATGGTCCCTTCTGACCTTAAAATCTATGAATCTATGAATCTTTCATACAGGGCCCATATTCTATAATTAGGATTATTATTAAAACTTTTTGGGGATTTTACAAAATACTTTAACTGTTACCCCTTGTCATGATTCCCCTCCGATTTACACAAAAGTGGGGAGTCAACTTAGTTTTTCCTGAGTTATAGTTCAGAATTCTCATTGCCGATTTGTGTACTATCCCTTTTTGTATGAGTAAATTGGTAAGAAAAGTCTGCATTAAAGTGTGTTAAATCTTTTAAAATGTATAGTCTGGAGGCCTTTTCCATTTAAAAGTAGTCAAGTCTAAATGGTCATGGAGAGCCTTGAGGGCCCTTAATGGCATTCTGACTGGAGGGGTGTAATTGAAGCCGAAGCACTTCTGTGCTTCATCCTCAAATCATTGTTATGAAATTGGGACTTGTTCCTTTTCCTCCCATGGAAAAAAAAAAGTGTGAAATGATTGCTTTTGCCAGCAAATGATGGTTTTTGGGGGAAATGATTAATACAACATGAAGGTCACATTTTATGTTTGGCGAGCTGTTTCAATTAACCAGAGAAGATGTATTCATGCATTGACAATTTCTTGCACATATTATTTGAATTATGACATCCTTGTCATGTGTAATAAAATGATAGCAATGTGATTTTTCTTCCATGGTTTGCTCAACATAAGTATTAATGTGTTTGGAGGCAGCAGGGGGATCTTTCTTCAAATATAAGCATGTGTTTTATATACACTGTCAATTCCTTGTCATTATCAGGTTATTAAATAAAATGTTGCTATATATTTTTTAACATTTAACCTAATCAGACTGAAATTAATAAAATCTTTTTGTTTTTAAATCTTTTTTTTAAAACTGTGTCCAGTTTTGTGCCTCCCACTACAGAAAGGGTATGGACAAATTGGAGAGAGTCCAGCAGAGGGCAATTAAAATGATGAGGGGACTGGGGCACATGACTTACGAGGAGAGGCTGAGGGAACTGGGCTTGTTTAGTCTGCAGAAGAGAAGAGTGAGGGGGGATTTGATAGCAGTCTTCAACTATCTGAAAGGGGGTTCCAAAGAGGATGGAGCTCGGCTGTTCTCAGTGGTGGCAAATGACTGAACAATGAGCAACGGTCTCAAGTTGCATTGGGGAAAGTCTAGGTTGGATACTAGGAAAAACTGTTTCACTAGGAGGGTGGTGAAGCACTGGAATGGGTTACCTAGGGAGGTGGTGGAATCTCCATCCTTAGAGGTTTTGAAGGCCTGGCTTGACAAAGCCCTGGCTGGGATGATTTAGTTGAGGTTGGTCCTGCTTTGAACAGGGGGTTGGACTAGATGACCTCCTGTGGTCTCTTCCAACCCTAATCTTCTGTGATAACTAATATATTTCCCAGAACTCTCATTAAACAGCTCTTTTATACGTGGTAGAGTGACTACAAAAAATCTCATACCAGAGTTTGAAATCATTATCCTATCAGCAAATGAGGATTCTTGGTTTCTCAGGATATAAATCTCCCATTTTTAGTGTAAATGGGCTTCCAATTATTGGAACTTAAAGCTCTCATAGGTCCAAGACTGAATATTATGGATTTGTACCTTAGGCCAATGTAATTTTAGGAAGAAATTCTACTTTGTGGGGAAGTGAGGAGACAGATTGGGGTAACTCTGTTAAGAAATCCTATTTGAACTAGGTGGTATTATGGAGAGTTATGGAATTATTGAAAATATAGCCCCTTTCCGAATTATGATGAACACTGAGCTACTGACAAATTGCTTTAGGTAACCCTCTGAGTCAGGTCAGTAAAAAACTAATTAGCTTTCTAAGGATTTGTCCGCTAGGCGAGGACAGACACCTTGAGGGGAATGGGATCTTAATTCAGGCTGGGAAAAGAAAAGATATACAAATTAACTTCATTCCAGCCACAGAATATCAAAGGGAGATTATGTATGCAATGGAAAATTTATGCATTTTGAGTTGGCAACTATGCAAATAAAAGCAACTCTTGAAATGATAGGTTACAGGAGATAGGAACCCAAACTGTCTGCCCAAGGAAGCAAATAAAATATTGTTTGCAGTTGGTCACAGAAGAGCCTGTAAGTAATAAAAGCAAACAGCTTACTCTCCAAATGTTAATTCAAAAGATGCTTGTATGGCTACATTATTTTAACCTGAAGAGCATAATGGATAGACATCCATCCTACTTTCAGAGATGAAAGCTCACTGACCTCACAGGCTGACACTCCAAGTCTGGTGCTGAAAGTTATCAAGGATTCTGGCAGCCTGAAAGAGAGAACGCTCATGGTACAAGCATCATATTTACTGATTTTATTTCTGTAACTTCAGGTAAGAGGGCTGTTGAGGATGACGGTACATATGGTATAGTTTAGCTATGATATCGTTGTTGATCTTCTGATTTTTCAAATAACCTTGGTTTTATTTAGCATGCTTTTTTAGTCTTAGCCTGTTTCTGGGATAATTCGTAATATTCTGTCCTTAAGGATGATTAAAAAAAAAAATCTCTGGGGATTGTACCTGTGCTGTGGCACTCAGTCAAAGGTGATACCTTATAGGTGTTATCGAAAGGTGGCGTGAAATTGGTAAGTTGCATAGGGAATGCCTGAGAAGCAGGAGTGATGGGAATAGCGGACTGAAAGTAACCGAGGATATATGTTTGTGGCAGGCTGTTCTTTTGAAAAAATAAGGCTCTTTGAGGCTGGTCTGAGGTCTGGAATGTTGGTAGTAATCCCAGAGGAGAGGGTTTAGTGGTCAAGAGCATGGTTATGTGGTCAAAAGGGCATGATGATTTCAGTTCATCACTTGGGATCTGTAACTTCATGTAGATATTTCCAAACAAGTCTCTGTGTATGGAATGTATAGAATGAACTAAACACGTAAGTGTATTGAGGGGTGCAGGTTTGTATCATCATGCATTTTTGGAAGACTATTTAAGGATGTGCTACCCACACAGGTGTTAAGGGGTGTGTGTCTAAATTTATTACTGTTATAAAGTAATATTGGAATGCAGCCTTAGAGGTATGTTCTCATATGCCCTATAGTTATCTTTAAAATAAAAAGCTTTTGAATGTGTTTCTCTAGCACCACAGTTCAGTTGTGCTGACACATCAGTGTAAGAGGATCTTATTTTCCAATAGCAGAGTTAGTCTTCCAGCTCTTCATTTTTGGGTAGGAGAGGGAGGTGGAGGGCAGGAAGGTCTCAAATATTATTTCAGACTCCTAAAGACTTCTAGTGAATCCACCTATCGAGGTCTGTTACAGGAGTGTGTGGTGAAGTTCTGTGGCCTGCGATATGCAATAGCTCAGACTAGGTGATCATGATGGTCCTGTCTGGTCTTAGTCTATGAGTCTGATTGTTTGGATAGTTCCTGAGAATCTGTCAGTGCTATCTTGTCTTACCTGGACTTCATGATGTTCTGAATTAAAAAAAAAAAACCAATCTCCTGCCTTCATGCCCTTTGGGGAGAAGGCAGAGAGGAAAGAGAGAGCTTGTCACTTAGAGGAAAGTGCACTGACAGCAAATCTAAGGACCATGTGTTCTAGTAGTCTCAGCTCTTGCACTGACTATTTATATTTAGTACTCTTCACAGTATTTATAATCCAGGCTTCACACTCCTGCACTAGGAAAAGCACCTGCCACTCACCCATTTTGCAAGTAAGATAACTGATGAGAGCTTGCACAAGGTCACCCCAAGCAAAGCTGAAACTAGAACCCAGATTTCCAACATGAGAACTCTTTCCCACTCTGTCACACTGCCTTTAAGAAGAATTATGCTAAATTAGGTGCGTGTGTGTAGCCTACACTAACTTAGTGTGGCTCAGTGTCCCTAGTGGCTAGGGAACATATAGAGGTTTATGATTCTGCTATTGCCATCATGCTAGGAGACCTAGTTCTTTAGCTCACGTGGCAGACTCATGATTTTGCATCCAGAGTTCATGGTCTGGTCCCTGCAGATGACCTATAGTGGGGAGATGTTGCATTTGCCTATGTTGTGTCCACATTCTGGTCCCAGAGAACCAGGAATCCTGATGCCCAACGATCCTCTTCTGTGTCTCAAATAGTTGTGTAACCCACTCGCAAAGTGTGTTGCATCTCTTTGTATGGGCTGGTGCATGTAGGCTAACAGCATTAGAGCTGTGTGAAGAACTGATTTTTCATTTCACTGGCAGTTCTGGAAAATTGAAGACACATCTTTATTTTAGGTTGAATGAAACATTTTTCCCTAGAATTTTTTTTCTTATTCAGCCAAAACAATGTGGCAAAAGTAACATTAATTTAAATAACCTTTTATGTCACCAAATCTGCATTTTTCGCTGAAAAAGTTTTGGATGAAAAACTTTGCCCAGCACCTAACAATATGCTTCCCCCCTGCTGGTTACTCTTATAGCTGAAGTGGAAGGGGCCTGGGCTCGGGCTCTAAACATTGCAGGTACAGACTCTGCTGATGACCCATGTGAAATATAAAGATGTGAAATATATAAAAGTTAGCATAAGCCACCTGAAAGAATTTTAATTTTTTGAATGATTTGTATATTTTGAGTTTTGGTTAATGGGAGCTGTTGCTTCAAAACCAGGGTGTGGCACCTTATTTTAGAGTGTGTTTGAGAGTGTGTGTGGAGTGGAAAATCCTGCCTGTGTAAATGTTAACAAGTTCAGAACTTAATTTAATAAGCTTCTAATTTTAGAAAGAGAGTTCCTCTCAAAGGCGTGTAACTATTGGCCTGTACCAGCCGTAGGGCAGACAGAGCCTTTCATCCATAGGACACCAGTTAGAATTCAGCCAAATCCTACAGGGGTCAAAATTTGTTCCCATGTAATAGATGTTTGGCGGTCTCATACAAAATGAGTTTGAAGGGTTCCAGCTCCCACCTCACAATCTCATCACAAAGCTTTACACTAGATTGTAAATCCTTCTGGGGAAGGGGCATTCTCTTATTATATGTTTGTCCTGTACCTAGCACAGTGGAGTTCTGAGATCTGTTGGGTCCTCTAGTCAGAGCTCTTGCACCAGGGTCAAAATTATGTCACCCATGGATACAGTGGCGTTGGAACAGTTTGTATAGTGGGGGTGCTAAGAGCCATTGAATCAAACTGTAAACCCTGTATATGATGGAAACCATTTCAAACAAGGGGTGTGGCAGCACCCCTAGTTCCAGCACCCCTGCATGCATAAATTGGCAAAAGTTAGCAAACATGTTGGAAGTGGGCAGGGGAGTTCAAAAATCAGAAAAGAAAACTAAAAACGTAATTTAATCTCTTTAAAAATACGTATTTTTGGCCAATCTCATGATTTTTTTTTTGGTGTCAAACTCATGATTTTGAGGTTGGCAATATCGTAGTTTAGGCCTGGATGTTTTGTGGTACTGGTTTGGCTTGTCCTCCTGTGACTGGTCGACTAATTTCCTCTTTCTGTAATCAGAATAACAGAACAGGTGCGAGATTGCCTACTAAATTATTCTGCATAAAGCCCAGCACTTCTTAGTACCATTTGTGAGAAATTCTGAACTTTCCTTTCTATAAGACAAGGAGGCTTTTTCTTTGTAAGTAAAACCGTTTCTAGTACTGCCACGAGCAACATGACTTTTCTCCGGTTTAAAAAAAAAGAAAGAGAAAGAAATACATTGTTTCAGATTTTCAGGTTAATGCACTTTTCTTTTTTCCTGATGAAACTGAAGCATAATTTTGGCCGCCCAGGAGGGAAAAGAATTTTTTTACTTTGAAAAGAGGAAGTGAGCTTGATTCCGACAATGATACAGGACACCAGTTACATAGATCCAAGGAAATAAACATTTTAATGGACCCATACTTCCCAGAATTTGACAGTAGTCCCTAAAAGCAACAAGGATACAACTTGGATTCCCCCTTTTTCTAAAGCACAGGTATTTCTAATTGAGCTCAAAAAGAAACATCTTCGCTACCATCTGTGCATCTGGGTGAGCTGCAGCAACCTTTGCAAATACCTTATTTGCTGTATGGGTTCTTCTTTTCTCTTTGCAAATTATCTGTTTGTAGAGTTTGATTTTTACCAATCTTTTTTTTAGTCGAACTTGATGGAACACTTTTATATGAACAGGTTTCAAATACTTTTCATGAGCTGTTTTCTATGACTATGTCTTTGACTAATTATTTGTTATTCATGGCATGTAACTGTTTGGCTATGTTTAACAGCATGGTTTCTGTTGCTTGATTGGGAGAGGGAAAATCAAAGAATTTGAAGATGGTGATGTGAAAGCTTCTAGCATGAACCTATATGCAAGCACTCTTTCTGTTATCAGCGTTTGATCCTTTTGTAAAGATTTCCTTGTGAATTTTGACTGAAAAAGAATAGAAAAGGGTCATAAATATCATGCACGTAATATCCCAGATTTTTAAAATTAAACTGTTACTGCAGATAAATATTAATCTAGATCTAGTTAGCAATCTGATGTCTGTTACACACCAGCTGACCAGCCCCAAAGCATCTGTAACTTAGCTTTCAACTGCTCTAAAGTAATCCAGGTTGTCTTACTTGTTACAGTAGTTATGCTCAAAACAATTGTTTCCCACCTGTGGTGGATTTGCAGCTGCTTGTAATACTTTATGAATATTCTATGATTATTTATTGTATGCATATTCTAATGGAGTGCCAGATCTGCTTCTGTAATGAAGTTTGAGAAGCCCTTTCTATTGAACGGTCAGCTGTGCTACAATGTGCTAAAATCAACACTCAGATTGCCCTGAAGTTTGCTATGTCTCATGGAGGTATGGAGTAGGACTAGTAGTCCAAATTTGGGGACATTTGAGCATGGGGTTACCTGTCAGCCTCACATTGCCCCCTCCTGTGTGTATCCGCATCTGATGGCCTGCCGCTCTGGGGAGAAGGGGCCTGAACCCATCTCCCTGATTCCCTGATATGAGTTGGGATGTAGGGGACCTCCTAAACCTCTGGGTGAGTGGGCTGAGCTGTTTCCCTGAACCCCCTCATGTGAGCTGGGATCTGGAGGGGTCTGAGCCCATTTTCCTGCCCCGCTGTCTGTATGCTGGGAGCTGGTAAGGACCTTGCTTCTTTAGTGGGTCTGGTGGAGGGGCTGAGCACAGACCTATGGGAAGCCATGCTCCAAGCACAGGTTGGTGAGACCAGTGTGACTATTTGAGAACCGGCACTCTTGGTGCATATTGTGCACAAGCACTGTGAGTGGCGAGGGGGATGAGAATGCTCATTGAAATTAGTGGAGCAGTTAGCATGTCTCAGAGCTTCTGTTTCAGGCTGTATTCATCTCTGTGGGATAGAAATGTAGGGTTGGAAGAGACCTTGAGAACATCTAGTGCAGCCCCCTATACTGAGGCAGGACCAAGTAAGTCTTGCCCAGCTTTTGTAACTGTGCTGGGGTTCTAGATATAGAAAAAGCAGTTGCTGCTGCCTAATTTCATACAGTACTTTCACATATTATTATAGTGGAGTAACCTTTATGATTAAATGTTAACTTTGCAAAGTGCCCTAAATCTGCATGCTTACCCTTGAAATTTGGTAGTTTGGGGTAGAACAGGGGTCTGCAGCCTTTGGCACGCGGCCCATCAGGGTCATCCGCTGACGGGCTGTGAGACATTTTGTTTACGTTGACCGTCTGCAGGCAGCTCCCAGTGGCCGCGGTTCGTGCCTGCGGATGGTCAACATAAACAAAATGTCTCGTGGCCCACCAGCAGTTCACCCTGATGGGCCGCGTGCCGAAGGTTGCTGACCCCTGGGGTAGAGAGTGATCCTAAAATGGAGTCATTTTGAGCAAGGAGTTATCCCCTCCCGAAAAAACATCATTTCATAAAGTTCACAGATTCTACCTTTTTATTATTATTATTAGTGGTATTTTTGCACACACCTGGGGCTCAAGTCTTGACTCTGATTGTCACCTGACTGACAGTAGACACCTGACACTTATCCTAGGAATTGCATGGCACCACTGCCCCTTGGGGAAGCAATTTTGAAATTGTTGTTAAAGAAAAGTTATGCTTGCAAGATTATATCCTGATATACAATTCTTCGCAGATGCTAGAGAGCCACTGATGCTCTGGCTTGATCACTGTGGGAGCTCACCGAACTGGTTTTAGGCAGCTGGTCCAAGTGCATAGGCTGAGAGAACTAATCTCTTTGGGTGGATTAAAGAGAGCCTCAAGGACAGGGGAGAGAGAGACTATTGGGGAATGGAGAGACCCCCAGAGGTTAGAGGCCTGGTGGAAGATAGATAGATAGACATGCGTGTAGATCTTTTATTTTTTGAAACTCCTTTTCTTTTCTTTTGTTCCTACTGTTAAGATTAAACAATACTTTGGGTTAGAAGGCAGTTTTTGTTCACTATATTCACCACTAGTCACGAGCTCCCGGAGAGAAAAAGTGTAGGTACCGAATCCAGTAGGAACTGTTGGGGGTAAGCGTGGTTTGTACTCAGAGTACTGAAGCCTAGCACTCAGTCTAAGCATGGGAGAATCAGGGGTTCCACCCCAGAAATGTAGAGGTACAAGACGTAACACCTGGGGGGGTACACTCAGAGAGACAAGAGAATGGGTCAGAGGTTCAGCTAGCTCAGTAACCATGACAACATGAACGGAGAGATTGCTACATAAAGAGGGTGGAAGTTATTACTATTCTTTCTATTGCGGGAGTGTATCAGGTCCAAACAAGGATTGGAGCAACCATTGTACTGGGTACTGTACAAACAAATAACCTCCAGCCTGAGAGAGCTCACAGTCTAAGGTCTAGACAGTGCACAAGGGGAGAATAATAGATAAGGCAGGCATGAGCCAAGTTAGCAGCAGTGACAGCAGAGTATATATTAAACAGACAGTAACAAAGCAATAGCGTGAGAGAATTGCGAATAAAATTTTATGTTTAATTTTTACTAGTTCCCTATTTGAGGTTTTTGTTTTTAAACAAATCCAATCTTGCTGGTGCAAAGCTCTCCTCTGATTTACATTTTGATTAAGTCGCTGCTAATGACACACGGAAGATGATTTTACTCCTGTTTTGTCCTTGCCATTTTTGAAGTCTCTCTTTAAAATTCCGTCCTCCCTTTTTTATGTTTACTGTTCAACTTCATCAAAATGATCTGTCTACAGCAGAGAGCCCTGCTGGGATAGGCTGGCTGAGTAAGCCACAGGCAACCCCACAACTTCTACCTGCTAAGGGTGCTTGCTAATGAGTGAGTCTGTGATGTGGCTGTGGAGTAAAGATCTAATGAGACCCCAAAGGAACCAGAGCATCCAGTATTTCTTTCCCGCAAACCTCCCCCGCCCCCTTTTTTTTTTTAGTAAACCATGATATTACCTCGTATACTGTTAGTGGTAGACTTCCACAATCTGTTGAGATTATAATTGGTTAGTTGTCATCGAGTCCCTGTGTTTCAGCTGCATGGGATCTATTTACATTTCTTTCATTAGCAGGTATGTGAGTTTTTAAATATTCGGTGGTTCTTTTAAAAATTCTTCCACTTGTTTGTTTTCAAGTCTTTCCCATCTTAAACACCTTCAGTACCTTTATCTCCAGATTTACCTATTTATGGACAAATGTTAGTGCACGGAGTTGAAAATGTACATGAACTATTTTCCTTCAACCAACAGAACCCCCTTTCGAGAATTCACTTACGTCCATTTTGTGATCCGAAATACTGTCTATTCACTGGAAAGAATGTGAGCGCAATCCACCCTCTCCCACTAATAAAAACAAAACTAGGTAAGCAATCTCTTCCTGGAGAGGAAGACAGAATTAGGGGAAATCATAGCAATAGAAAGAAGAGGGATTGGCTCAGAAAGACATGTTAAAAGAACTAAGTGCACTGGTACGTCAGCTGAGAATCTGGCCCAGTATGAATAACTCTTAGTGATAACTGAAGGTGGTAGAAAGGTAAGTCTACAAATGTTTGTGTAAATAGCAAGGAGGGAGAAGGAATTATTTAGGATGGTGCAAGGAGCTATAACAAATAGAAATTTCTTGATAAAATCAATAAATTGAAAATCTAGACTGAATACAGAGAAAATGCTGTAATAGTGACATCTGTTACACCGTGGACTATCCCACTGTGGGAGGGAATGGAGACACTTAAAACTAGGCAGGACAGAGAAGCAGGAAATATTGTGTGAATAATTCTCCACTGGTGGGGGCATCGGCTAGGCCTCTACTTTCTATTGGTCTATGATTTGGAAGTGCTCTGACAATTTAAAATGGGTTGCGTCTCCAAGATAGAGGACTTGCTTCTCTTGCTATTGTCAGATTTGGATCATGCAAAGTTTATGGAATGAAAGCTGGAATTAAGGGCAGAAATCTAGTTTTATATTTGTAAAATAAAGACCATACAGTTAATTCTTGCTGGTTTAATTTGCAAAGCTTTGCTTCTACAAACCAGATCACTTCTCTACCACCATCTGCTCCCATTACCTAGTATTTTAGAGAGGTGGTTGGGGTGGGGAAAGGGTGCAACGTGGGGAGGGAAGTCTTCTTTTTTTAATAAACTTGGATTTATTCTATCCAGAGAAATTTTCAGAACATAATACCGAAAAATAAGTATCTACTGCTTCGAATTTCTGACAGACACCTGGCATTCAGTCATGGAGTCTCATTCTTGTATTGTCCTGTGTATATATCATTTTATCGTTTGGCTGTGAGTTCATCTCATAATTTATCAAGATCAGATTCTAATAATCGCTTCCCTTTGCCAAAGACATGCTGACCTCTAGTGTCAGTCCCTCAATTTATTTTCTGCTTTGTGATTTGTGATCAATATAGAAAAATCAGTTCTTGTTCTGTGTAGCTCTCTTGAGTTCCTGGAGTTTCTGATTAATTTAGACTCAGTGACTCTACAAATTCCTCCAGTACAAGCTGAAAGTTTAACTTGAATTTATCAGCAAGATCTGATATATCAAATAAAAACCCAACTACGAGGAACTACTGAGTTTGTATTTGATTTTATTTTTTGCCACCCAAAGTCATATCTTGAGACCCTCAACTAAATTGCTTGTTTCACCTTGAATCTCCCTATGTGCTTTCTCTCAAACTTTTTATTCTCTCTCTGTCTTCCACATTGTGGTCCTTTCAGAGTATACAAAATAATTAATAAACGAGGGACTTAGCTTTTGGACAGCTAATTTTAGAGAGAAACATATCAGTCTCTTTTTGTTAAAAGGCTGAAAAATGTATATGTGTATATTTCCATAGCACAACATTTTCAACAATTCTTCTTTTTGCCCTTTGTTAGTGTTTTCAGAAGAATATTTCTAAACTCCTGAGGATCTGTTTGTCTCCAAAATTATGAGAATATATAGCAACAGAATTAAACTTGGCTTTTCTGTGCATGTAAAATAATTATTCAAACATTCTGAAATGGTTCCGTCCAAAAGGACACATTCTCATTTTCTCCTTCAAGAATTATGTTCAAGTTCTCATTAATGTAAAATCAACAATATTTCTAACCCTTGTATGCTTTTTCCAGTTAAAACCATGTTCTTACTTTCTCCTACCCATTTACATCTCATGTTGTAATGCTACTCTTCTCCTTTTTCTTTAGGGTATTCCCAACCATAGATTTACCTTTAGACTCTTTCCCAAAAAACATGAGAAATATTCTCTCCTTGTCTTAATCAGTGTGTTTTGCACTCAGCAGCAGCCCACTAAAAATATACTCCTATGCTTGTGACAGTGTCACAATTTAGTGTATATCTGTGTGTATCTGTATCAAACTACAAACTCTGTTTGGTTTTGTGAGCAGCATTGGGTCGTAAGACAATCCTGTGCCTTCCCTCTTATCCAAGATGGAGTCCAAAGGACTGGCATTCCAAGAGGTGTTCACAGAGGATGAACAATTCAGAGCCATGAAGGCTCGCTAACAGGGAATGAGTTCACCCTGGCAGTTCAGTAGGTATGCTAAAGAGGGTGTCCAAGCTGCAAGAAACCTGTTTTTCTAGTCTGGACTTCAGGTGGGTGGTAATCAAGCAATGACTTACCCAGTGGGAGGAACCTCGATCACCTGAGGGGGAATTTGAGGCTGACCAGGAGGGTCACATGACAGAGGGGACTGGAAATGTATAGAAGGTCTGCTCTTACCCATCAGAACAAGAAGGCAAAACTGGGAAGGAGGAGAGGAGGGTCTTAAGACTCTGGAAAGCCTGACCAAAACTCAGGAGGCTCTCAGAGGGTGAAGACATTGGCAGGAAAGTTTTTTGCATGTAGTTGTTTGTTACTTTTGCAAGGATCAGTAAGTCTTCTGTGCTGGATAAAGAGAGTGTGCGTGTGCACGCACGCGTACAAGAAGTTGCATTGCAAAGCATCTGTGGTCCTTGGTTTATCTGTTACATGTCATAGAATTGTAGGACTAGAAGGGACCTTGAGAGGTCATCTGGTCCAGTCCCCTGCACTCATGACAGGACTATATGTCCCTGAAGGGTTAAACTGTAAACCAGTGTACCCACAAGGGTGGGGTTGGGTGGGAGGGGAGGTTAGCACTGGTCTTTGAGCATAGGGCAGCTCAATTCCCATGTTCCACTTCCGAGAAGAAGTACCAGACAGGACGTCTGCACCCCAGGAGTGAGCCTGAGTGGCTAGATCCAGAGACCAGGCCTGATACTGCTCAAATCTAGTGGTCTTAGAAATACACAGGATCTAGCCCTTGGATCCAAACATGGCACCCCGGTGAGGTCTGTCAGCTAGTGCCAAGCATTTCCCCGTGTGGAAATGGCAGCAGACTCAGACACCAATCTTCAGTAGATTGGCAGGATCTAGGGTCAGTTGCATGGAGGCCTTGTTCAGCTATACTACCTAACGCTCCCCCATCTGTCTCTGCCTCATAATGAACCTTACTGAGATTGGGGGAGGATTGTAGACGGCACAGTGTGAAAATCCACCTAGGTTAATTCTCACTACTGGCCAAGATCAATTAGTGCAATGTGCCTATGGGTTCTGGGCTGATGGGGTTCCTGAGGATTAGAAGAAAGTGAAGAGCAAGATGTGGAGCAAGAATTCTCCTTGTCCACGCACCCTGGACTGGGACACTAGGATTTCAGTCTCCCCTCTACCTACAAGGGTATTCAGAGCATTCTGGGAATCATTGCGTTCTGAAAATCTGTCTAAACAAAGTGATTCCATAGGATACAATAGATTAGATAAATGAGCGGCAGGGTCGTTGACTTTTCAGGATGTAGTTCAATTTACCTGAAGGAGGGGAAAAATTAGATTTTGTGGAGTGGCTATCTTTTAGAAGCAGAGCAAAATAAAAGTGGGACTCTGGAAGAATTACTTATAGAAAAACTTTAAAAAAAAATGTTGGTCAGAAATACAGAAAATGTTAAAATCACATTTAAACACAAGCCAGTATTTCTCCAGAAAGATCAGAAAATCAAGTGACAAGGAAAAAAAAAAGGCTATTCAGGTGTTGAACTCTGTATACTGGTGTAAAAGAGTAAGAGCAAGGTTATCAAAAATTCAAAGAACCCAGCTGGATATTGTCAAGGGAGAGTTCATTGAACAATAGCTAAAATAGAAGAGGAAAAAAATGAGCCCTAGTACTGCAGATGACATTAAATTATCACTAGAAAAAAGAGAAGAGATGCTGAATAGATTTAAAAGTAAACAAACTAAATGTCATGAATTCTATAAACAGCGAACAACATACAGGACAAAATCAAATAGTGAGAAGAAAAATAAAAATGAATTTTTGTGTGCCTGCTTATAGTTTTCAACCAGTTAAACACTAAAGATGACAGGTGAAGTCATGGCTCCATTGAAATCAATGGGCATTTTGTCATTGACTTCAGTGGAGCCAGAATTTTTTCACAACAGATTGCTCTTGTTGTATACTATTCTCTTTGGTGGCAGTAGGAAGTCTCTGTGTGTGACTGGCTGAATAGGGCCCTAAAGCTACCCTATTGATAGTGAAATAAAAGATATAGCAAAATTATTGGACAAGAAGGCAGAGGAAAATGAGTCCCACAAAGTTCACTGGGTACTGAAGATCCTGTACGACATCAGGCAAGAGGCAAAGAATGGACCAAAGATGTGAGAAAAGTGGAGTCTGGCCATTTAACTTAATTCTTTAACACCTGCTGCCTGCCAGCTGGTAACTGGGACATGCAATTTGATAAACGTGCTTTGAACGGACATGGTTTTGCATCAGTCTTGAAAGCACCAGCCCCCAAAGCATCTGGCATCTGAAAATAGTTTCTTGCAGAGGAAGTGTTTCTGGAAATTGTTGCCTGGCTGGCTCGTGCCTGTTTGTTTGTGTGTCTTCAGCTGCACAAATAGCTCTTGGAAAAATTAGGTTAATTATCAGATAAAATAGGCTGAAAAAGAGAAGACGGGTTGAAGAGAGAAATGTGTGTTAGCGTGACAGTTCTGGTTATATACTAAATTGTAAAAGCCCTGAGGAAAGAGATCATGGAAGTGGCAGACATACGTACAACACTCTAGAAAATATATGACAGATGATATTCTCCCTCAAGTGCAATGTTGGAATAATCATGGAACGCTGATGTTAGAGAGAGCCGGCCCATGGAGGCCAGAAGAGGTTGTTTTGGGTGTAGTTTTTTTACTTGACAGCTCTGTCTGTGCATACACAGACGCAGCATCAAAAAAAGAGACGTTTCTGAGAGTGTCAGCATTATTCTAAATAACACAAAGATAACTACACCTGTAGTTTTGATAGCACACGACTTACTAAGACTAGGGAAGGAATGCAGTCTAATGGATAAAGCAGGGGGCTTGAAGAACCTCCTGAGTGCAGGCCACTGACCCATTATGGCCCTGATTCAGGAAAACATCCCTATTTAGGACAACACTTAAATGTGCGCTCAAATTCTTTTGATGTTAGTGGGACTTCAGCACATGCTTAAAGTTCCACATCTGCTTCAGTGATTTTCTGAATTGGGGCTTACGTGACATGGGGCAAGTCACTCTTCTCTCTGTGCGTCTGTTTACCTACCTGTAGTTTGGCCTAATAATATTTACCTACCTCACAAAGGGGTTTTGAGAGCCTTAATTCATTAATGTTGGCAAAGCAGGTTTAGATCCTTGACTGAAAGCTGCTAGAAGTGGGCAAAGGATTATTAATTTGCTGTAGATCACCTTATTGCATGGTTACAAAGTCTGCTGTACACCTTGCATCAGGTGCTGTAGGAAGAAATCTGGTTAAATTATTCAACTTCCAAGACATTCTATCTGGTAAAGCTGGTGTCTTCACAGACTAATGCTGGGCTACCTAAATTTCCTTTTGGTAGTTTACTGGAGCATTAAATTACAAACATGTTTATTCTTCCTGTTAAGGATGAAAGAAGCTCAACCTTTTGTAAAGTACAGAATCCTCAGCTTGTATCAATCAACAGTCTGAGGCAAACTGCTAGTTTTTCATGAGCTGGGTAATCATGCCGTATGTAATTGAAAAAAGTGATTCCCCCCCCCCCCCCCCCGTATGTTTGTAAATCTCTCAGACTTTACCTGTGAACTCAGTGTCATGGTGATGATGCTCCTATTCCTTGAACAAGTAACTAAATAACGATGAAAACATTTTTCACAGCAGAGCGTGTCAAAGTGCCACATGTTTCACAAACCTAGAGCACTTCGATTTTCTGACCAGCCAGCTTATTGTAATGCCGAATGTTTAAATAAAAATATGCAGACCGAGTATGGTGTATCCTCTGTTCTGGCAGAACTGCTCTCTGTGGAGGACCTGCGAGGGGAAAGGTGATTGTCACCTTTTTGTTCCCCCAATCCTGGGGCTGAGCCAGCGGCAGGCATAATTTAAAAGAGCCCAAGGGGTGTTCAGAAGGAATGGCACACTAAAGACCATTCTGCTGGTTGGAGATAGCTATATCTGGCTCTGTCCTCCAACACACTGTCTGCCCCAGAGACAATGGGAGTGTGCGGCATACAGGTGACTATGCTGGCTCTGCACCACTCAGGGTAGAGCAGTACAGCCACACAGGGACTGATGATCTGACCCATTGTCTTTCTTTTAACAAAGAAAAATGATTTCTAAATATAAAACTAACTACCCTTCCACCCATCCCCACATATACCCCTTTGTCCTGGATAACTGAAAATAGGGAGGGTCTTCCACAGAAATGTGAACCAACAACACTGCTGGAGGGATACATATTTATGTCTTTTTCTTTTTAAAAAGCCACCACAGTGTCATCAAGTACATAAAGGACTTATTCTGTTATGTGTATAAGCTTCCCAAACACAATCTTGTTTATACCTTTCAATATGGCCAATCCTAAGCAGTCAAAATTCAGGACTCATGAGGTCTCTTTAAAAGGGTGCATTTTCAATTATCTTTATTTGCTTTCTGGTATTGAGCATTTAGAGGTCACATTTTCAGGCTCCAGAAAAGCAAGAAAGTAGTTGTCCGGTAAATTAGGAACTTCTCTGTGAAAGTGTGTTGGTATTTTTTTTTTCCTTTGGTAAGTCACCTAGTATAGTGTCATGTCTACAAACCAATTTTCTATGTCAAATGAAACCTTTATTTTCAAACTCCTTCCTAAACCCGATTCTGGAAACTTTGTTTGAACAAGCTGAAACCCCAAAATGACCACTATTAAATACAAAGAAAAAATATTTTGGTAATAAGATTGTGACAAAAAAACAAGAAGTTATGAAATACTAATTGAAACACAACACTGATTTCAAGGCAGTGCTGTCCATAATTTCCCTTCCTGCCTTTAGCTATTGCAGAAGAGATTGTATAGTACATGATGCACATATTTCAGACCCCAGCAAAAGCTAATAATGGAAGAGAGTTAGAAACAGAAATTCAGCTGTAATTCTGAACATTCTTGGTTTTTATTGGTTTTGGCCAAAGCTGCTTATTGTGATTTAGTAGAGTCATTAATAAATATTCTCCCATCTTTCCTCAAAAATGCAGATGTACAAATTAATGTCAGTTGCATGCACAATGTTTCCAGTAGCATCTTAATGACAGGTTTACTTCACTACTTCTCAGTGAGCAAATACTTGTTCAGTAGAATTAATTGAAATGCCAGTAGAGGAAACAATAGCAGGTGAAATGAGATGGCTCTCCAACAGTGCTTTGGAGCTACACAATCAATGTAAAACTGGACTAGATTGAACACGTACCAATGAAAATACCTCAACATATTTAAAACAATAAATACAAGACACCGTTCAGTTTAATGCAATAAGAATAAACCCTTATTTCAAAGTTTGAATTTGGATGACGTGTATTACCTTTGAGAACAGACTCTATTTTGTTGACAGATGTGCGTGGGGAAAAAGTCCAGATACACTTTCATGATACACTGTTATCCATCAGTGTCCCACTAAGATCTATTGAGCAAAATTCTGCTTCTGTTAGCATCAGTGAAACCCTTTGACTTGAATTTGGCCCTGCGGGTGCACTAATGCTAAACCTTCTTAAAGTGTGCTATTTGGGCAAATGGCTCCCTAGAGTTTCCTCATGCAATAGAATTCACATTAAAAGTGTACACAATAGAAAAGAAAAACAACCAATAGGGATTTATTTTTTATGTCGGAATGTTTCTTCTTCATAGAAAGGAGCAGCAAAGAGCATGGAAGCGGGGACAGAGAGATTGAGAGCAAACACACAACAAAGACTTCTGGGATCCTGCTATCTTTAAAAACCTGGTTATTGACAAAGAAGGGGAAGAATTACAATAAGGGTCAGACAGACATGAAGTTAAGCCAGGAGAACGAGATAAGGCTTGGGAGATGGACAATTGCAGCTGTGACTAGTGGAGTGTCCTGTCACTTCCAGGCTTTCCCCCCTTTACCCCTCTTAGGTAATGTACAAAAGACATTTAAGCTAATGCTATTCCCTAGTTGACTTTTCAGGAACATTAAATGAGAACTATGGAGTGAAGAGCAAATAGAGGTGGTGAGGTGGATTCTGTGCAGTGTCACAGGTGTACATTTGACATACTCCTGGATAGACCTACTCAGGCCTAAATAAGTTGAATTTGGCCCAGAGTTTGTGAAACTTACACTGAAATACATACTAGAATATTCTCCTCCTCCCCTTATTGGTGTCTACTACTCAGCTGAGGGAAAGAGAATAACTTTATGTGACACATAATAGTGCTGGATTGTTGTTGACCCTTATCCATATGTGGCCCATGTACAGGCAGTTGCAGTCCCTCCTAAAAGAAATGCAAGGGTGTTTCCTTCTCTGTGCCTTGGAGATGACCAGAGCTGCACAAGGGACACGTGGGAGGTATAATGATTACAAAGTACTGTATATCATTTGGCTGAAAGGTCTCATGTGCTGTGGGGTTCCAGACGAGATGTGGCCCCTGGTAAACAAGGAAGACAAAGCTGGAACATGAGTTGTGTGGAAGCCAGTTTGTTGTAGTAATTGTAGCTGCTTTCTTCAGTTAATGCCTCCTGCTTAAGATAGACTGATTTTCTTTTTGTCATGACAGGAAGTGGGGGCCTCACCTCCCTCCACACTGACCTTCAGATAGGGTTATGTATACTGAGTGTAGCAGGCTATACTACACACCTCTCCTTGACCTTAAAAGCACAATCCTTCCCCAAGCAACCTCTGGGTGGGGTAGTTCTGCTCTGCCTCCAGCTCAGGGCTGTGCCTAAAAGGTCTAATCCAGCCTACAGTGTTGTTACATGTTAGTTTGTAGGAACAAAGTGGCTATATGATGTGCATGCGTCTAGAACCCTTTAATATGCAGAACAACAGTGCACTGACTTGGCAAATTTAATAGAGCACATATTTCTTGAACATCTCTGTTTAAATCTGAAAACTGTTATTTTTGGTGAAATGAAGGAGGAGTTTCAAGAGACTTTTACCATAATGTCTCATTATTTGTCAAAAGATCTTACTGGGAGGTTATTGCTAAAGGGAAGTAGGCAAGCAAATATATAATGAATGCATATGAAGAAATTATGTTTTTAGTAGACATGGATTCATAGATTCTAGGACTGGAAAGGACCTCGAGAGGTCATCGAGTCCAGTCCCCTGCCCGCATGGCAGGACCAAATACTGTCTAGACCATCCCTGATAGATATTTATCTAACCTACTCTTAAATATCTCCAGAGATGGAGATTCCACAACCTCCTTAGGCAATTTATTCCAGTGTTTAACCACCCTGACAGGAACTTTTTCCTAATGTCCAACCTAGACCTCCCTTGCTGCAATTTAAGCCCATTGCTTCTTGTTCTATCCGTAGAGGCTAAGGTGAACAAGTTTTCTCCCTCCTCCTTATGACACCCTTTTAGATACCTGAAAACTACTATCATGTCCCCTCTCAGTCTTCTCTTTTCCAATTATATGGCAGGAAATTGTACCTTGCTACAATATTCAAAAAAGTGCAACATTTTGAATAGCAGAAACACTGGAGAAGTGAACTTTTGTGTAATACAGAGATGGCCACGCAAAAAAAAAAGAAGCTTCTGGACAGACTGAACAAAGCATGACAATTTTATTTAAGCTCCAAAGGGTTAATTAGCTGACAACCTAGCATGCTTTCTACAGGTATTCGTGCAACACTATAGTCAAGGTTTAGAATGAGTTGTCCTTTCTAAAACTCTAATTTCAGTTTCTTAACTTCCTCAAAACAGTGCTTTTGGGACCTCATGCAGTTTTCATGCTTTGCTCTGTCCAGAAGCATTTATAGAAGTTCTAGAATCCGTGCAACCATTTCTGGGTTATCTAAAAGTTCCCTTTTCCAGTCTTTATTAAAAGTGCCATAGCACAGTGGGTTTTTTTAGTATAACTGTACAGTGTGCAATTTTACATGACTAGTAAAATTATTTCATCATAAGAACGTGTCCCTAATCACTGTTGTTAAATGGAAAAGCAAGTTTCGAAAGTTGAAAGGCACAATCATAATCCCTGTAAGATTTATTAGAAGGTGGCTGATACGGTATAAAGCTCTCATCACTCCAGAAAGCAGGGTTCCAGCATGGATATTATTTCAGCTAAGCAAGTCAGCAAGGACAAAATCCAGTGTGCTAACATGAGCAGTACGCCAATGGGCACACTTACTGTCCCTCCACTCTCTCCACTGGTGCTGTTCTTTTGTCAGGGGAGTGAGTTTTGGAGTTCAGGATTCTTGAAAATTTCAATCTCTCCACTGACTGGCAAGAACAGAGCTAGGAGGCAGAAGAGATACCAATGCACAGTGTCTTACCACCTGCATGCCCCCTCTAGGGCTTTTACATCTCCCAAGGATAGCTGGCATGGTAGGCCTAATTTCAAATCTGCCAGTTTTAACAGCATTCTTCAACCCCCAAGACAAACATGAGTGCTTTCATGTTGAGCGGTGGGGACCAAATGAATTATGTTCCTATCTCCCTGTCCTCTGTCCTACACTCAGCCTAATAGGAACCCCATACCCACAGTGTTCACTTTGTCTCCCTTGACCTTCTCTTCCCCATATTTACAAAACATATAAAGTTTCCCATACCAGGAAGCGTCCCCCATCCTTCCTTTTTCTTTGCTTGCTAGCCACCTGCTCTCCCACTTGGCTAACTTTACGCTGGTTCCTCCTTTCTCCCGGCCACAACTGCTGCTGTGATGGGCTCTGTTTTCTAACCGCTCAGATGAGGTGCCAACAGGGAGCAGTAGTGAATCAGGATCATTGATATGTATGCTGCAGGAGAAAGCATGGCCTTGACTCAGCTCCGCCTACCAGAACTTCACCCTCTACCCACATGGTCCAACCCAGCCAAAACCCCGGAAATGAGCTCTCCCCAAAGATTAGCTGGAATGTATTAAACGTTTGTCTCTCCCTTCTTTAGCTCCATTGACCACTCCATTATCTTTTCCTTTTCGCACAAGCGGTGTAACCTTTAACCTTCCCTCTCCCGGGGCTTGCTGATTCTAACCGCTTCCCTCTTTTGAAGATCTTCTTTCCCTTTCCTACTCGAAAAACCTGTTTTCCATGCTCTGCTCACCTCTTACTATGCTTACTGGAACTTCTTCCTGTCCAACTTCCCTGCTGTGAAGCACTGACTTAAGCTCTCCTCTCCAGCCATTCCATTCCCTATGCTTCTCCCAATCTGTTAGCTTTACTGTCCCCTTCATTGCCTTGCCCTTCCTGAAAAATACTCTGCTTCTTCTGTGCCTGAAACAGTTCCCTCTCTCTGCTTGCAAAGCACTTGGTGTCCTCTTTAATATCCCACTTTTAAAAGTACGTCTTCGAGCAGTCCTTCCTGCCTTCCTCCTCCTCAATCTCATTATCTCCTGCATGGAACCAGTTACCCTATGTCTTGTCTTGTGTTTGATTTTACGGTCTTAGAACCTCAGCAAGTTCCTGAGCCGCCTTAAGCCCCATTCACCCCTCACAGCATCAGACCCACTGACTGTGTTAGCTCTTTGTGCTCCGCAAATTTACTGTGCAGTTACAGCACGGTAACCTATGTGAACGCCGTTGTACCACAATGTCACGTGTAATGGTATTTAGTGCACTTTTTTCATATAAATTTGTGTAAAAACACTTCAGCAGCAATGTACACTGAACAGTACTATTAGTGCTTCATAGTTCTCATGTTTTTGGTGCGAAGGGGGTTCTTCTATAACTTAATGTTTCCAATGGTATTTGTTTCTTAATCATGGGGCTTGGGGATTTCCTTTATAGACATGAGAAATAGTCAAATGTGTGGTAAATTCTCTTGCCACACAAAATTGCTTCAGGGTTTTGGCTCAGACAAAAAAATATGCTTGTCATGCAGCTGTCACATCAATAGAATTTAAGCAAACCCTAATCCCTTTGCTCATTTTTACTGGAGATTGCTCTAAGTCAAGTAAGCTCAAACGTTTGAGCTGTTGCCCATTCTGAATTTCAAATTCCTTCCACGTCATTACAATTATGAATGCATTTCAATATATTACGGTAAGTCTGCCTTCCCTAGCATAAATTCAGTACGTCATGGTACATGACAAGTACAGAAAGTATCTGCCACAAAAGAACAGGAAGTCCTAAAGCAGCATGGTTGGGATTTTGTGATTTGGTCACCAGTTTTTCAGTTTGCTTGACATCGGGAAGGATGTGCTTGTCAACATATATATTGAATTTAGGGAATACTTTAAAGGCAAACACGATGTGAATACATTGTTGCAACAAAAGAATAAAAAGTTTTGGTTTTCCTTCTTTTAAGGAGATTCTTTTCTTGGTTTTAAAACTGTAAATATTAATACTGGAATGGATCGCCTCTTTGTGATCATTTATATGGTACCTTCAGTGCCTACATCTGATTTTAATTTTGTAGCTTCAGAGGTAGAAAGAGTTACTAGGTTTTTTTTGTCTTACAAAGAGTCGTAGGCATTGGTAATACTTAACTGGCTGCTTTCAGATGCCACAGTGAGGAGCCATAGTATAAGGCCTAAAACTTTAGTTGCTTCTCCGTGTGGTAAATAGTTTCCTCATACTTTAGCCTAACCTACATACGGTACCTACCATCGTTTAGATCAGTGGCTCTCAAACTGTGGTCCATGGATGAGTGGTGGTCCACAGAGAGCTGCTGGGAACAGTCCTAACTTCCAACTTCTAAATTGTTTTAAAAATCATTAAAATGCATTAAATATTTTCCTAAGATAGGACAACATTCTGGTACCTTTACTCATGTTGAGCAGCACCTTGCTCTGTATGTAAAGTCACTGGGACAACCCATGGAGTAAGTTGCTTTCAATGTCAGAGCATGAGAATGTAGCCCGAACTGCATAACAATCACTATAGTTGCTACACGGATGTTATGCAATTGTGAATGGGAAGGGAGGTTCTCTGCAGGGATCATATATGGGAGGGCAATTGTTCCACAAGCTTGCCTGGGGCTTTGCGCAGAATCCAACCCTTGCTGGAGAATTGTTTGTTAGGATCTAAGCTTATAATAGGTGGGGCCGTTAGCACTGCATATTATTAAGGTTGTTCAACACTTTCTACTTGAAATTTTCAGCTGCTTGTGTAGCTTTGCCAAATTTAAACTATCCGGGTTGAAATTCCCCACGCCAGGTGTCTGCCTCAGGCTAAATTGTCTTGGAACATTTCAGCCAAAATGTTTGAGCTGTTTCTGAGAACAAGGATAGGGGGAAATACTTTGTTTTGCCCTTTTCAGATATGCTGGAAAACTTTTCTTTGAGATGCTCTAGTGCCATATGCTTTAAAGCAGAAATTTGAAATTTGGCGGGGAGCCTTTGTATCAGGGATATGCCTTTTGATATTCCTGGGAAAATACACTCAAATATGACCAAGTTATGAGCCTTTGGAAAAAGTCACCATTTGACATGCTCAGCAGAACTTCTTAGAGTTTAACAGCTGAAATCTCTGAAGATTGCATCCTTGCAGAGCCCATTCGAACCTACTGCTGACCAAACTGCACATGCATCATTCCCACAGAGTGACCAAGCACACCTGAGCCCAGGGGGTTCAGAGGATTAAACTGGGATAAGGATCCTAGTGAGACTTGGGGTGGGAGGGAAAGTAGAGAGAAACTGGAACTGGGGGTGGTGGTGTCAAGGCTGGAACAGGGAGGCAGGGGGACTGAAGCTGGTGAGGGAAACTGTGGGGAGGACTGGGGGCCAGTTGCGGGGGATTAGGGACACCTGAGATTGTCACAGGAGCTGTGGGGAGAGGAAGCAACTGTGACTGGCTGGCCAAAGAGTCTGGGGACAAGGAGTCAGGGTGGATGGGGGAGGGGACAGAACTGGAACTGGCTAGACAAGGAGACTAGGACTGGGATGAAAAGCCAGGGGTGGGAAAGAGAAAAGACAGGGACAGGTTAGTGGGGAGTAGGCAGAAGGGGTAAAGCTGGGGGGGAGGGGAAGAGGCAGAAGGGTCTGTGAACCACTAGGCCAGTCCCCTCCAGAGCATGGATTGGAATCCAAGATTCCTGAGTCTCACCATTCGTCTGCTCTCAGCAGATATCTGTGAAAGCCACTGGTGATGTGTCCCTTCCCCCGCTAGTGCTGGTCCATACAGAGGATGACACCCTACTCCTCTGTCAATTATTCTGCTAGTTCAAGTAGCAGAAGTCTGTGTGGTGGATCTAAAGTTCCTGCTGCTGCCCCATGTGGATGTCAATATGATGCCACAGGATGGAATTTCTGTTGTTTTTTTCCTAAGAAACCTACGAAGTTACATGAACTATGTTAAAAGAATGTTATTAAGGTTGCACAGTCAGGCACTCAAGCACCAGTTGCACAGTCAAGCACCATCCTTTCTCTTCTTATAGCCCCCTGCCTCATTTGCTACACACCTTCCAACTTCTGCACCAAATGAAATGGGTCCTACAGACAAGTCTCCTTCACTACACAACCCTGACTCATACCTAAAGCATCTTCATCATATGCCCTGAATGAGGGAGGGATCCTGTATCATAATATATGCGCACAAGTGGACCGAATCAAGGTTGCATTTGCAACCTAATATTTGAGTGCTTGACTTGGTAACATTAAATTAATGTCCATATTGAACACAATATGTTGCTTATTGCCGCAAACAGTTTTTCCAAACGTAAGCAGAGAATAAACTGATGGGATATTGTCGGTCAGAGTGTACAGACATCCTAAATCAATAGTTCTGAGACTTGCAAACTGCCCTGCCCATCTCAGATGGGATGTTGGTGCTGAAACCTGATGAAGACACTATTAAATGTATCTTGCAGTCCCAAACTGCCTGTTGAAGGTACAACAGATCCCAATTGTTTCTTGCTCAATTGCTAAATCTCCAGCTTCCCCTCCACAACCTTTACAGTGTGGTTATGTATCCTTAGTGCAAAATTCTGCAACATAAGCATAAGTAAAACTTTGGCAACCTCAATTTCATTGTTTTTTACATGTGTTACAATGATTACCAGCATCATGGTGACAATACAAGTGGAGTAAGAGCTGTGCATGTAACAGCAGGTTGGACGCTGATTCACTTTCATTGCTATTTGCCTCTCATGCCTCCTTTTCATACTTAGAAATGAAGTAACCTCCGGTAGTACTTGAGACCCCAATGCTAATGAGATCAGCACAGATCAGTAGAGGGTTCTTTCCTTTACCTCTCCTATGCTCCTCTGAGTGAGGATTGGTTTCCCATTCTTATCCCATGAGTCAGACAGAGGTGGGAACGCTTAAAGGTCATACCAACTCTAGGGAGAGGTGTGGTGCTGGCTAGTTTTCCCACGTCTCCAGTGGCAGGAATAGCAGGTGGTGAGGAATGAGGAAGTGGAAAGAAAGAAAGGGGTGGAAACAAATTCGGGGGGAGAGAGAATCTCAAACCACCTCTAAAACTGAGCAGCTCTGCTATTCTTTGCACCCCATGTAATCTGTCTGTGTAGCTTTAGGCCCCAATCCAGCAAAGCAGCTAAAGCACATACTGAACCTTGTGCACAAGTAATCCCACTAAATCGGACTGTGATTGGAACTGTGAACGTACTCAACTGCATGGCTGGATTGGGGCCTTATTGCTTTTATATTAGCGTGCTATTTATATGAACATGGGGGGAAGAAACTCACATGTGTGCCCGTGTGCTTTTCTTGATTTCCAATCAACGCTGCGCTATATTGCACTTCTAATTATAGGTTTGTGCTCATCTATGGCTCATGATTGAGCCCTAAATAGAAAAGAGAGTAATTTCTAAGGATTTAAGTGACTCCATCTGCCATTATTAAAAAGTGCTTTCATAAGGAAACGAGGTTTTCATTTGAATCCTGTGATTATACTTTGTGTGTATATATTGTTTTAACAGATTAAAGGCTTTGCGTGGAAGACTGCGGCTGGATAAGAGTTACTAACTTTTGGAAATTGAAGATGGTGCTACCGTGGAAACAGTTGTTCCTGCTTTCATTCATTGGCTGCCTCGGAGGTAATGCTATATGATAATCTCTAACTTCTAAATTAGAACTGTACTTCGGTCACTTCTTTAAGGGGAAAAAATATTGAAAGTGCCAAGCTGAACTATATAGAAATCGAACATGCATTGTAGAATTTAAAATGTCAATAGCATTCTAAAATAACTGCTCTATTCATTTGTTACATTGGGCCACACTATTCAAACAAGTGAAAGATTTGATGTTATTGCAGATGTTGTTAGTTACGCTTATATTGTAGCTATGCAAATATTTTGAAAAAAAAATCTGTGGATATTAAATTTAGATGGGAAATGTTGCAATTCAGTATATTACCGAGGCAGACTGCTTCAGCTTTTGTTACAACTCCATATACTTCAGAATGGGTCTGTTCACAAAGGATACTACTGCACTCTCACCATACCAGTTCACAACTTGTAGGTTGGCTTTTTCCACTCTGGCAGCCCAACTAATTCACAGTGCCTGGAACTTTTGATGCCTTCCAGTTCTGCTCTCCTGCTGTGACCTTAACTTTTCTACCATTTTATTCTTTGCTTCATTGAGGTCAGCAGCGGCAGCAGCTCCTAATTTTGCGGTCTTGTGTTCTCTGTGTGTTCTTGTTTACAATCTCTAATCATCTCAGAAGGTGGAAAGGAATAAATAGCCTGTCAAGGCTGTATCCCCACTTTGAACTTTAGGGTACAAGTGTGGGGGCCTGCATGAGGACTTCTAAGCTTAACTACCAGCTTAGTTCTGGTCCGCTGCCACCATTCCCTACCCTGGGAAGCTTTTAGAAACCTCTCACCAATTCCCTGGTGAATACAGATCCAAACTTTTTGGATCTTAAAACAAGGAGAAATTGACCCTTCTCCCCTCCTTCCTTTCACCAACTTCTGGTGAATACAGATCCAAACCCCCTTGGATCTTAAAACAAGGAGAAATCAATCAGGTTCTTAAAAAGAAGGCTTTTAATTAAAGAAAAAGGTAAAAATCATCTCTGTAAAATCAGTATGGAAAATAACTTTACAGGGTCAACAAACTTAAAGAGCTCAGAGGACCCCCCTCTGTCTTAGGTTCAAAGTACAGCAAACAAAGATAAACACTCTGGTAAAAGGTACATTTACAAGTTGAGAAAACAAAGTAAAACTAAGACGCCTTGCCTGGCTTTTTTACTTACAAGTTTGAAATATGAGATACTTGTTTAGAAGGATGGGGAGAACCTGGATTGATGGCTGGTCCCTCTCAGTCCCAAGAGCGAACAACCTTTCCCCCCCCCCCAAGATTTGAAAGTATCTTGTCCCCTTATTGGTCCTTTGGGTCAGGTGTCAGCCAGGTTACCCGAGCTTCTTAACCCTTTACAGGTAAAAGGATTTTGGAGTCTCTGGCCAGGAGGGATTTTAGTACTGTACACAGGAGAGCTGTTACCCTTCCCTTTATAGTTATGACAGAGCCCTATCTTGTCCTTTGTAGCTACATCGTGGTAACCACATCCACAGTGACTTCACTGCCTATTTGACTTCACTGGGATTGCAAAAAGCAGAATTTGCCCACAGTGCTCATAGACGCTCTGCCATCCAACACATACGTTCTTCATCCAACAGTCGTAGTGTCAGTATGTTTTTATTGTTCTATCAGTGGTCATCCCAAAGGAGTTCAGTGTTACTTTGAGTCACCTCATTCAATAAAGCTCTTGGATGCACTCGAATCTGTAATGAGAGAAGAGAAAAGACAAATTCCTTTTCAATAAATCACTTGGCAAGTCAAGGCAGAGCACAGGTAACAGACTGATTACAGAACTAGAGAAGAGACCCGAAGTGGCAGGGGGCTATTCTACAGCAAACACATTCCTGCCTGTTGAAAACCCTAAACGGATGTCTCCCTCATAGGCTTTTGCATCTGGACACATGAATGTGGATTTAGAGATGGTTGTCTTGCTAAGCGGGCCTCTAAAGACGATCCCTCTGAAGAGCAAGATCTGGTGATTGACTCTATTGATGCCTGTCGAAGTGAAGGAGGGGAAGCAATCTGTTATTTCTGAAGTAGTGTATTAATTGCAGAAATAATGTCTGCAGGCAAAATTCCTACATCTGGAACAAAAACTCCCTCTAGGAGAAATGCAATTGTTTTTTCTTTAAAACATGAAAGGCTGCTCAAAACACAAAATCTATAAACAGACTATGGGCCAAATTCAAGACCTACACCAAACAGAGGTGTTTATTCTCTGCAAAAGCACTTTTAACATATGCCTATATTCTGGCTGGTGGCAATGTTAATTGGTGTGCAGAAGGGTGTGCTGGATTATGGGTGTTGGCACCTAGATAAATCGGAGCACTTCAGGGCACAAGACTGAGACCCAGGAACCTGTGTTGTGCTCCTGACTCTGCTGCAGACTTGCAGTGTGACCTCAGGCAAGTCTGGTAACCTCCATGGGACTCCATTTTTCCCATTTGCAAAGCCGGGGTGCCAGTGTCACGAACACCATGAATTCAAACGTTAGAAGACAGACAAGAAAAATCCCATGATGTTTAGAAATACGACCTTCCTTTCTTTTTAGGGCTGCCTTCTGGTTATGAATTAACGCTCACGTTAGGGGGCCTTCCCCTCCCTCATCACCTCCAGACCAATTGGCATAACTCTGCCCTTCTCTTTTTCTTCTCCTTAGTTCCCTTCTGGCAGTCAGCGTCCCCTGTGTCTCTAGTGCTTCCCCCAGGCACTCTCTCCTTTCCACCTCATGGTCTGTTGCTTCTGGGGCCCTACAACAATCTGACTTCCTCGAGGCCCACAGAAAGTCCTATAGCATTAGGATAGAAGGGAGAGGGCCGCAGGGAGTCACTTCCATACTGGGGGAAATCTTGGGATGCTGCTGAGGAGGCTGTTGTGTGGATCTCCTCACTGCTTCCCCTGCCTGGTTTGCTGCTCAGCAGCATGTTCAAAGCCTGGAAGATGAGGCTCTGCCCTGGAGGAGCTCATCAAGCTGGGAGCAGTGGCCTGTGGTGGCCAGAGGCTGCATCTACAACCCAAAGCCATCAGTCGAGGGTTCCACCACATCCTCTGATGTGGGGCCTGCATTCTGACTCCCTGCTTGGGGAGGAATTCCCATGTATTAGGGCACCCATGAAAGCTTCAGGGGAACTGGCAGTTACTTTCCTTCCTGCGTAAGATACATGGAGCCCTACAGATGAAAAGCACTGTGTGGGTACTACCTTATTCATACCCAGCATATGGAGCTTGCCCCCTTATCCCTGGGGTCTGCATTAGCTCGTCCCTCTGCGGTTCCCATCTTCAGAGCCTGAAGAACGTCCACCCCAAGGGTTGGGTGGAGGAGCCAGGATATGGATAGCTAATTTTCCATCACATCCCCAAGAGCTGTTTGGAAAGAGGTAAGCATTTATCCATAAAAAAATTCCTTAAAAAAAAAAATTCTATGAAAATGTTCTGATCTTTTTCATTTCCCTCTTTCTCTTTCCCCTTCTTTTCCCCCTCCTCACCCACTTTTCCTCCCCTGGAAAAGTGGGGGAGGCAACACAGAGGAAAAATGAAGGAAGAATCAAGGAACTCTCCCAATTTTTCATTGAGAAACTGGAAAATGTCAAAAGAAATTAAGGGGAGGCCATTTTTCATTGAGTGGGGGAGGGGAAATATGAATAACCTTTTTTGGCTCTCTCTATTCTCCTTCTGCTGTGTTTTGTCAAAAATGTCAAACCAAAAGTTTGGGATTTTGACTAACAAAAATTTTGCAGAAAGTGTTTGTTTGTTTTTTGTGTGTGGAAAACTTGACTTTTTAAATTAAAAACCTCAAAATGGAAAACTTTTCAGCCAAGAATGTTAAGTTTTCAGATTTCTGGCATTTTCAATACAAAGTCAAAAATTTCCCTGCAAAATTTCTACAAAATCAATTTTTTTTCATTTGTCAATTTTTTTCCCATAGGGAGAGGTGGGGGGATGGGACGAGACACCTTCTGACCACTTCTCCCCTAGGCATATTACCTGCTAGGATTTGTCTAATCAATGTATGGACAGTTATTTTAAGGTTATAAATATATTTACAATTTAAAACAAAATCAGTTTGTGTTACCCGCCTGCCAACTCATTCCAGTATTCTTTTACCTTTGCTACAGTTGGGGAATTACTTGCAGGGTCAAATGCAACAGTACCCGCTGTATTTTGGTAATAACCTGCAATATGCGGATAATCAGTAACTTGTCTAAGAGGGTTCGCATTCAAAGATGTTACAGATTCCCTATCTAACAGAGTTAATGTTCAAAGGCAGAGTGTTATCTGTTAATTCATATACAAAGTAAACAAAGATTACAATTTCCCTGTTTACTCTAAATAATCAAGATTTTGTAAAGAGAGAAGTCAATACCCAAACTGTTTCAAAACCTTTATTAGCAATCTAAGCATATTCCAAAGTGGTATTCTATTGTTGTGTTTGAGCCTCATATTCCCAATGGATGTAGATTTTTTTTCATTAGAAATTGTTTCTTATGTAAATACAAACCATGTATAAATGTCTTTCCTGCCATAAATGACACTTCTTGTGAAACAGAAACGTGTGGTGTTTATAGTATAGTGAATGAATTTGTGTTACTTACAGGATTGCTGTGTGTGACTAGTGGTGCTTTCAGGTCAACTGAGACAGGTTTTTTCCTGTTGTTCCCAGACTACTAGTCATTTTTGGCTTTAAAGTCTTTGTTTGCTGCATTGCTTGTACCTGGATGTCTCTTCTTGTAGTATTAGTGATGCTTATGCTGCTTGATTTTAATGTTAATTAAATGATTAAATTTGATTTTTCTTTTTACATCCTAATTTTCAGGGCTATAAATGGTATTGGATTCTGGAGTGGCTTGAGAGTACCATAGGGATCTCTTGCATGCATTATAATTAATGTTATGCAGTAGAGTGTAGTGTATGGAAAAGCACTGTGTAGGTGCAATGCTGTTGTGTTTAATATGATTAAAGTTTGTCCATGTTTAAATAACTCTATTTAAATGGATACTTCGTGCTCCATAGTAACATGCTAATTTGTGATTCATATATATTATGTCACTGGCTGCACCTGTCTAATGATTTATAGATAGGCAGTAAGAATGTTCATAGCCTTGGCTATATTGATTGCTGGATTATTCCTCCGCGTACCTTGGAAGATTATTAAATTGGATATTGCATTAAAAGGTATTGTGTGCTACTGTCCCAAACTTAGGGAGGAAATAAAGGGGAAAGCAATTAACCTACCAAGAGTGCTGCCTATGGAAAATATCTACTCAGATGCTTTCCTATAGTGGAGTAATGCTTGAAAAAATGCAAGATGTTACAGTATGATCAACATATCTATAACATGGGTTGATATATTCAATAGCACCTCATAAAGGTTTAAAGGAATTGTCTGTAATGGACAATCCCTTGTTAATATACACAAGTGTGCCCAAATGCAGATCTTGTGGATCAAATATTTATTTACATATGTCGTAATGTAAGGGTAACTCTTTTACAGATGAGATAACATTCACATACTAACGAAGGTTAACACTTTAGAACAATGCCCAGAAGAGGAGAGCACCAGTTTCACAAAGCAAACTGTGTGTCTGTGTGTGTGTGTGTGTGTGTGTTTAAAGGGCCTTAGTTATATCTTAAATCATATGGACAAGGTTCATGTCTTGTCAGTGTTTGACATGAAAAATGAGGATAATTGCAAGGCTCTGAAATCACTGAAACACTTTGGGCCAGGTTATGCCTGGTACTTGTACTGATGTTTGGTGGAGAGGGAGATGTACAGGGTCAGTTACAGTCACATTCCCAACCCTTGGTGGAGTACTGGGTGTCCTTCCTCCTAGCATCTCTTGGGGACGCCTCAGGAGAAAGTGGGTCTATCACACCGTGCTGAAGGAGGAGTGTACACTTCTCTGTCCTAAGGGATGTAGAGTGCACACTCCTCCCACCCTGTGCCTCCTGGAACTCTGAGAAGAATTGTTGTAGAGCTTTTTCTGGAGTAATGCAAGTCATTTTTATTCTCGTGCAGATGTACATGTCTGTGGTAATGATACAAAAAGAGCTGGTCAGTAATATTCCCATTATTCTGAGGTTGGTTGCAACGCTGTGGGAAGCACCAAAAATGACTTTGGGCCAAGATTTTTAGAGGTGACTAGCTAGTGATTTTGGGTGCTTCAGGTTTTTGCCAACCAGCATGAGACACCTTTTAAAGGGGTCCAATTTTCAGAAAATTCTGAAAATTAAGCCCTTTTAAGGTGACTGGAGCTGGGGCACCCAAAATGAACTTACCTCTAAAAAATGTGTCTTTATCATCCAGAAAGCTGGTAATGGGTACAATCAGTTGGCCTGAAACACTCTTTGTTGATGATTTTATTTGGCTTCACGCAGCTTCAAGATGCAGTAAGTTGCAGAGAAAACCAGCTAAATAGCTTGCGCAAATAAGCACTCCAATAACTATTAAACTCAGTGCCTAATTCTCTACCACTGTTCCTTTAGCATCCTCAGCACTACACACTGAGTTTTTTAGCCCTAGAAACTTAGGCCTGGTCTACACTAACCCCCCAATTCGAACTAAGGTACGCAACTTCAGCTACGTGAATAACGTAGCTGAAGTCGACGTACCTTAGTTCGAACTTACCGCGGTCCAGACGCGGCAGGCAGGCTCCCCCGTCGACCCCGCGTACTCCTCGCGCCGAGCAGGATTACCGGAGTCGACGGCGAGCACTTCCGGGTTCGACTTATCGCGTCCAGACAAGACGCGATAAATCGAACCCAGAAGTTCGATTGCCTGCCGCCGAACCAGCGCGGTAAGTATAGACAAGCCCTTAGACTTAGCCGTAGCCCTAGACTTCATTTGGAGAAGTACATGGCCTCTTGATAAAGTGAGAGGAGTCCATCCGTTGAAAAATGTTGTGCCCTTTTAAAAAAAGGTTATTTTATGTCATCTTAGCCCTTTGGGTTATTTTTAAAAGTGGCTTACATTTGAAAGCAAGTCTTGGTTTTGCTGTTTATGGAGAACTGTAATTCTCAGGATTCAGCGTAAACTGCAAGGTAATTTGTTCTAATCTATGTTATATAGCATTCTGAGTCCAAATGGACATACCTACTTACATACTGAATAGTTATAGAAATGCACTTTCTAGTTCTGTACAAAGAGAATTTCAGTAAAAGAGACAGTATGAGAGGAACAAGCCAAAATGTGTTATTTATAAGCCGATTTCCTGAATAAAACAATGACTTGCAGAGTTTATATCAACAGCCATGGATCTTTTTCTATTATTTCACCGAACAATATCCTAGCCACAGACTGCAACATTTGGTTATTAATCAATTAAGTTTTGGTTTGAAATATTTAACTTATAATTTATGATTGCGATGCCAATGATTGAACCACTTGTGCTTGAGGTGCAAGTGATTTAATTTGGAGAATATCATATCTCTTGCAGACTGTAATTTTAGGTAATGCTTTTTACAAATTATTCATCTTCAAAAACATTTAACGGTATTAATTTATTGTCAACTTTAGCAGCATTAAACACTGACTTAGAAGAAACTATTGTTGTTTTTTTTAAAGTCACTCAATTCGTTTAGTTTATGCTAGTTCCTAGCTCTAAAGGCATATGAATAACATTGATGACAGATAAAATCAAGTCCTTAATTTTCTATAAGTAATCATTTGGATATGATAAAAAGACTTTTAAATAAGCAATTGCTTTTTATATTCAATTTTAATCCATTGACAATATCAATTAAAAAAAAAAAGCCCAAACCAAAAACCCGGCCCTATCAGCATTCGTGGCATGTACTTGTGTTCCATTCAGATTAATGGCGCACAGTGGAATTTGTGTTCTCCAATTACATTTGTTCAGATTCTTCCATAATTTAAACTCTATTGCTGCAATTGTGAAATCAACAGAGTTACAGCAGGAATGGACTTGGCCCTTTACATCTAAATCAGAGCAATGCAAAATTGACACTTCTTACCTCATTGGTAGTGGAGGCTGAGACGTACAGGGAGGAAGACTTATGTCTGGATTAAGGCACTGACTGAGGAGAGCTAGGTTTAGTTTCTGGTTCTGCCACAGCCTCTCTATGACCTTGGGCAGTTTACTCAATCTCTGTGATGTAGTGGCCCCCCTGAAAGAGGAGAATAAACTTTCCTTTCACCCACCCTTTGTCTATGTTGTCCATGTAGGCTGTTACCTCTTCAGAGCAGAGACTGTGTATTTGTACAGTTCCAAGCACAATGGGGCTTTAAATCCTGAGTGAGGACTATGGGTACCACTGTAATACAAATAACCGCCTCAGTGCATGAAACTGCTACTAAAGGATTGATAATACATATGCTATACTCATTAATTGTTTGATACAAATTACATTCTTGTTAGAAAGTGGGGTCCTGAGCTAATGACTTCATAAACTAAGGCAAAATATAGTCCAAAAATGGGGGGAAGAAGGAAAGGTATTCAACATGACACTTAATCCTTTTCCCTCCTCCACTTCCCTGTTCTCCCTTTCTCCTCTTCTTTCCCTCCTCCTGTTGCCCTTAGATTCCCTTCAGTGACCCCTACGCCATGTTTCATTTCCAGTTTTTCCTTCCTTCACCCCTTCTAGAACTGTTGCCTACTGCAGTTTGCTAATCCATCATGTATCACAACGTGGGTAGTGGAGTCAGCTATGGAGTGTGTCCAGTGAATAACGTCAATTGGATAGTGGTGGGTGTTGGTGGTGTCACTTGAGCCTTTCTTTGGCCTGCAGGTGTAGTGCTTTTACATCCCATATCCCAAGTGGTTCAGTGGAGTGGGTCTGCTGGAATCCTTGAGCATCAGTAGTAAAAGCAGTGGACCTAATGCTGCTAAGTAGCTGTTGGCAGTAATACTGCATCTGTTTATAATCAGTATTTTTGAAGACCTGAGGCAGAGCCAGGCATAATTTGGGAAGGCAGAGTTCAAGCTTCCTTGCACTACCAGAGCTCAACTAAAAGTCCTGGAGTTTGGGCTGCTGTGTGTTAATTCTAACATCACCCTTTTATTTGAACTGTTTGAGAAGACTTGATAGCCTTTAAAGTGAACTTTAAAAAATCTTCTGTGTAATGCTGCAATTTAGATTATATACAGCCAGATTTTAATAAAAATGCACTATAAGCATCAAGCAAACGATTAAGCACATTTTTAAAATAGTCCTTTAATTATCATTAAGATAGATCTCAGGGGAATCTGAGTATGTTACTGGAAGAAGCAATTTTAAGTGTTTTGTCCATAAACTGAAATCACTGCAATTTCTCCCCCCCCCCCAAGATTTTTTGCAATTTAGCATTGTGATAGCATCATTTTCTAGAGAAATGAAGAGGTCATTGATCTTGGCTTTATAAATCTTGACATTCTTTGTTTGTACAGATAAACTTATTTCAAATTAGCTCTGCTATTGCAATATCCTTAGTCTTGAATTGCTTTTGGTTTATCCCATTTAAATCTTGACAGTTTATCAAAGTAGCCATGTGAGAATGCCTGAGCGAGAGAAAAGAAGAGTCCTGGGCACTTATTTTTTAAATAGATAGATATATCAATATCTCATTGGTTATGTGTATTTATTTTTTTGCAGTTTACCTAAGGGAGGGCAGAGATGGTTATTTAGCACTTTAAGGTACAAGGTGCTTTACAAAACCAATAAGAGGTGGAAAGAAAAAAAAACCCAAAACAAAAATCTCCAAAGATAAGACTGAGTTAAAATGTGTAGAGGAGGAGACAGGAGGGAAAGGATGGTCCAGTGGTTAGGGTGCTAGGCTGTGTTTTGAGAGACCTGGGTCAATTCCATGCTCCACCACAGACTTCCTGCTTAACCTTGGGCATGTCACTTAGTCTCTCTGTAGCACTGTTCCTTGTCTGTGACATGGGTATGATAGCACTGCTCTACAGAGGTGTTGTGAAGGTAAATACATATGAAGATTGTGATGTGCTAAATAGTACAATGATGGGGACCATGTAAGTATCTAAGACAGTAAAATGAAAGAGAACTTGCTTAGAGAAACACCCATGTTTGTGCTAAGAGTGACTGACTAGATTTGCTGACTTTGCTACCTTTTTGCCGGGCTGTCTTGCTCCCTGGTGTAGGGCTACTGGGAGGTTCACTTCAAAATAAAAAGTAAATAGTATTTGACACTAGAGTTTTGCTCTTGTAACGTTTTTGCAGTGTGTGTGGCAGCTGACTTTCCCTCCTGTTCTTGCTGACTGTTGGCTTCACATCCCTATTCTGTCTCACTGCAGAACAAAAGTGGAGGAGTGGGCACAAGGTGTAAGAAAGGGGAGGAGAGCGAGCTTGTGCAGCACCAGACCCTTAAAAGGGAGTGGACAAGATCTGAAACCTGTTTGGAAGGATTAAAGGCTGGGAAGAAGAGGGAGGTGTGGGGGACAGGGAGAAAGCGCCAGAAAGAGAAATTTGAAGAGAGTGAAGGGAAAACTTTTTACAACAACAAAACACTATCCTACCAGCATGCCCCAAGACAGCTATGGGGAAACTGCTTCAAGGAGTCAGACAGCTAGCTCAGTCTCCTGTTAGTCACTGCCACAGATGGCCTAATGTTGTAGACACCTCAGGTGAAATCCTGGCCCCTTGAAAATGTCCCATTGACTTCAGTAGCTTTGAGATTTCACCACAGCTCTCCAGGAAACTGCACTCAGAACAGTAAAGAACCATTAAATTGGACTTTCAGCCATTGTTAGCCTGGATCAAATTTGACCAAAGGATATGGCGCTGAAAGGATCTGTGTCCCATTTACAATCCCTTGAGTTATTCAGTTAATTTTTCTGAGGATTACTTTGATTTCCAGAACTTTCAAGCATTCATTTTGACCTCAATTTAAGACTTTTTTAAGGCTGTCGGAATTTTTGTAGAAGGCCCCTGCAGGAGGCAACTTTCAGTGTAATGATGAAGGTATTTTAGGACAACAATGCAGTGAATCCTGTACAAGAGACTACTCTTAGTAAATAGCTTATGTTTGAAGAGACCAACCCGAACATATTGAAGACTATTTTACTTCACGAGTTTTAGAAGGCCACCTCTGTTTGCCTACCCCCAGCGTGGCAAACTACTGTTCACCAGGTCCCACATTGCTAAAGTATTTCCTTGTAACTGAGATTGTCATTACCGGATGGAATCAAGCATTTTGTGCTTGTGGGCAAGAATGATTCATTATCAGTACAAGCTCTGTAAATTGTTAGATTTCCTTCATCATACTTTTTAGATGTTCCAGTTATTTACCTATTAACCTTCCGTTCCACTCTCTGAAGTGCTGCACAGTGTTAGCTGAATTCTGGGTAGGATTCAATAGCCTGTAGCTTAATTGGAAGGAACAACCGCAGCCAAAAGCACAGTTATTACATTTAGCGAATGTAAAACAGCCTGAATACAGAGACCATATGCTACTGTAATAAAACACGAGTACCTAGGAAAGGAATGGTGTTATGAGAAATCTTCTGTGCAGCATGAGTTAAACTACAGTAATGGCTGCACTAACTTGAACTATTAAAAAGAGAAACGTGCTTAAAAGAAATTCACATGCAGCAGCATTGGCCAAGCTCTTGGGGGGGGTGGTGGTGATACATCCTCTATGTAACTGCATCACAGGCAGAATCAGGGCGAGGAGCCAGCATAGCTGGCCATGGGGTGATCATCAAATTGCAGAGTTATCTTCTGGTGGCATAGAGCTGGCATTACACGTCATACAACCCTCTCCTCCCTTCGGCCAGTGTACTGATTTGGCCAAGGCTTATCAATGCCCGCTGATTCCTAGCTGCTTTAATGGCCCAGGGTTCCATTTGCAGCTGGTGTAATTTAGAACAGCCTTCTGACTACACAAAATTATCCTGGGAGACAAACCCAGGATCAGGAGAGTTCAAAAGGCACCTTTGTGATTCCTTCTCTGAGCTGCTCTATACCCTTATCTACCTTCTTCAGGGTACTGGGCCATAATCTCTAAATATCGGTTAAATTAGTGAGTTTGTACATTTTCATTGCACTACGCTTCTGATTTTGGTAAGTTTCATGGGCACATCGCTGATTAATAGTTCAATGGTGCCTGACATGATGAAGTCAGTTCCCGTTACTCTCCATCAAAAATCATGTTATATAGATCATCAGACCCAGATAACAAAACATTTTTGGAAGCAGAAAGATTCACTTTTTAGTTCATTTTCTTTTTGGATGACTCTCTTCAGAGAAGTAGAAAAAAGAAGAGCCACACATCTTGAATTTTTCAATTGAAAGCCATTGTGCTCTGTATAGTCCCAGAAATAAGATGGTACTCTTTGTGTGAAATGTGAGAAATGAAATAAAAGCTGTTTTCGAAAGGAAAAACTTTAGAGTACTGTTTGACTTTACATTTCTGGGCCTTTCTCAATTTGTGGTGCTGCTGATAACGTGTGTGTGCCCGTGCATTGCTAAATATGTCAGCAAAACACTAAAAGCTAAATTGTCTTGAGTGCCTATCATAGGGTGACCAGATAGAAAATGTGGAAAAATTGTGATGGGGTTGGGGGTAATAGGTGCCTATATACCAAAAAGCCCTGAATATCAGGACTGTCCCTAGAAAATCGGGACATCTGGTCACTTCCACCCTTTGTAATACAACTGAAGCCAATGAACAAGATGCCTGTCAGTAAAGAATTTGATTCCAAGAGCTCCATTCTGGTCTCAGAGGCTACGTCTTCACTACGGGGGGGGGGACGATTTAAGATACGCAAATTCAGCTACGCGAATATCGTAGCTGAATTCGACGTATCGCAGCCGACTTACCCCGCTGTAAGGATGGTGGCAAAATCGACCTCCGCGGCTTCCCGTCGACGGCGCTTACTCCCACCTCCGCTGGTGGAGTAAGAGCGTCGATTCGGGGATCGATTGTCGCGTCCCGACGAGACGCAATAATTCGATCCCCGAGAGGTCGATTTCTACCCGCCGATTCAGGCGGGTAGTGTAGACCTAGCCTCAGATAATAGTGAGGGTAATTAATTGTTCCAACAATTTATCCACCATTTTGTGGTGGATTCCCCATCACTGGTGAGGTTTAAATCAAGATTGGATGTTTTTCTAGAAGATCTGTGCTCTAGTTCAACCACAACTATTGTACCAGAAGCAGGAATTAATTTAGGGAATTAATGGCCTCTGTTAAGCAGGATGATCAGACTGGGTCCCTTTTGGCCTTAGAATCTATGAATGTCAGATCTGTCCATACAGATCAGTGAAAAGTGGAACAGCATAATCAGATTGAGAACATCTTAAAAAATGTCCTCTATTACTTCACATGTCTTTGTCATTGCTCAAGGACTATCTGGAGGTAAACTAGACTGATGCTGCCTTCTAAACAGTTGGTTAGGATGATGCACTTTTTCACAAATGATGATGCACTTTTTCCAGATTTGAAGGCTAAAAGAACATGGTTAGACTAAATATTGGGAGGAGTGTGAAACACTGATCATATTTTCCAGAAGCCCAGATAAGAAAATGTTTGCCCACATACCCAAATGCAGATCTGTCAAAATAAACAATATGTAGTAAAATGTGTGATTCCATTCAAGTATAGGATCAGGTAAATGTCCATCTAATTCAGAATCCATTCTCCTATAGTGAATTATTATGGAATAATCTGTCCTTAAGGAGTGTTTCTTCCTAACGTCATCAGATAGTCACATAAGGGTTTATATTACATTAAAGTAAATGTAATCCTCTATGCACAACTGTAGATGTTTTCACTATCCATATAAATGTCTATCTAATCCCTTTAAAAATTCTACCCATTGCCTTAAGCATTATCGTATGGCAGTAAGTTCCACAGGTTGATAATGTTCTGTAAAGATTATCCCTTTTTATTAGTATTATATTTATTGCCTTTCAATTTCATAGACAGCAGTGCCTCTTTTATATTTTAATTGTGTTCTTTAAACAAATAACGAAATCAAACCCTAAGTGTTCTTACTGATTTGTAAGGGGATTTCTAACCTTAGCTGCCATTATCTTACAGTTAGAAATGTAAATCCAAAACACATCAAAAGAACAATATTTTTTTTTTTAGTCTTGCTTTTTAATGTAGTTAGCGGTGTCTGCTAAAATGAGTGGTGACCTTTTGCAAATTGTAGAAATTCACATCATGGATTCTGCAAAGAATCTTTGTACTGCAGTTCTGTAGTAAAGCTTTCTGGGCTTCTAAGGGCACAATATAAAAGGCAGTGATTGATCAAGGAAACTTTGCAAAGAATCTCGTAGGCATCTTGGTCTTCAGAGCCGACAATATTGTATTACTTTGATAATGCCTGCATATCTGTTTTGTTAAGGGGCAGACCTTACACATGGGGTTCATACTGACTAAAATATACTGAAACCAAGACTAGATGTACCATAGAAGTACATTGTATTCCCTTTAAAGGATCTCGTTACAATAACCAAACTCTTGTGTACTGCTTTGATAGAACAGTAAATGTACTAATACTTGGTCAACAAGCCTGTTGATATAAAAAATGTGCTTAGGCACAACCCGATGCAGTCACAAATGTGTTAATCTGTCCACAAATTAATATATGCACACATACAAAATGGGAAATGACTGCTTAGGAAGGAGTACACCAGAAAGTGATCCAGGGGTCCTAGTGGTCACAAGCTAAGTAGGAGTCAACAGTGTAACACTGTTGCAAAAAAAGCAAACATCATTCTGGGATGGATTAACAGGAGTGTTACAAGCAAGACATGAGAAGTAATTCTTTCATTCTACTCCATGCTGATTGGGTCTCAACTGGAGTAGTGTGTCCAGCTCTGGGCACCACATTTCAGGAAAGATGTGGACAAATTGAAGAAAGTCCAGAGAAGACCAACAAAAATGGTTAAAGGTCTAGAAAACATGACCTATGAGGGAAGATTGAAAAAATTGGATTTGTTTAGTCAGGAGAAGAGAAGACTGAGAAGGGACATAACAGTTTTCAAGTACATAAAAGGTTGTTACAAGGAGGAGAGACAAAAAATTCTCTCTTTCACCTCTGAGAATAGGACAAGAAGTTATGGTCTTAATTACGTTTCAACAAGGATTGTTTAGATTGGACAGTGGAAAAAACTTCCCAACTGTCAGGGTGGTTAAGCACTGGAATAAATTGCCTAGGGAGGTTGTGGAATCTCCATCACTGAAGATTTTTAAGAACAGGTTAGACACAAACCTGTCGGGGATGTTTTAGATAATAGTTAGTCCTGCCATGAATGCAGGGGACTGGACTAGATGACCTCTCAAGGTCCCTTCCAGTCCTATGATTCTGCAGTGATTGGAGACTAATCAAACTTTCTTTTCTTGTTAGCGATATGCTAAGCCCTGGAAAGACGAGTGGGGACTGAGGGCAACTTGTATTTGATTGCGTAACTTCTAATCCTTGTGAAATGGTTATGGTGGTGTTTCATATACAGGGAGCGAGGGATATCTTTGTATTCCAGATAAGAAAGCGAAGGAAGGAAACAGATGTCTAAAAAGACATTAGCAAAATTTGCCAAGTACCATGGTTGGCACGACAACAGATTTGATGGTATTGTTGACATCATCATTAGTGACAACAGGATGCATCCTGGAATTGAGGAAATTCATCATTTTGGAAAGAGCAGTGAAGCAGCACAAGAAGCAGTAGTGCCAAGAGTCGCCTGATGGGACACTTGTTTCTGAAGAGGAGGCAATCTCACTAATTGCCACCCACTTGCTGGAATGGCCACAAGGTGCCAGTGGGTGGGTAGAGTTTGACACCTCTTCAGGCAGTGTTTATGGATGGATGCTGCTGCATACAGATGGAGCACTGAAGACTTGCTAGAGGAGCTGGAGAGTGCATTTTTAACTCTTCCCTCTGCAGTCTGCAATGTGTACACGTTTATACATAAACCCATTTGAAAAGGAGCTAACAGCTGGGTCAGTAATATACATATTGTGCGAAGAACATAATCTAGCTGTTTCTTTGGTGTGTTGCTTTTGGAGTTTTTGCCACATGGCGTATTTAAAACCTACTAACTTCTATGCAAGTGCATCTATCTGTGTTTTTGTTACAATTGCTCCCTTCCCGTGTTTGGTTATTCACTACCTAGGTACTGCCTACATCCTTGATTCTGAATGATCTGGGTGCAAGGAATCTTTGGTTGGGTTGTTTGTACAGTATCCAGCATAGTTGAGCCTAATTCTTGTTTGGTGACCTGGGGTATGGGGTATCCTTAGGTGCTATCATGAGAGACTTAAACGTTAGCATGGCTTCCAAGGTGTGAGGAAGGGGTAAGGGGAGTCCACTAATGACATGTCTAGACTAGGACAAAAGGTTTGGGGTGTGTTAAGTGTTACCTAACACGTTTTAAGAGACTGATTATAAATTCCTACTTTAGAAAAGGCAAATTGTGTTTTTAATGTGTATCTGTTAGAGGTTAGTGTCAAGCTGTCCTACAGTGGCTCAAGAGAGTGAGTGCCAGCCTCAGGACAGACTGTTAAGAAGCAGGGCACAAATCCCCAAATGGTTGTGAGTCCTATGTTTAGATTTCACCGACCAATTATCAGGTATAAACTCCTCAGGCACTATAACGATCTTAACATGGAGTCATAGACAATCCCCATCGGCACTCCGATCGATCTTGCCACCCAGATAAGCCTGTTTTTGTGATAGATGGTCCCCTATACCAAAACTCACCATAATATTCAGGTTACTCCCAATCCCAAAGGATTGGTCATTTACCCCAGGTGAGTTGCACCTTAGATCTAACAGCAAAGACAATGCTTGTAGCCAATCCTGTAATCATCTATTTAAAGATTTATTAACTAGGAAAAGGAAATAAGAGAGTTACTTACAAGGTTAAAGCAGGTAAACATATATACATACAAATGAGCTCCAGTCTTAAGTTTTGAAGAAGTAATAAAGCTTCTATAGGTCCTTTAGGGCTAACCCAAGCCAACCACTGGCGATCTTTTGCTTGTGCTTAGTAATCCTTGCCCCCTCAGCCTCGAAGCAGCATAAAAGATACAGTTCCTCCTTGTTAGGCCTTTTTATTCCTTCCCCCATTCTGCTTCTAGTTGCCTCTTCAGCAGGAGCGAGGAATTCATGGGGAATTGAGAGTGGAGAGCAATCAACTGTCTTTTGTCCTCTGATGTTCTGCAGTGGTTCCTCTGTTGCTGATGGGCCTTTTTTGTTGGGCAGGAGATAACACCTCCTGTTGGAAACTAGTATGGCACACTTGTTAATGCTCCTCTCCTGTCTGGTGATTTACAGTTACAGAGCAAACACTTATCTGTATCCCAAGTTATAAATTTCAGAGTGGTAGCCGTGTTAATCTGTATTAGCAAAAACAACGAGGAGTAGTTTATATAAACAAGATAAGTACATGTAGCAACTTGCCAGCATTCCATAAAGTCTAAAAATGAAACACATTTTTATAAAACTCTAATACCTATTTGAACAATACTGAGATGCAGGTGAGCCAGACTGGTTCTACCTATGTATTTGTCAGCGTTCAGTTGAGACCTAGGGGCCTTGGCATGAGCTGGCACCTTGTCTGCCAGTGTCCCGGGGAGCCCTACTCTTCTAGTAAGAGAGAAAGGGCCTGTGTTGTGCCTGCCACTTCGCAGGGCATTGTTGTGGATTCAGCTAGTATTGCTTAAGGGTGAGATTAATATGAGCTGAGTTAGGCCAACACTGAGTCCTTGAGAAAAATCTAGCTGTAAGTGGTATCTAAGGGAAGGTGTCCAAGTGGCACTAAAAGCACACCGTTATTTTTAAGGCATAAAGGAAAGCAGGGTTCTTTGGGGGCAAAAAAAATATATCTATCCCCAAACTGTGCTACAGTGGACTGAATGTTATAAGGAATTGATAAAATCTTTTCCATTTCTTGTCAGTAATGGTCTCTTCCCTGCTAGCACATACATCCTTCCATTACGTTAGAGGAAGGAAGGAACAGAAGTGGTTTAATAATCTTATATTTTACACAGTACCTCTCCAGGCTGAGGGATAGCAAAACACTTTATAAATGTCACAAACTCGTGCACAAACTACTGAGCAGAATAGCTTCATCCAGGACTTCTCTCGTCCTCTCCTGAGTGAAACGTGGCAGCTGTGTTAACAGCACCCGCTGCACAACAGATTAGAAAAGTAATTGAATAATATTGTCCATTTGAAACTGCAGGGGGATTTGGAGAAGCAGAATTTAATTAACCAAGTATCTAGAAGTTTCTTTAAATTCTGAGTCTCAGATTCCCTGGTATGGCAAGACTAGAGTCTGAGCCAAAGTGCCTTAATTAAGCTTTTTAGGATCCCTGATATTAGGGTGTGACCAGTGTTGGTTGGGCTCTTAGAGCAGCCCCACGGCTCTTCTGAACTTCATCCATTTGCCCACATCAACAAGCAATATCTTTAGTAGCTAGCACCATCAGAGTGTAGCAGTGTTTCAGCCATAGCTCTTTTTCCTCATGGACACCCCCTGTGCCAGTTGGCTAGGAGTTGGGGTGTCATGGAGATACTATACTGGCTCTCTACACCACCAAGAGATTCACCCTACGCAGGGACAAACCTGAAAAAGCTGGTTAGTGGAGCCAAGGATCTGGTACTGCAGCTCGAGCAGCAGAATCTCCAGCAGCGCTATGTGGTGTGATGGCAGCTGTGTTGCCTGACACACTGAGGAATGATGCAGGGTAGAACTGAGAAACAATGGATTTTTTTCAGTTTGGCAGCTGAACTGAAAAATCCAGTTTGATTCTAACCGAATTTCTTGGTCAATTCGGAAAAACTCAGGAAAAAATTCATTCAAATCAACTGAAACAGTTGTGGGTCAACTTGAAACACTTTTTTTTTCTTTCTTTTTTTTACTAATTTTAGGTTCACTGAGACTTTTTGGTTAACCCAAAACATTTTTTTCTCAGATTTTTGTTTTAATTCAGTCAATTTTTGGTGTTTTCACTTTTGTGTTTAACTTGGCAAAATTTGAAAACAAAATGCCTTTTAAGTCCAGACAACATGCTTTGAAATAGTCAAAGTGAAACATTTCAACTTTTTTTTTAAATTATTTTTCATTTTTTTCACCCAAAACTATTTATCAGATTTGACCCATATTTGTGAATACTTTGAGTCATAAAAATTGAGTTTTTTGGTGAAATGTCTTTGCCATCCCACCCTCCAAAAAAGTCACTTAGCTCTAATCCAGGGACCTCCAGATCTGAATGCATGAGTCTCTACCTAGAGCTAAAGAGCCAGTTCCTTAATCTGGGGCCTGTAACAGAGCCAGGTTCTCTGTACACCAAGCGCAGAGCGGGATACGTAACACGCAGTGATCAGTGGGCTATAGGCTTTCTGGAGAATATTGGACAGGGGAAGTTCATCCTGAGTGTCTGAGGCCCACAGCGGTTTGAATTCTGAACAAGCTGCCACTTAAAATGACCACAATCTTGGCTGAGGCTGGAGGAACCCACCAAACCTAAAAGCAGCATTTCTTCAGCCTGAGTAAACGGAGAGTCTCTGCAGCTAGTGGCTGTAACTGGCACATCTGTGAATCAGTGTAACAGGCACATCTTTTGTGAATCAGGCACTGAGGACGACAAACTCTGACCGGTGTTTCCGTACTGACTCCGAGGGAAAACAAGAACCAAAGTGCTGAAATAACTGTCATTTCAGTTAGGGAAATAAAGCATGTTAACAAGTTGGTAGGATAAATTTGCAAGTTTTATCTCCTCTAGTAGCGTGTGAGATTAATTTGTTCTGCTTGCTCAATTTCTTGTCATTTATTAATATTTATATGGTGCTTAAAATGTGTTTGGCTGTCTTATAAAACAAATACAGACTCAGTCCCTGTCCAAAGGAACTTACAATCTAATTTTAGGTCTGAGTCAATAAGTAATGATACAAACCGTTGTGGGAGGGAAGGCAGAGAAGCAGGGGTTACACTTACAAAGCAAATACTGCAGTAATGTTTAGTACTTGAAAATAAAAATTGTAAAGATAGTACTGGAGACACACTGTATGCAAAATGAAAGCTAAAATGCTACCGATTTCCTTAATTTCCTTGTGGACCATACATATACCATGCTGTATTACCCGGTTAACGTTGTCAATAAATATTTCTTCTCACTGATTGGGTGTTTGGTTACTAGTGGGGACCTTCGGCTTTGCCTCTCAAGTTCATGGCTTTATGGTAAGTCTAAGTGAGGGTGTGTGAGGGTGTGTATTGTGCTGGGAGATGTGTGTTGAATTGTATAGGTGATGAATGTGTACTGCAGTGAGGGGGGCTGTGTGTGTTTGGGGTTATGGCATGTGCTGGCTGTATTAGTGTGCTGAGGGATTTTGTGTTAATTTGTTTGGGGGGTGGGTTGTGTTGGGGGTTTGTGTTGTTGTATGGGTGGCGAATCAATCTTTGAAGAAGTGTGGCTGCTGGGCCAAGTAATCTGTGCAATCTCCATCAGATCACTGACTCATTACAACCAATGAAGTTGGTGCATACAAATTAGCTGTAAAGGTGGTGATTGGTTGTTACTTCTGATATCATAATGTTGTAGGACTTTTGGCAGAGATAGATACTGTTTTATTACCTATAGATACCAGAATAAGGGCCTCCTCCACTTTGTCAAACCCCTGTACCAACATAGAATAACTTGCAAGACTGGGACCTAAAGGATCCTCATTTAGGGCTCCCTTTCTAGTGTTCCAGGAGGTGGTGCTGGCAGGCTGAAATCAGGAAACAAACTGAAAAGGGAAAAAAAAAATACTTTTTCACTTTCTCATCCCTTTCTATGTGAAGGGATTTAGTTTGCTCTTCACACAAATATTCCCCTTCGGTGAGATACCTAACAGAGAAAATACCTGCCCAAATTACAGGTTTCAGGAAGTAATGGGTATGTGAAAGCAGAGGATTATAATAGGAAGTGTGTTTTTCTAATCTTAGCTAGGGTGGTCACTACTGATGCCCATTTGAACACCTTACATGAAAAGACTTAAGTTGAGTCCTACTACAAACCATAAAATGAGAAATCCTGTTGAAACATTTGAAAGATATGGATGAAAAGAGAGGTTTATAGCGACGATTAATGTAATTTTCTCAGTAAACTTCACAATACCTTCATTGGTTTCCACCTTCTGAACACGCAGGCATCATATAATAATAGGAAGGCAGTTGGAAGACTTTTCTCTTTATGAGTAAATAGCTATATTGATTGGGTTTTTTTTTATTTTTTCCACACTGTATGTACCGTGAAATTCTTTCTAGAAAAAATAGAATGGAGAAACAGAATCCCATCACTTCTAACCTCCTATTGATGTCGCTATTAAACCAGCTGACAAGGACAGTGCAAAGAGTTGTCTTCAAAAGATGTGTGTGTCAAAGAGGGAGTTTAGCTCAGTGACTCTAGAATAAACATTTAAGGAGAGACAATGTAGTGGAGATAATTGCGCTTCTCCTAATACATCACATTATAGTATAAAGCTGAGGAACAAATGCCTCGTGTTTTTAAATGAAATGAGCATTGATTTCCCCAGTTAAAAACTACAAATCCCTGCATAAGGGCACGTTCAATTAGCTGGAAGGTTACAAACTCAAGTTAAAACTTAGAGCTTATGTCAGGTAGTTTGAAATACATGGTGCCATGGCACATACTGTTGTTGGGTAGTCTGGGACTTTCCAACATCATGTTAAGTAAGAAAGTGTGTAGGCAGTGGCAGCAGAGAGGAATAGAGCTGCCCAGGACAAAAACAGACCTGCTATTTAGTGAGTTACAAGGCAAAAATGCTGCCTGCTCTTTCTGGACATTCACACGGAAAGCACAGGGCAGTGTAAAGCTAGCTGAAACTTTATATTTATATTTCACAGGAAACTTGAACATTTCAAAATTTGGCTTCATTCTGATTCAGAATGAATCTCCCCCCCCCCCCCCCCCAAGGTTTCCATAAAATGGAAATCCTGTAAAAGTTTCTTTAGTAAAGGCCAACACCTGGTTCTTCTGAAACATACTCCCTGAAACCCCTGCAGCTGCTCATTAAAGTGAACATGATTCTTGTTAGTTTCACCACTGCCCATGGTTGAGTAGCAGCTGTGAAACTGGGCAGTTGACTCCCTGCTATTCAGGGGTGAAAGTAGAAATAGGGACTTACTGGTATGGGGCTGGGTTGGGGCCGGCTCTGGCCCCCGGAAGGGGCGGGGCCTTGGGTGGAAGGGGCGGGGATGGGGGGTCAGAGCCAGCTCCGGCCTGCCCTGTACCGGTAAGTGCCCTCTCCCGCCGGGGTAGCAGCGGCAGCCGGGGGCTCCAGCAGCGGTTTATAGGGCCCAGGGCTCGGCCGCCACTACCGCCCCAGGCCCTTTAAACCACTGCTGGAGCCCCCGGCTGCCACTGCTACCCCAGGGCTCTGGCGGCCGGGCTTTGGGGTCTATTTAAAGGGCCCGGGGCGTAGAGGCAGCGGGAGCCCCGGGCCCTTTAAATAGCCCCTGGAGCCCCGCCGCTACTCCAGGGCTCTGGGGGCTATTTGAAGGGCCCAGGACTCCCCTGCTTCTACCGCCCCAGGCCCTTTAAACTACTGCCGGAGCCCCCGGCTGCCGCTGCTACCCCAGGGCTCCAGCAGCAGGGTTCTGGTGGCTATTTAAAGGGCCCAGGGCAGTAGAGGCAGCGGGAGCCCCGGCCTTTTAAATAACCCCCAGAGCCCTGCCGCTACTCCAGAGCTCCGGCAGCAGGGCTCTGGCAGCAATTTAAAGGGACTGGGGCTCCAGCCGCTGCTGGGAGCCCCAGGCCCTTTAAATTGCCGCCTGGGGAAGCCAGGCCGCCCCGGTATGGTGCACCGGCTCTTGCCAGTATGCCGTACCGGGGTGTACCGGCTTACTTTCACCTCTGGTGGTGGGTAGCCATGAAGCTGACAAAAATCTTGTCAGTTTCAGTCAGCTGGTTCCAGCGCTTTCAGGATTGATGGTTCCAGGGCAACCCTGCCACCTTGATTGCTCTGGGGGCTTGCTGACTCCTGGGCTGGCTGGCTGACTCCTCAGGCTGACTGATTCCTCTGGGAAGCCAGCTGGCCAAGGAGCTTTGGCATCCCTGGGAACTCCTAGAGTCTAGGAGCCTGGAAACATTGGGGGCTCTCAAGGCTTCCAGGCAGCAGGGTAGCTTGGCAGCCCTAGAAGCTATGGCTTAAGTTAAGCTCTCAGGGTGAAGGCTTCCTGCCATGGAGACAGGAGTCTGGAAGACCTCGGATGGGCTCTCAAGGTCCGTAGCTCCAGAGTAGACCCACTATGTAGGCTGCCTCAGGTGAGGGACTCCAGGGCTTCCAGACTCCTGGGCCACCAGGCCAGCTAGATTCCTAAGCTGTGGGCGTCAAGCACCCCAAAGAGCAAGCTGGTCCAGGAGTCTTGAAGCTCTGGGGTCCCTGACCCTATGGTAGTCTGCATGGTATGGCTGTCTCAAATCCACAAAACCTGGGTTCCCCAGCAGCCCACCTGGAGCCCTGCCTCTGGCTTGATGGAGTTTGTTGAACCCTATATGTTCCTGTGAAACATTTTGGATTCGAATTGGTGTTTTCTAGTAAAACCCTGTTTTGTTGGAAAATTCCCAACTAGCTCTAAGACAGTTTATTAAAAATTGGTAAGAAAATATGGATAAAGTTGGAGAGCTATTCTTCTTCTTGGAATATGTCAAACTTGCCTCAGGTGGCACGTGGCCAGGATTCATCACGGAGTTTGGTTCGCAGGTTGGATCATTAGCTTCCCCCACCTGGGCTGGGTACGGACAGAGAGTGTAATGTGAACACTGATCCATGCCCTCTGGAGAGCTATTGAAAACCGGGAAAAGTGTGCTAGTCATCAAAAACTATAATGATTAAATTGTGTGACGTACTTAAATATGTGATTGGACTATGTCACTACCACAGAAGTAGAGTGGAATTGCTAAAACAAAACAAACAAAAAATCAGCATTGGCCTAACTCTACATCTATTGACGCCAGTAGAGCGAAGTTAGGCCAACGCTGAAGGCTTTTGAAATTCCCACCCACAGTCAGTATAGGGTACTGTTGTATTAATTTAGATGAAATATATGGGTTAAAGGTGTTAACATAACCCAGTCACTGTCCAACGTTAAACAGTGTTAAACGAGGTTTGCAGTTTGGTATATAGAGACCTCAGCCTGCTTAGGACCATAGCGCAAACATCATTGAAATCCTTTTAACTTTTATTTAAAGATACAGAAAAGAAGGAAAAAACAGTTAAAGGATTTTAACTGTAAAATGTTAAGGCTTTCATAGAATACCAGGGTTGGAAGGGACCTCAGGAGGTCATCTAGTCCAACCCCTGTTCAAAGCAGGACTAATCCCCAGACAGATTTTTGCCTCAGATCCCTAAATGGCCCCCTCAGGGATTGAACTCACAACCCTGGGTTTAGCAGGCCAATGCTCAAACTACTGAGTTATCCCTCCCGCTTTTAGCAAAGTTTCTTGTTCCCTTTTCCGTTAGCTGGAGAGAGTTTTAGAAGGAAACTGCCCCCTCCTCCCTTTGTTTGACAGTCTCTTAGATGATATCAGAAATGGTAATAACTGTCCTTTGGGGTAAAAAAAAGTTGTTAGTTGAAATAAGTTGCTGCTGTTTAAGTCCAATCCGGTTTCATCCCAGGTGGTTCATGGGATTCAAATAGAGCTGGCTGAGTCTGTTGTTTGAGTCCTTCTGGCCCGGTCGGGTCAGAACATCTCTTAGGAGTTGGATGAAGAAGGTTCACGTTCCCAGCAGATGGTGGGGGTGACAGCCATGATGATAAAGCTTGCTTCAGTAGCCTCACTGCGTTCTTCCATATTTCCCCCCTTAGTTTCTCTCTTTAAGGAACCAAAAAGGGGGTTATGGGTGAAATAGCCCATCCCCTCATTATTTTGTTCACTGATTAGTCCTAATATCCGATACACCAACTTTTGGTTCATCAATTTCCAGGTCCACATCTATCTATCTGTTTGTTTGTTTTGTTGTATTTTGGGCAGGGGAGCTAAGAGCATGATTTCAACATATTCTTTCAATCATATCAACGTGGCCTTTTTGACTAATTTAGTCTGTCTGGTTTTCTTGCACCTGCTTATAACATTCATTATTGAAAGCAACAAACTATTTTCCATTAACATTTGTTGGTATAGGTTTTTATATCATCTTATAAACTTTCAAATGCTTTTTACAATTAAGCTTCCAAATAGGGTAAATTTGTAGGCCCAATTACCACAGCAATACCCTTTCAAAATATTGCTCTGGAGGTTCATGTGCACTTAACAATTGTGTGCAACTCTTTTAACGCAGTTTTACACAATTACAAATATTTTTAACATTTGTTTTAGAATTCATCAGTCTGTAGCTTAAACCACCTTTTGCAGCCTTTGGAATACAGGAAAACATTGATTAGGAGGACTATTTGATTTTAAGCTTCTCTATTATTTCCTTTGTTCCCCTGAATCTAAAATTCATTTGCAAACTAAATTTTGCTTATCCAATGCTCTCATTACTCCAAAGTATTGGTTGCCCATTGATGTGTTTGCTAATTGGCGTTTACCTCTACACAAAGCTATGCTTCTGTGACTGGGGATACTCCTGAAATACCGTGTTAGTCAGTGAATGCATGTGGAACTGTTTGCTTCTCCTGCACACCCTGCAAATTCTCAAAGGAAACCTTTTGCTCTCCTGGGAATATTATCTCCATTTGTCAAAATAATGCAACTGCTGAGGTTCCCATCTCTATTTTTCATTGTCAGACGTCATAAAAATGGTGTCGAATGCTGCCATTAGAATTGATCTGCCACAGTTTGGTCTTCTATTTGATTTTACCTTAGGACCTCGTAAAGCTTGTACTTGCGTACAAAAGCAACTATTTCTGGTAGCCTCTGGGTATTCAAAACTATTTTTAGGATTGGATTTTTAGATTTGTTCTAAAATGTTATATACCTTTTAATTAAAATGGCGTTCTGAAACCAGGCTAGCATTTTTTTCAAAAGGCGCTTGTTCATAAAAGTGTCAGTTTAAGTCTTCTGTACAGCAGCAGTTTTAGTGTGTTAATGTCATGATCTGCTGGTAGTCAAACAGATCGAGACTCAAGGCATGTGTTATTTCATTTGTGAAAGAGAGTAAATATAGAATGACAGGGATAGAAAATAAAGTACAAGAGTGGAATTTAAAAAGCGATTTTAAGACCAAGATTAATTAGCAAAACCACCAACACATTTTATTTTATGACCATATGCTTGGGGTATCACTCCGTGCTGAGGAATATTCCTGAGCTGGTACCTGAGAAACTGGGACCTCATTGAAATGCAAGTGGCTCTCCTTCTTATACACAAAGACTCAGCTGTTGGCTATTCAGTCTCCATCATGTTTTAATGCACTCATTATCTGCATAAAGTGGTACCACATTAAAGACAATGTAGTACAGACTGCCATAATAGCTGCTAGCTATATTTAAGAGGGCCAGCAGTGGCTCCTACTCCTTTTAGAATACTATTTTCCCACCTCATGCAAATTTATATTAACAGACTGGTGAGTTTCACTGCTGCTATTTATTGTGGGCAGCAGCAAAATTAAGTATCTGTTGCTACTTTGAAAGGTCATTGGCCAAAGCAGCAACAGACACTGGAGGTAATATAAGAACGGCCATACCGGGTCAGACCAAAGGTCCATCCAGCCCAGTATCCTGTCTACCGACAGTGGCCAATGCCAGGTGCCCCAGAGGGAGTGAACCTAACAGGTAATGATCAAGTGATCTCTTTCCTGCTGTCCATCACCACCCTCTGACAAACAGAGGCTAGGGAAACCATTCCTTACCCATCCTGGCTAATTCACAGATGAAGATGATGCGGGGGGTGGGGGAAGTGCAGACCGGCTCCTTCGCACTCAGGATGATGTGACGTGAATGGGGCATGGGAAGAGAGTGAAAGGAATTCTCTGTGCTGGCAGCCAGATGTGAAGGGTAATGGTGGTGGAGGACTTAAGTTTCATTAGGCACTTACTAGCCAGAGGCGGATATCGAAAACAGTCTCCTGATCAGGGAGAGCACAATATTGTATTTAATACTGACAGAACAAGACATGTATTCATCTGGGGTATCACTGTAGTATCTGATCTCCATAATGAATGCAATCCATATCCATTAATTTCCTTATGGCTTCGGTCACATGATGTCCTTGAATGCAGCTGGTTATGTATAAAACAGTCAATAGAGCTTGTGTAGCAAGAGAGTTTCCTCTTTGCTACACCTCTTAAGAGGCACCACAGTTTTGTTTCCTCTAGCATTTCTCTGAAATAAATTAATGCACCAAAAGTCACTTTGGATTCAATATGTGTGAGAGTGCGTCTATGTGTTGAGGTAAATTCTCCCTCTTAACTTGAAACTGTGCCCGGTTTGGGGGATACCTGCAATCATAAATGTAAATGTAGGAAACATGCAGATTTGTGCTTCCTGGAGTATAGCAGAATACTGGGGGCAGCTCCCACAGGGTATTATTTATAGTATTTCCTTTTTATAGCCAACAGAATAATTATGGTCCCTTTATCCCTGGTGAAGGGGTTGTTTCTGCATGGGTGAGAGTCTATTAATTAAAAACAAAGTTGTTGGCACTATCGCTTACTTGAAATTATGTAAAAATTGTCCTGTTAAAACTAAGTTTCCATTAAGAATTAAGTAGTGCAAAGAAATCTGTTCTTTATCATGGTGCATGACAGTTTACAGGCTATTAATATGGCTTTTTGTGTATCATGATAAATACAGAAATATCCTTTATATAAATATGCTAATAGTGAAGTGGCAGCATATTATTGGCTCAGATGATGCTCTGTGTATTGAAAGAAGTTATAAATCTAATGCAAATTTTGCTTGTTGGAGCTATACAATGAGCATCCTGTCTCAGAAAATCCATTGGGAATGAAGAACTGTGATGTCTTCATTGCATTACAGCAGTCCAGCTGATAGCACAGTCATTGAACAGAAATGCCAGGCTGCTGTAGCAAATTTGAAAATGCATTTGTTCCAGATGCTCCCCGGCAAAAAAAAACCAAACCACCACCACCAACAACAAAAAACACAATACATGTACCCCAACAGGTGCAGTTAGAGACACGTTCCCTTCAAGACTTTTCTTATTCTAAGCGTAGGGGAACCCTGTGGAATCTCAGATACCATTGTGAGGTAACTCTTGGCAAATGCTGACTTTTTTAATACTGAACTTTGTCAAAAAGCCCTCTCTGTTTCCAAGTGGTGCTCTGATTGAAGGGAAACCTTGTCTCCTGAAAAGCAGCTGTTTCCGCTTATAGTTAATGTCCAGTTTTAAAACAGAATACCTCCAAAATGCTTCTACTTTCACTTCAACATGACAAACACTCCACGTCCCCTTTCATAAATTACACCCCTTGCAGAGGTTTCTGAGGTTTAAATAGAATAAGTTTGGCTAGTGGCAATTTTAGTTTTACATGGGACTATTATGACAAGAACTTGGAATAAAAAATTTACTCCAATAAAACTTTTTGCTTGCAAATGGTATTGGGAAACAAAGCTGTGGATCAGAGTTTACACCATACTTCTCTTCACTGCGGTTTAAAGTACCACAGACTATGTAGACTACATAAATCCAATATATTACTGTAACACATCATAGCAACTGAGGTGTTGATTTCATAATATTTATATTTCATAATAGCCACTAAAGGCAGATCCTTACCAAAGACCTGCCTATGCTTTGGCTTTGAATAGGAAGAGTGGTGATTATCTGTGGCAGTAGGGTTTGATGGATAAGTCACTGGACTGGGAATCAGGCCTTGAGTTTTATTCCTGGCCCTGACTCACTATGTGATTTCAGAGGTGGCTTACGTCCAGTTATATTAGATTCAACAATAACTTTTTATTTTTAAGCCTTCGTGGTTCAGGACAAAACCCAACCGGTAACTTATGGGGGATTAGAAACAAACTTTCATTAAAAGCAGACTATTCCATAATTCTCTTTTAGGAAGTTTCCTCTGAAGTATCTGGTACTGTCCATGGTTGAAGAGTGGATATAGAACTAGATGGACCAGTGGTCTGATCCAGTATGTGATCATTTCTGTGATCTTCTGTATCTTTAATCACCCTTTTCCAGCCTGTGCATTGGGGATATTGCTATGTACCCCTTTATGAAGTGTTTTAGGGGTGTGTTGATGGAAAGCACTATGTGAGTGCAAGTATAGATTTAACAAAGCACCTTTGCTCCTAGTATGGTCACTTCACTTTCCTCCCAGCATGAGGGTAAACACAAAGATAGTGTCCATTTCCTGGGGAAATGGTGAGCTTCAAGACCCTCTAAAGGAAAAATATACCTTAGTGGTGGTGAGTATTTAAGAGAGGGCCAGGTGTAGTGAAGATGAAAATCTAAGACTAAATAACCTGGCAAATGTGCAGGAAAACCAAGTCCAAAACAAATACAACTTTTCCTACATTGCAAACTTTATCATTTTTATTTCTGTAGCACTTAGGAGCCTGAGTTATGAATTTGTGTTTGTGGATGAGATTACACAGAGCTAATGTAGAGGGAGAAGAGAATTGGTCCAAGGACAGAGCCTTGTGGGACTCTTACAGAAAGCTGGATGGGCGATGAGGAGGATCTGCCAAAGGACATACTGAAGGAGTAATTAGAGAGGTAGGAGGAAAACCAGGAGATGATAGAGTCACTGAAGGCAAGGGAGTACAAGTAAGGCATGGTCAACAGCGTCAAAGGCAGCTGACAAGTCCAGGAGAATGAGGATGAGTACTAGTTCTGAGCTTTGGCTAGGAAGAAGTCACTTTGGGAGAAACCCATAAACCTTGTTCTGGCTCTTGATAGTCCGTAATGAATGTGATTAGAATACTTCCCTGCTTTTCCATTTACTGAACAATTTAGTTAGATATCTCTGTTATATAACTGAAGCTCCTTTGTGCAGTAATTCACTATTTTCATTCTGGTTTAATTATGTATGGGATAATATTACTCTTTAACTGTTTGAAATACAAAACCAGAATGTACAGCATTTATTTCAAGGGCCAGTGTTCATCAGGGAACCAAACAGAATTTTCCCTGCTGGTTCTGATGATAGATAATCCAAGGTTGTGTAGCAAAAGGCTACCCTTCATCCCATTACAGGTATGGTATGCGTTTGAAAACCCAAGCAAATAAAGACCCATTTATATTTTGCCAAATGATTAGCACAGCCAGAACTCCTTACTAGTACAGAGAATCAAACTTCTATATTATTAAACAGAATATTAAAATAATAATTTAGCATCTCCTGATGGTTTTTCTTCTCCAGATCCAAGAAAGCATGCTAACTTTTAAGAACTTTTTAGCAGTCTTCCAACAAGCTAAACTACCGTTCAAATACACATCTTGGCAGGAAAAGAGACCTTTTTCTAGGTAAGCACTACTTGCTGTCATGGAAAAGAAAACAAAACACTATTTTAACATGACAGACTAAGAACAACATAGTCACTTCTTATCCATTAGTTTTTCACAAAACTTTAGAGGGTCAAAAGGTTCAATAACAGTGAAGACAGTAGAAAAGAGATTTGAGTGGAATAGGGATGTGATCCAAATTAATCACTGTAGCTATTTGGAATATTTTAATCTAATAGAGGTAAAGAACTTTACTGACAAATATGATGAAGTGATGCTATGGTGGTGATGCAGAAGCAAGGAAGTTTTATGGTTAAGATAATGCCCAAAAGCCTGGTCCAAAGGAACTAGTGCATAGGGCATGAGACTGGGAATCAGGAGACTTGGGTTTCCATTGTGACCATAGGCAGGTCATTTGTCATCATTGCAACTCTGTTTCCATGTCTGCGTAATTTAAAGTGAGATGCATGCCTTTGTGCAGCACCTAGGATCTACCTGAAGAGAGCTATGTAAGTAACAAGAATTATTTGGTAAATAAATAAATAAATTTTGTATGTTTGGTAAATACAGCTTGATATGATGAGATGCCACCTTAGGATTGCCCTGAATACATATGTAGAAATATTCATGTCTGTTACCTTAAGATTTCTGCCAGGTGTGCAAAGCATGCAGTGTTGTTGGCTGAGCTCAAAGGACCATTTTTGTTTAGTGGGGTTGTGACAGGGTTGGGACTCACCACCGTGGGGCCTCCAGGAATTAGCTCAGTCCAGTGGAGAGCCCTCTCCCGGTGCTGTCCCGCCCATTGTCTCGCCCTTGGTTGGCGTCTGAGCCCACGTTGCTCTCCAGGTCGCGGCGTCCTCTTCAGGACCACAGCCCTCCGGCAGTGCCCTTAGTCCATCCACACCCCCTTCCGGGGGGCGGGGGAGTGTTGATCAACAGTCTTTCTACGCCCCAGCCACCATGTTCAACCACACCCCCAAAGTCTAATCCCTCTTGTCAGGGATCTGGCGTAGTCTGTGATGGCCATTCCCCAAGGCCTATGGCTGGGTGTACTGCAAGGTGGGGAGGGGGTGGACCCAGGCCCACCCTCTACTCTGGGTCCCGGCCCAAGGACCCTCTGGCGGCAGCCTCGCTGTCCTCCTCCTCTCCCCTCGTCTGTCCACTTCCCTGGGCCGCTTCCCCTACAGCCCCTTGCACCTGCTAGGCCCTTCCCTTCAGGGCCTGCAGCCTGGCAGGCTATGGGCTAGAGCTCCCGGCGCCTGGCCAGCACTGCGCTGTCCATGGTGCTAGTCTCCCAGTTCTGGAGACAGACCTTCTCCTGTCAAAGGTCTGGGACAGACTGCCTGCTCCCTTCCTGGGCAGCCTTTATATAGGGCCAAGCTGGGCCCTGATTGGCTGTCTCCAATCTTGGTTCTGATTGGCCCCCAGTAAGCCCTTTTCTAATTGGCTGCCTGTCTGTGCAGGCGCACTGGCCTGCTGCAGCCCACGCTCTCAGGGAGTCTTATTGGAAAACCCAGGAGGTGAGCGGGCCACTACAGGGGTCAATAAAGAAGCATGCTAATAAATCTTGAAAAATTCACAAGCCCCCGACCCCCTAAATTGGGGAATGCAGCAATGCCATCCTATCCCTTATATTACAAAAGTGACGCCTTATACATAAGGGATATAGTTTGCAAATAATCCATTGCACCTGCCTTGTGCTCTGCAGCTGGGGGGAAATGACAGCACAGAAGAAAAATGCAGCATCAGACACACTCCATTTGTCTTTGACAGTGGCTGTGCCATGAAAGCGTCCAAAATATAAATGATGTCCTTTTCCCCTTTAAATCAAAAATAAAAGTATTTTATTTATAAAGAGCAAAGCATCTATTACAAATATTTTATTCAGCTTTTTGATAAATGCAGTTATAATTCTGGAAGCAACAGCAACTTCCAGAAGAGTTTGATGTCAGATTACAATTAAGAATGCCCTGGTAATTCAGAGATGGCTGCTAAATGGATTACTATGGCAAATAAGCATTTTTAATACCATAAAATGTGCAATAATTGGTCAAGTTACAAAGTTAGAATTATTCATAATAATAGACACTTTGGGCCTGATTCTTCAAGCCATCTTTTACACCAATCTGGCAGTGAAAAGGTGTCTTGAAGTGGAAATATAGTTTACACTCTCATATGGCACCTTTACCTCATGGTAGTGAGGTGAAGGGGCTGAAGTGTAAATGAAAAGCAGGCTTTTCAAAGGGCATCACTCTTTTTGTAATCTGCTAGGTAGGCCAGTCTCCTCCTTTTTTGTTCAGATGTATCTCCAGGGATTGCTCATAGGAAGAGTGATTCTGTGACTTGGGCCTTTTTAGTTGTTTGTGTTGCACTCCGCACCTTTTCCAAATTTAGCATGGAGGAAATCATGTGGCTTGATGTGTAATGAATCAAGCCCATCATGGATGTATAGCAAGAAGAAATCAACTTTCCTCATGTTTTCCTGAACAAAAAGAAAAGTCCAACATTCATCCTCCTTTGACATTAGAAATGTAGCACTGTTATCGCTGTACTGGCTGATTAAAAACAAGAAAGATACAGCCTTTAACATGCCACTCTGTGCCAACTACTGAGAAATTCCGGCAAGTTCTGATAAGAATACAGCGTTGTTTGAGATAAACTAGTAGCATTAACAATGGTTTGGATTTATTTTTTAATTCAGCAGTCTATAGACAGCTCATTTTGCATGTTGCCTTTAAAGTAATCAGAATGGCTATTGCTAACTGTAGCTATGGGATAATGAATTTATAATCGGCTGCTTACTAGCTTGTGGCAAACATTGCAGACAGGAGACTCAAGCTTAAATACTATACTGTTTTTAATTTAAAGTAGTAATCACAGCCATTTGTGTCAAAGCTCCATATGAACATTCTACCTCCATTCAAGTACATTCCAGTCTTATTGACTTTGGTGGGACCAAGATTTCACTCTGATTATACAAGTGAATTACTGTAGCATGCAACACATGGAAAATATTACCACTTAGTGTAGTTCTTTCTCAGATTGTTGCATCATGCTTTTTAAGTGCAATGCCATTTTGCATTCTTTGATAAATGCGGTCTAAATAGAAAATAAAATCCACAGAGAGAGAGAGTATATTAGGGAGAGAAAGCAGTTGTTCCTAATCATAACCTTATCTGTTGAAGCGACAGTTTCAATTCCATCTGAGTCCTCTCCAGTTGTCGGGTTTTTTTAATGTTGGATTAAGTAACATTTTTGTCATCTTATTCCCATAGCAACCCTATCTTTTTGATGTAAATCTGCTTGTCTCTTCTTTTATTATCTTCCCAAGACTGTACATGAATAGCATACACAAGTGATGAAGAGCATAGTGTGGTGAGGAGAGGGCATAGCTTTTTCTGTAAGAGGAAATAAAGGGAAGAATGTGTTATATGCATAATAAACTCAAGATGGTCTCCACAGGTCATTGTTTATTACATCATTTTCTCAGCAGAGTTCCTCACAAGAGTTAGAACATTCTACCTGTTTTAGCAAGATGTTGGAGCAACATTTAAATCTGTTCCAAAGAGCATGGGAGGCCAAAACCCCTACAGAGACTAAAATACAAACTTAATGGCCTGTAATAACATGGTTTATATAACTTATCTTGATGTCAGTTTGAATGAAAAGAAGTCTTAATTGGCCATATAAGTGCTGCAGATGAAATTCAGAGACTCTCAGGTGAAACTTACCTTTTGAGAGTTTTAATTGGGTGCCTTGTTGGCACACTATTTTGTGTGGACATAGCTATTTTGGGTTCCCCCACTCGTGCCCGGAAGCCTGTATTCAGAGGTTAATTAGGACATGGTCTCAGCAGGACGCCAAAGGATGACATCTTGAGTGGAATGCTGCATGAAGCTGGAAGGCATTTCTGTGTGTTAGGAAAAGACGTACGAGTCTCCAAGTTGACCAACTTTTGGTTTCTCTCGTGTGCTTTGAAGTAGAGAGGGGCCGGGCTGCAAACCTTGGATCCAGCTCAGGTAATTTGGTCTAGCACTTTTGTTTTGAAATATTAAGGAGAGAAAGACAACTGCAAGGTATTTGGACCCTGCTTCTGAGTTGCATCTCTCAGAAAGCACAGACCAGGGTGGAGGGAGAAGGTGGCTTTTAACCACCTCTGAACTCTAGGCCCCAAGTGTGACTTTAGAATTAGCCTACACTAGAAAGGCCTTGCCGATACAGCTATACCAGTATAGCTATACTGGCACACCCCGTAGTGGAGACACAGATTGGCATAGGGAGAGATTTTGCTTGTATAGTTACATCACTATACTATGGGGGGGGGGATAGCTCAGTGGTGTGAGCATTGGCCTGCTAAACCCAGGGTTGTGAGTTCAATCCTTGAGGGGGCCATTTAGGGAACTGGGGTAAAAATCTGTCTGGGGATTGGTCCTGCTTTGAGCAGGGGGTTGGACTAGATGACCTCCTGAGGTCCCTTCCAATCCTGATATTCTATGATTCTATTATCACCTCCTCAAATGACATACGCTATGTCAGCAAATGGTTTGCGGCCTACCTGCTCTCCACAGGAGGTTTGTATGTAAACATTTTGTTCTCTAGCCATAATGGAATTTGAACTTTATCCACAGTCTATTACCTAACTTCTACAGGCCACTACTTGCAATAAACCAGAGATGCAGTTTGGTTACCGCAGTATCCATGTTTGAATTAAGAAACGATTATCTTCTCTAACTGAATTTTTGTTTACACATTTTCCAGGTACATATTTTTGTTTGCTGCCTGGTGACTGGGTATCACCAAAGAATTCACTCTAGCCATCCTTTGTGTTGTGTGCATGCTAGCTGTTCTATCAGTGAGGGAGGAATGGAATATTTATATAAAACACAGAATCTACAATATTGTTTTAATATGCTCTGTGCCCAGTGTAAGTATGTTCATGATGAAACTTTCTAAAGGGTATCTTCTGAAGTGTAGCTTTGCCTCTCTAGATGTAAATGTTGTATATACTAAATCTACCACTCAGTTTCTGAGAATTTTAAAGAAATCAGTAGCCATTTTTTTGGCGGGACCTACAAAAAAAACCCTGTCTTCTCTTGTTAATATGAACGTAGGCTTCTCAGTGGATTGATGTATTGATTAATCACTTAGACTGCAATGGTTAGTAAAGGTTTGGTCCCCTGAGGTCTACAGCATCAGGCATATTGGTGTCAGTATCATTAGAATGAGAGAACCGCTAGAAACACAGAAGAAAGAATTGCATTGTATCATAAGTTCTTTACTAACCAATCCACTAAGCAGATAAACAATCGCAAACACTGAAATACACAAACACTGAAATACAGAAGCAGACAGAGGGATAGTGAAGTGTTTACACCTGTGACTGGCAACTCTCTCAACTTGTGGAGGGGAACCCCCAGAGTGTCAGTCATTATCTTCCTTCTCAACATCTTCTCTGTTGTCATCATTACCGATGGCTGTCATCCTACCGTCTTCCTGTGTGTTCTCCAAACCCACCCAGTACACAGGCAGAGCAATACCTTTTTTTCCTGAGTTATGCTTACACCCACTAAGACTCATACAGTAGTTCCATCTCCTTTTTCCTTATCCATACTCCCACATTCCACTAATTTTGGGGCATCTGATTTTTCATAGGTTGCCACATTAGTTCCTGTTTTACTCATTAACATTGCCTCAAATAGTTACTATAATAACATAAAGTGAAAATTCCCTAAGATGTTACCACTGGTCATCTTGGGATATTAACTGATATATTGTGACACATTTGCCAAAACATCAGCAATTAACACATCTTTTACTATAATTTTGCTGTTTACAGATACAGGGTGATTACTCAGTGAACTAGTTGTATCAACCTATTTCAGGCCTAAGGGCTTGTGTGATTAAGCTGAATATTTTACAGGCCTGAGGGTTGTGTAGCCCCTGTGTTGCAACATTAATATTTATATTTCACTTTTATATCCTAAATATACTTAATGTCTTTTATTCTTGGCCACAGAGTATGTGATGGAATCTGATTTTAAAGGGAGTTCAGTATTTGTGCATAAAGAGGAGAATGTTTGTGTTAACTGCTGCCAATACGGCCAGCACAGGAAACTTTCACATTATCCCAAGAGCTGTGCTTATGATGTTGATGATGCAGATACACAGGCAACTGTTTTAGTGGAAGACACGTGGTTGACATTTTCAAATTTGTCTTGAGTGGTGGTGAAGCCCTGTTAGTGCCAGGATATTAGACAGACAAGATGAGAAACGCAGTATCTTTTATTGGACCAACTTCTGTTGGTGAAAGAGACAAACTTTTGAGCTACGCAGAGTTGTTCTTCAGGCTCAAACTTAGAAGTTAGGTAGCTAAATCAGTGGCTTGACTTCTCACGAGTGCTGAGCACTATTGGCACTCAGTGAAGTCAGTTAGAGCTGTGGGTATCAGGACATTTGAACATCAAACCATTTTTACTTAGGTGCTTAACTTCAGACACCGAAATTAGAGAATCTCTTCCCTGAAGTAATTAAATGGACACAACTATGTACCAATCAGATGCCGCAGTAATGAATATGTTCTAAGCAGCCAAACGAAATAAAGTTCCATCGCATTTAAACATGGAATAGTGGCAAGGAGAGATTAATATTAGAGCAGCAGCAAAAAATAAAATCCATTTTCTAAGGTTGTGTTTTATTCACTTCTCTGATCTCTGGGTTTTAAAACTATTTTGTTGTTCTTTGACTTTCTATGATAGGTTTCAAATTTTGATTGATGTTAACAACAGCCTTTTATCTTAGAAATCCCAGAAAGCCATGGATATTGGCTTTGGATGAGGCTGATTGCATGAGCAAAAAAAGTGGGCTTGGGATGGAAGCCTTAAACCAGAACTCCATGGCCAAATGTTGGGGAACAAGAGGGTGGTGGAGAGTCTATGTAAACAAGATATCTTATAAATAGCAAATTCCCATTTTTCTTAGTTAAATTGTACACTGCTAAAAATTCAACATTTCAGTGACCAGTTGTGAGAAACCTTGAACTGATGAAGATAAGTGGTTTTCATGGCCTCTGTGCAAAGAAAACTGAATTAAACGTCTCTCATTTTTTTGTTTTCTGCTTTAGAATTTGAGATGGTCTTTTTTGCATTCAAAGCACTAAGCCAAAGAGGCATCGATCCTTTCACTTTGTCATTTCATACTGAGCTCTAGATTTAACCTTATTGTACATTGACAACTGTCTCTGAATAACAACAGTATCTTAAAACGAAATAAGCAGACATGAATGGCCTGCTGCTCATTCATGGATAATCGTCCACTTCTCCATACATACGCTTCTCCGCTCTCAATTCCAGCCTCAAAGCTCAACAAGCACCAAAACTAAAACTAGCCTCTTTGTCTTTGAATCGGGCTTTCCCTGCCCACTGAGGGGGCAGAGCAGCCCCGTCTCGTCATTGGCCCTGCAAACTGCTTCACCAGATCACCCCATGCAGTAGCCTCCCTGTTAGCCTCAGGAGTTTCTAATCTATTCTGTCCCCACCCCTGGCTCCAAGCATGCTGGGGAATGGTGTCAGAGAGCTCTGTAGCCGTTATTGTCCTAGTCCATAGGGTTGAGTGCCCTAGGGGTTCAGTCCAGAGTTCTAGGAGCTGGCAAGTGGGGGGAGGGGGGTTAGAATAGGAAAATTTAATACCATCCCTGCCATATTGGTTAATCAGATCAGTACTTACTCAGATACCAAATCAGTGAAAATGGCAATATTGTGAATATTTACTTAAAATAACAAACTGTATTCCCCAGTTGGAGAATGTTGCATGTTGTTAACCTGTAAGTATTACAAAAACTCCTTTGGGGGGGAAAAAAAAGTCTAATATTTTTTCCTTTGCTAAGATTTCAAATTTCAACCCCAAAAAAGTCAGAAAATCAAAACCAAGAACCATTTGTCTGCATCTGATATTAGTCTTAGTCATCTTCGGTCTTCATCCGAGAACCTAAATCCCAGAGTTGGCAGTTACAGCTAGAGATAGTCCTGAATTGTGGAGTTTGGATCCAACACAGTGCTCGGATTCCAGCTTCCAATTTACCCCATTCAAGGCTCTGAACCATAGAGTTTGGGTCCGGAATTGCATTGGGTGCCACGGTGATGGATATAAGAACCTGAATGAAACAGCATATCTAATTACTGCACATCTGAAAAGAAAAATTGCCAAAGCCTAATTAGTGATGATCATGGTGCCACAAGCAATGAGAGCATGTCCTGCTGTGCAACTAGAGAAAGTAACATTTCCCTCCAACTTAATAGTGCAGCTAAAAACATAAAATGTATCTTTTTGCCTTTGAACATAGTGGCTTTGATGTGATTTTTAAAGCTGCATTTCTTTGACCATCTACAAATATGATTTTTTTCCTCATTGAACAGGTGCAACTTCATCCTTAAATTCTGTAGCCACAGTTGCCAAAAGAAGGGGGAAAAAGTAACTCTTTAGCTAAATGACTGAGTGTTTTATGTTTAGAGTGAAATGTTGTCCCTGGGCATTGGTAGCATAATGATTTAACTTCCCATCTAAATTGACTTCAGATATGGTGAGGGAGAAATTGGGAGCACCAGTGTTTGCTTTATTAGAAGCAACTTCCCATTTTGTTTTGGTACACACCAAGTAGCATATATTTAATTATTGTGGTTTGTTCCAGCACAATTATTGTAACTTTGATTTGCTAAAGAAATCTTAAGAAACGGTATTCTCTCTGCTCTCTGTGGACTCTGAAGAGCCCACCCCACTTTTTGCAAGAGTTGGCATGGTTTCTGATATCCTTGGCCAGAATTTCCTCTCTCTACCACCCTGGTGGTGCTATACTGTCTGTTCTTCAAACCAAATCTGGCAGGATTTCAGTGGTGTCACATGTGAAGCATTTGAGATTTTTCAGGATCAAAGTCCCTGTGTACATGTGTGTGATGTGCTGCCAATATCTTAAGAAGGGCCCCCCTCTGTACATTCTGCCTGGAGCTGCATGGAAAATGGTAAAGGATTTCTGCTGAAACATTTTGAAAGAAAAATACAGTTTTTCTTTTCTAATATTTTTGTAATGCTTTTGAAAATGAAAAAAAAAAACAGTTTTTCATTGAAAATCTGGAACATTTCTAAAGCAATACATTTTTTTCATTTAGGAACACAAGCCATTTTTCCTTCAAACAATTTTTTTCAGCACATTTCAAGTCACTCTAGTTCTTTCTGCAGCGATCTATATGTCACAAGGTGAGGGTGTGCACTTACAGAGGGGTGAGGCAATTATAATGAATGAGGGAGGCATTCATTGGGCTAACCAGTGTGTTAACCATTCACTGCTCCTGAAAAAATATGGGACTTGGTTGTCATTTACACTAAGGCCCCACTACACTGTTCTGGCAGTATAAGGGGGCTGAAAGTGAGAGTTAATTAGTTACTCACTGTGACCTTGCAGTCACTAGGGTAGTGAACATATAGTAACTAACGAGGTAAAATCCTAGGGGAGATGAGGCAGTTTGTAATTTTAACACAAGTTAGCAGCTCAGGCTAAACCTGTAGCCTTTACTTCAACCTGCTAACTTGTGTTAAAACTACAGACTTCCTCATCTTCACTCAGATTTTACCTCGTGTTAGCTACCACAAGTTAAGAACACTTTTTTGCACTAGCGAAGACATGACCTTTAAGGCCACTTTACAGTGCCAGAGCAGTATATAGGGGCCAGAATTTAAAGAGAATCAGGCCCATGGAGTGCATTGGCAATACAGCCCAGTGTAGTTTGAAGTGGGGTTGGAGGGTGGATTGTGTGGAGGGAGTTAGGAGAAGGGAACCGAAAAGTTCTCTATCTGGTGAATGTTTCTTCTTTGAGTGCTTGCTCATGTCCATTCCATTCTAGGTGTGTGCACGCCCACATGCGCGGTTGTCGGAGATTTTTGCCTTAGCGGTATCCGTAGGGTCGGCTGTGGTGCCGCCAGACCTACACCCTCTCAGTTCTTTCTTACCGCCCATGGTGGTTAGTCAGAGCGCCTTCTTTGCTTAGCAAGAGCTAGCGGTTTTTTCTCCTATGAACTTCGTGCCTTAGGGGCTTTTGTAAATAATTTGTTCCGGTCAAAGAGTTTGAAGACCTTTATAGCCACCCAACCCCAGACTCATTGGTTGTGTCTGCGGCCAATGAGAAGGACAAGCAGGGTCACACCGCCTCAACGACCAAGAACAAAGAGGCCAAAAGGCTCGATCTCTTTGGGAGCAAAATGTATTCAACTGCCAGCTTACAATTTCGGGTGGCGAATCATCACCTTGTTGGGCAGATATCACTTTAATCTCTGGGACCATCTCAAAAAGTTCCAGGAATCCCTCCCGCAGGATGTGGCCCAGGAGTTTGGCATCCTGGTGGAGGAGGGCACCGTGGTGGCCAGATGCTCCCGGCAAATGGCATGGGATTCGTAAGCTCTTCCAGCCGCCTCTGCTACCAACGCCCTGGCAGCCCCGTCAGGGCTCTGTGAGAAGAAGGGACACTAGTTTTAGCCGTCGATGCCCTTCTTCCTCCCGCTTGCTTGTGCGACCTGGGCCTGCCAAACACGTAGGGGGCCAAAAGCGCTTATTTTGAGGGTGAGCTCGAGAGCAACGCCCCCGTCAGCTACCTGGATCCTCCCCGTTTCTTCCTCAACCGTCTCCGCCTCTACCGTTCAGCTTGGCTGCGGGTAACCTTGGACCGCTGGGTCCTGGATGTAGTATCTCGGGGCTATATCCTGCAATTTATGGCCACCCCTGCCTCCCACTCACCCTCTTCCCCATCCCTCTTCAGGGACCCTTCTCAAAAGTATCGCCTCGTTCAGGAGGTCGAAAAGCTCGTTTGCCTGGGGGCTGTGGAGGAGGTTCCTCGGGATATGGGAGGAAGAGGATTCTACTCCCACTACTTCCTAATCCCGAAGACAAAAAGGGGCCTAAGACCCATCCTGGAATTGCGTTGCCTCAACATGTTTCTCAAGAAGTTGAAGTTCCGCATGGTCTCCCTGGCCTCCATCATCTCCTCCCTGTATCTGGGAGACTGGTACATCGCTCTCACTTACTTTCATGTCTCCGTATTCCCAGGTCAAAGGTATTTCCTGCGTTTTATGGTGGCCAGGCATGATTTCTAGTTCACAGCGCTGTCCTTCGGCCTGTTCTGAGCATTCAGGGTGTTCACAAAGTGCATGGCGCCAGTGGCGGCTTACCTGAGATGTCGAGGGGGGTCCAGATTTTCCTGTATCTCGATGACTTGCTCCTCAAGGGCAGGTCTCTGGGGCAGGTGCAGAGGAGCCTTGATCTGGTGCGTTCCACCTGCTGCGACCTGGGCCTGTTGATAAACACAGAAAAGCCCACGTTAACACCAGTTCAACACATAGAGTTTATTGGAGTGGTTCTCGATTCCACGTGGGCCGGGCCTTCCTTTTAGAAGCGCGTTTTCAGGCCATGTCAGACCTTATTTTCCACGTAAGGAGCCATCCGCTCACCACGGCCTATATCTGCCTACGACAGATGTGCCACGTGGCTGCATGCATATATGTGGTCAGCCATGCTTGACTTCATCTGCTGCCTCTGCAAGTGTGGCTGGCCTCCGTCTATATCCCCAGCAGGCACGCCCTGGACCGAGGGGTCATGATCCATGTCCTTTTGTCCCTGGACTGGTGGCTGGATCCCAAGTCGGTGCTGCAAGGAGTTCCCTTTGCGATCCAGTCCCCATTGCTTACCCTGGTTTCAGACATGTCAGATCTGGGCTGGGGAGCCCACTTGGGCAGGCTCAGCACCCAGGACCGTTGGTTTCAACTCGACCTAGCCCTGCATATCAACATCAGGGAGCTCAGGGTGGCTCGCCTGGCCTGCCAGGCTTTCTTGCCCACCTAAAAGGCAAGGTGGTGCAGGTCCTGACGGACAATACCGCTGTGATGTATTACATCAACAGGCAGGGCGGTGCCAGGTTTTTGGCTCTGTGTCAGGAGGTGCTCAGCCTCTGGGACTTGTGTGCGTGGCATGCCATTCATCTGGTAGCCACCCACCTGCCTGGAACCAAAAACGTCTTGGCAGATCGCCTCAGTAGGACCTTCTTGTCTCACCACAAATGGTTGCTCCATCCAGAGGTGGTCAGCCTGATCTTCCATTGGGCAGGGACAAGGACTCCGTCAGATGCCTTCTTGATTCCATGGTCAGGAGAGCTAATGTATGCCTTTCCGCCAGTACTGTTGATCCACAAGGTCCTGCTAAAGGTGAAGCAAGACAAGGCGAACGTCATCTTCATAGACCCAGCGTGGCCTTACCAACACTGGTTCGGCATGCTACTGAGTCTTTCAGCAGCCACCCCACTGCAGCTGCCTCTTCGGCTGGATCTGCTGCCACAGGATCATGGCAATCTGCTGCACCCGAACCTAGCGTCGCTGAACTTGACAGCTTGGCTACTGCGTGGCATCAGAAAACCTTCCACCAGGGCTACCTACGTGGCGAAGTGGAAGCGGTTCATGTGTCGGGCCTCAGATTGGCACATTTGGGCTGAAGAGGCCCCTCTGCAGGACATCCTAGACTATCTGCTGCACCTTAAGCTCCAGGACCTGTTGCTCTCTTCGGTCAAGGTGCACCTGGCACCCATTTTGGTGTTTCACCCTCCATTTCAAGGCAGGACTGTCTTCGCCCATCCTATGACAGCGTGGTTCTTGAAAGTTCTGGAGCACCTCTGCCTGCATGTCCAGGACCTGGTTCCCCCTTAGGACCTGAATCTTGTGCTGTCAAGACTCGTGGGTCTTCCCTTCGACTCCCTGGCTTCCTCCTCCCTCTTGTTTCTCTCCTGGAAGGTTTCTTTCTTGGTCATTATAACTTCAGCCCGGAGGGTGTCCGAGATCAGGGCACTCACCTTGGAGCCACCGTATAAGGTCTTCTACAAGGACAAGGTCCAGTTACGCCCGCACCTGGCTTTCCTACCCAAGGTTGTTTCCCAGTTTTATACTAGTCAGAATGTTTACTTACCGGTCTTCTGTCCCAAGCCTCATGTGATGGCTGACGAACACAGGCTGCATACCCTAGACGTCAGATGGGCGCTGGCCTTCTACATAGATAGAACAAAGTGGTTCCGTAACTCAATGCAGTTTGTTGCTGTCGCAGACAGGATGAAGGGTTGCCCAGTATCTACCCAGAGAATATCGTCGTGGATCAAGGCCAGTATCCAGTACTGTTATGAGTTGGCCAAGGTGCCCCACCAGTGATCATGACGGCCCACTCAACTAGGGTGCAGGCGTCATCGGCAGCCTTCCCGACGCAGGTGCCGATCCAAGAAATCTGTCGGGCTGCTACCTGGTCGTCCGTCCATACCCAGCAAGCTCGGGATGATGCTGGCTTTGGCAGAGCAGTGCTGCAAGGTGTAAGACCATGAACTCTGAGCCCATCTCCACTGATACTGCTTGAGTCACCTAGAATGGAATCCACATGAACAAGAACTCGAAAAAGAAAAAACAGTTTTTGTAACTGTTCTTCGAGATATGGTGCTCATGTCCATTCCATTGTCCACCCTCCTGCCCCTCTGTTGGAATTGTCAGCAAGAAGGAACTGAGGGCATAAGACCGGCAGCACCTAATATACGGCTGCATGAGCGCGGCACTCCAGAGGGTGCCACAGCCAACCCCATGGTTACCGCTAAGGCAAAAATCTCCGATGACCGCGCATGTGGGTGCGCGCACACCTAGAATGGAATGGACATGAGCAGCACATCTTGAAGAACAACAATTATGAAAAGTAGGTAACTGTTTTTTTTTGTTTTTTTTTAAACACCTGGTGGACTCCAGTCCATTTCAAAGATAAGTATTTTGTTCTTCAGAAGAGCCACTGAACCCTAGCAATGGATTAATACCCAAAGATACCTCTAGCTAAACCAGGGAAATAATTTCAATTTCCATTTTATTGCCAGAATTGTATGAATGGGCCCCGGTGCGCCCATCCAGCACACCACAGATAAATATAAGATGGTCATTCAGTGACAGCTATATTAATATAACGTTTAGGACCTGCTCCAAAGCCCATTGAAGTTAATAGAAGTCTTTCCTTTAAATCCAATAGGCTTTGGAGCAGGCCCCATGGCTACACAGTTACAAATCATAAACTCAACAACATTTTAAATTGCAGCAACAACATATTAACTCATCTCCATTGCATATTCCTCTACGCTTATTCACTCTCCCGCAATTTAAAAGTGGCTGATGGGGATTTGCTCAAACTTTCTAAAAATATTTGCTTTAAACTTTTTTCCAGCATGGAAAATATTTCTACAGAAAAGGTGAACGTTACCAAAAATTGTCTGTAAAAACAATGACAACTGTTTTGTGTCCCTAACAGTAGCTGTAGGAAGGACTAAGAGTGGTTTTCATTGATGGGTGCACGGTATCTCTTTTGCTTGCCTTATATATGGCTGCTTTGGGATCCTGATTTGCTCCTGACATGCTTTGCTTTATTGTCTCGATGCTTGTTACCTTTCGAACTACTCTATAATCACATAGACATTTTAATACCAAAGAGAGAGAACTCACAAGACTGTTCTGTTAAATTGGATTGGTCACGTTTTATTTTTATCAACAATGCATAACATAAATGTTAATAGGATTTCCAGTGTAGTGAAAGGAAAAGGAGAACTACTCGCACAGACTCTGAATTGCCAGGAGTGTCATTTAATAAACAAGTGAGCTCTCACTGCTTATGACAGAAGATGCAATACTTGGTGTTTATTTTCCTCTATGTTATTACCTGGCTCAGCACTGTGTACAAAGACATCTTCATTCTTTTTTATGAACCAGTATTTTTTTCAGTTAAATTGTAGATAACAATATACTTTTGAGGCTTAAGCCACTCTACATGGAGCAATTTGGCGAACCCTGGAGATCAATCATTACATACTGCATCCATCACTTAAGATTTCTGTTTAGGTACCAATAGAAAGATTTGAAATCCTATGGGTTTTGTAGTTTTTGTTTGTTTTCTTATATATATATATCTCAGTCGATTAACTCCTCTTCAATAATGCTGTCTTTAAACTTGGTTTTTGAACAGAATACAAAAGGAACAAATGTGTATTTTTGAACATTCCCCCCCCCCCCAAGCTTCTGTTTTGGAATGGTTAGATGCTGAAATCTGTGTAGTTGTTTGGTCATGTGTAACCCCAGACTCAGCCCCATTTATTCACCCATTGGAGAGTGTAAACATTGGATACATTGTGGTACATTAAAGGTTTACCAAAGCCTGCCACAGCTGTCATCTCTTTGACCTGTCAGTAAACTAAAAGTCTTCATATAAGTTTGCTTTCATTCAAGTATAATGCTGTTACTGCAGAAGTGGGCAGAATACAATTCTCTAAAGATCTTGTCTCATTCCCTTCTGATCTAAAGAGGTTAATGTGCTCAAATCATCCCATCATTTTGTTTTTCCATTCTCTGTCACTGCAAGAGGAGTAAAGAGAGAAAAAGAAATGTATTGAATAATCTGTTACTATCAGCATGGGGGATGAAGGGGAGTGGAGAAAATGACTGACTGCTGGGGTATAAGGCCTGTTTCTCTTCTACCACCCCTACCCCACATAGGTAATCACCCCTCCTCGATTCAGTAGCAGCGGACTGATCTAAATCCTCCCTTCCCCTTCTCCTTCCCACTGTGAACTACCAAAGCAAAGTCTGACTTAAACGGTGTTGTGCATATTAGTGTTCATTAAGCCATGTTTGCACAAAGGATTTCCTAATCATATATATGAGTATATATAAAATGTTCTACTTATGCCTTTAAAGAACTGAGAACTCTGCCTTGCATGCACAGATATCTGATTTGTAACACTACTTTGCAGAAAGATTGCTAATCCTGTAAGCGCTCCCCATTTCGCCGATGCTTAGAAAAGCCTGGTGCAATGGGCACATGACTAAGCCGCATGACTTTTATATGCTTCCCTTTTATACGCGTTCATGACCCACCATTCCAGGAGAAACCTCTCACAGAAACAGAACTTCTTGCATTATCTCTTGCTGGAATTACTGCTGTGTTGGGACCTTGGAAACCTGATGAGAAATTGAGAGATTGGAGAGGATAAGAAAGTTTATAGCTGAGGGGCAGGAATTGGCCTCTTGGGCCATCTATCCCAACTCCCTGCATGAAAGAAGGCAGCTATCCTCTTTGTCTAGCGTGATTGCTCTTTATGAACAGATGGTTTTTATTTTACAATGTTGTTCTTTTTCAAGTGCTTATTTATTGATTCCTTGTATTATATGTTTCATTCAGTAATGAAGTTAATCTAACAAGTCAGTCATTCCTTGGGCTTTTCTTTTTAAAGATTGGCTCTGTGGTGCAGTTGCTTTTCACCTACTTTTTTCTCTCTGAATTCGAACACGTGATTGCTAGCAACCCTGCAGATTTCCGCACTAATTTCCGGAGAACCTTAGATCTGTATCATCTGCTCCTTTTTGATTTATGAAAATCTAATTTTACCAGGTGTTCTTTTTTCTGCATTCTCTTACCAATCACTTGCCTCGCTTTGCACAAATAATCAATTACATACCATTCCCAAACAATTTTCTTTCTCATTATTCTTTTTATTAACAAATAGAACAAAATAGTTATGCAGCTATTCCTAAAGTACTCACTCCTTAATTAACACACACACACCTTCTCCATATATTTTCTTTTATTGCATGTGCTTATGAAGACGTTTCTTATTACCCCAGTTTTAATACTACAAAGTTTGCTTTGCTTACAGCATATGCTACTGCTTATTTGCCCTTCTTAACTTCATGTGTTACTCTTCCTTTCCCTTTCATTTTACAGCTACTGTAACCCTTCTTGAAATTACATTGTCCTGCTCTTGATCTTCCTGTGTTTTGCTTTTACTTTTGTTTTTTAGGATACCGCAGAATTAATATCCTATTATGTTTTTAATTGTCTGTCCCTCGTGATACCTCCTTATTGTTTGGTAATTTTGCCCATAGGACTCTGCACTCATTTACCTGATTTTTTTTCAAATATGTGACTGGTTGAAGTAGAGCTAGGGACAGGCATTCCAAGCAGGTGCTTGGGGCGGCAATCTGCAAGGGGCACCAGTCCGTGTGTTTTTGCCGCTCCAAGCAGCGCGCCGAATTGCCACCACAGATGGCGGGGGCAGTCGGTGTGCCGTTAAGGCGGCACGTGCATTTCCGAGGCGGCGGCAACTTCTATGTTCAGCTGCCCGCGGCGGCAATTCGGCGGCTTCTGTCTTCCGGCTGAAGACAGAAGCTGCCGCCAAATTGCCGCCGCCACGGAAACGCATGTACCGCCCTAACGGCACACTGACTGCCCCCGCCGTCCGCGGCGGCAATTCGTCGCGCTGCTTGGGGTGGCAAAAACAGTAGAGCTGGCCCTGAGTAGAGCATCCTCTGTGTGACTGCTTACCACAACCTCGTTCCTTGGAATTGTAAACTGAATTCAGAGTCACCTGTTCCCAGGTTCCTCTTTCCTCCTAGGTCCATGGCTAACTCCTTTGGGCCAATACTAGATCCGTTTGTCTTCTGTTTTGTTATGCCCCCATCATTGTCATGCTAGAAAAATCAAAATACTTTGCTGTACGTTTTCCCCAACAGTCACCCATATAAAATTTCTCATGAGCCTTAAAGTCTGAACACTCGGGCGCCTTGTGAGCTATTTCATTAGTGCTTCCCTTCACTATCTACTTAGGGTGCCATCACTGTACTTTCTGAGCTCGTCCTTGGTACGTAGAGCCATTTAAAAACAAAAGCAATAACCGTTTCATGCTTTTGACTTAGATTTTTTGAGGAGGTGGGAATTTGACTAATTAGAAACAGTGTATTGTATTGGTGCTGTATGTGGGCCAGAAGACTATCAGAGCTGATTGAGTGCGAGACAGCCCACTTAGCCCACTATCAAAACCTGTTTTTTTTAAAAAAGGTATTGATTATCGAAAAGATCAAAAGTGTTCGGGGAATAGAAAAATGTTGATTTTTTTTTAATGGTTTATGGGGCCTTGCCTTGTGAATCTTTCCAGACACAGAGCGACAGGCTGATTCATGCTTTTTGTATTTCAATTGGGATTTATCATCCACGTAAGTATTACATTGTTTGATTTTAAATGTAACTGGATTGTATCTGGGCTAGAGCAACAACTATTATTAGGAGGTGGTTTTTGTGACCAGACTGTCTGGAAACTACATTACAAGGACCAGCCGGCATTTTTATTATTTCCATCTTAAGAGGAGTGGGAGTAGGTATACAGCAGAGGACGTGAAATCCTTGCCCCATTTAAGTCAATGGGAGCTTCGACATTGACTTCAGTGGAACCTGGATTTCATGTTTCAGGCATTTTCTTACATGCTGTATGTGGAGAAAGGGTACAGTGCAGTTGTTTTAAAGGATAACTTTTACATAACTGCAGACACCACAAGGAAAGCTCTGCTACAGGTAAGCAACATCATGTCCATTTGAGATCATGGTTAGTGTCCCTGTGAAAGTGCACCATGGAATCTGTCCTGAGAACTTCAGCAGCCAGATAGGTGTATCCTAGTCACGTAGTGTACCTGTTTGCTTACCCCTATGTCATGTATTCACTCTAAACTAGTGGTTCTCAACCAATTTACCATTGTGGGCCACATCCAATACTACCTGTATGGCCCTGAGGATGTCACATGGGCGGCAGCTGTGTGCCGATTGGTCCGCAAGCGGCCCATGGGCCGCAGGTTGAGAATCACTGCTCTAAACAAAATGATTTTTATTGACTGCTGTGTTTCTACTGATGAGAGAGAAGCAAACGCAAAATAAAGTTGCTTATAGTAAAATCATATTTTGTCTGGGGTTAGTGGAACAGTTGGTCTGGGTGTGAATAAGGCTTGCTGAGTTTGTTAAACGAAGTGTCAATTTGCAAGGCCCCTGTTTACTAAGTTTGCTGAAATGACCAACCAGGAGATAAAGCCAGTGCTAGGTAAGGATAGTAATGTGTTTACCATCCCTGCAGGAACATACATCTTACACTGAGTATTCAGACTTTTAAAAACCAGTTAGCTACACTCAGCAGCAGGGGAGAAGGGGAAAGTCTCCTGGATCAAACAAAGAACTGCCTGTTCTAGCAGCTGCAGAATATGGTAGGTACAAATCATCTGCTCCCCTTGCTAAGCAGCTACCATCTGTACTAAGCGAAAATGTTAAGCCTTTGTTTTATTTTTTGCAAGATAGTATTTATCAGTCTTATCTGTTTTAGCATTATAGATTAATCATATTTAAGGAGAGTTGTCACTTCTCTCATTTCAGAATTTGTGTTTGAAGCCTTTAACTTGCCAAATGCTTGAGTATTTTGCAACTTTGCTTGAAGGGTTAGCTTATAAAATACCATAGGCGCTGGTAGCCTGTGTAACCTTCATTTGGCCATCTTATGTGTATACATTATGATACAGTCTTTAATTACATAATCACATACTGTACTATTTTTTCCACAGGACCCCTGCCTCATTCACAGGATGGACTGTGCTCACTTAATGAACAGCTATACAATATTTAGTTTTATCCTCATTGGTCAATGTGTGGCTCCATATCTTATTTACTGGACACTATTCAAACCCTGCTCTTAAGACAGAATCATTAATTTCCTTAGTGGTCAAACTAGATTATTATTTTACTTTTTTAAAATATGATTTTGGTAATTTCTTTTTTTTAACATGTAAACACATGGAAGTAATCCGTGTCACACCTTTGTTAACCAAAGTCGCTTGTTCTGCTCATTTAATGGCATAGATTATCTACGACACATTGTTGGTTATCTGCCAATTAAATCATGGCAATAAACTCATTTCTGTTCAAAACCCTCTCAACACACTGCTTTTCTGAGAACTTTGGTGAGAGAAAAGTATTGTGTAGTCCACACGGTGTAGACAACTCACACTACTGGAATGTAAAGGAACAAAAATATATTCTGCCTTTCTTTGATGTGCTCCTCCACTTCTATTAAGTTACAATTTAGCTGTACTACCTTGATAGAAATAGATCATTTTCCTTATCTAGCCTGTCCTTTTGAGCTTGTTAATGCAGTCTAATTCTAGCTAGTAACCTATGAGATTTAGATTTAAATTCATAACTGGTTGCTGCAATTTCTCAGACTACATGTTTTATGCTTTTGAGACATCTTCATAGTCAACTTAGATACAGCAGCATTTATACCAGACCTTCCTATTCCTTTTGTTAAGGGAACCTGAAGAGGAAGAGTATTAATTCTCCATCTGAGAAATGTTACATTTTAACATTGTATTCGTGATTACTTTTGTTTCAATACTATATGTTTTTGTACAATATGCTATTTTCAGGTGGTTCAGTGCGAGTTGTGTTTTGTCAAATGTAAAACTCACTTAACATGTTGACAATTGTCATGCAATAGGTAATTAGCAAAACAAAGGTCTTAGACTCCTTCCAAATCAAATAAGCATGATTCCATAGAAAAAACTATTATACCCAGATGCCAAATGTACTGGCACCTCACACAAGCTTAGACAGAAAATTAAAAGCTCTAATTTGCTTTGAAATCCACTATGAAATACTTATACTCTTCATAATATTAAATTCTTATTTTCTTGACTCCTGTTTGTAACATACCAGCTGTATAGATTTATTACTTCAAAAATATTCTCTCTCGGGCTTTCTTGTATTTATTACGGTTGAGTAAATAATTTCAATGAATAATTTATCTCACAAATTCATCTTCTTCTAAGGTTGCAGGATATCTCTGAGACGATGATAATTTCCTCAATGTAAAAAAAAATTGATTAATTTTAAATGTTTAAGCTCTATAGGTTGATTGCAAGCATTTTATGTGAGCTGCATTACTTAACTATCATTGACAAGGTGGGTGAGGTAATCTTTTTTTATTGGACCAACTTCTGTTGGTGAACGAGACAAACTTTCAAGTTATATAGAGCTCTTCTTCAGGTCTGGGAAAGGTACTCTGAGGCTTTCTCTACATCTACAGTACCAAGTTTTGTCGCCAAAACTGCCTTTTGGTGACAAAACAGTGAGTGTGTACACACTGCGATGCAACTTTTGTTGGGAAAAATGCCCAGTTTCGGCAACAAAATACTTCCACCCCCACGAGAGACTTTTTTCGCTTCGCTTTATTATCAACAAAGAGCCAGTGTAGACACCACACCTGCTTTAATTGCTTTATTTGGCCTCCAGGAAGTATCCCACAATGCGCATCCTGACCACTCTGATCAGCATCTTGAATTCCGCTGCTCTGCAGCCAGGTAAACAACAATCCACCCCTCCCCCTTGCAAACCCCGGGAATTTTAAATTCCATTTCCTGCTTGCTGGCTCGGCATGGGGAGGTCTCATCGTGTCTTTCCAGGTGACCATGGCTGGCTATTGCACCAAACGCTCTCCTGCCTGGACCACAGCAGAGCTGCTGGATCTGATCAGTATATGGGGAGAGGAGTCTGTACAGCACGAGCTGCTCTGGAACCATAGGAATTGGGATACCTATGGGCATATTTCTTGAGGCTTGTGTGAAAAGGGCTATGATCGGGACACGCCACAGTGCAGATCGAAGATAAAGGAGCTGAGTCAGGCGTACTGTAAGGCAAGGGAGGCAAACCGTCGCTCCGGTACTGCACGTAAGACCTGCCATTTCTGTAAGAAGCTTGACGATATCCTTGGTGGTGACCCCACCTCCACCGCCAAGAACCCCGTGGATACTTCAGAGGGAACAGAGGCGGCAGAAAGAGAACCTAACCCGGAGGATGAAGTTATTGATGAAGAGGTGGAGCTAGAGGAGGATGTGGAGGTCCCGGCGGGGTTGACCACTGGGGAAGGCAGCCAGGTACTTTTTTCCACTCCTGAGGTGCCTAGTGAGTCTCAGCAGTTGCTCTCCAGCAAGCAAGAAGCAGGAGATGAGATGCCTGGTAAGTGGCTGTGGCTTGTGTAGTGCGGAGGTTGGTTCAGGGCATAGAAAGGTGGAAGGCTGGCTGTGTTTCTGTGAGCTGGACATTTCCCTGTGTAGCTAATTGGTACGGTGGAACAGGGTGTTTGATGCACGCCGAGATCTCATGGGAATCCTTCAGAGAGATCTCCAGGAAAGTTTCCTGGAGGTACTCAGTAATCCTCTACCGCAGGTTGCATGGCAGAGCAGCTTTGTTCCTTCCCTCATTGCAGGACACTGTCCCGTGCCATTCGGTAATCACTTGTGCAGGGACCAAAGCGGCACATAGGTGAGCTGCATATAGAGCTGGGCAGAAGCTGCAAGCAGGTAGTAGATGTACCCTCGCTTCCCTGCTTACCCTCAGCAGTGAGATGTCTGCTAGAATCATCCCTGTCTGTGGAAAAGTGTGGGATAATTTTAGAATTATTTCCCTTTAAAGCTGCACTGCAACCCTTGCAAAGACTGCATGTTCTTCTGTCCAGGTGCAACGCCCTCCCCTCCCCCACCCAAAACTCACCATGTTTTGGGTGCTTGCAGAGATGTGTGCCTGGCAAGGGTCAGTGAGGAAGTGATTGGTATGTTGCAAAAGGTGCATATAAGTGAAATGTTTCAATGCTGTGCTTGAATTTAACAATCCTGCTTCTGTGCATCGTCCCCTGTGCTTCACCAGATGTGGCCTTCAGGAACACCCCATGCACCCCTGCTGACCATCTCCAACAGATAAGAAAGAGGCCAAGACGCAGCAAAGAAGACATGTTCCGGGAGATACTGCAGTGCTCCAGTACTGAGAAAAGGGAACAAAAGGAGTGCTGGGAAGCCGAAAGGCAGGACAGAAAAGAGAATCAAGCGTTTGCTAGGGACACAACTGAGCAAATGATAAAAGTAATGGAGGAGCAAACAGAAATGCTCAAGTCTTTAATAATGCTGCAGAGTGAGCAGGTCTGGGCTCGACCTCCACTGCAGCACATGCACAATGCTTTACCAGCCCCCCTCCCCCCACACATTCCTTTCTACTTTCTGGGACTCCTCAGTTACCCCTTCACTCTGCCCCCTCACACAACTTTCAGAATGACAGCTGGACCTACACACAGTTGTGAGGGTCTGCCCTTTCCCAGTCCCTCCTTTCCCAGCAAGCGTCTGTGTTTTGGTGAGTGTCACTGTGCTTTTTCTTGATCAATAAAGGCAAGGTTTTATAATGGGTAAATCATCTTTATTTTGTTTTCTACGAATTCACATTGCAATCACTACGAGTACATGTACAGGCATTTTAATCATTTGTCAACATAACCTCCTAGGGAAAAAAAACATGGAATGCACCATGGAAGCTACTCTAAGAAAGATATACGTTGCTGCTGCTCATTGTCAAAGTGCTTCCTCAAGGCCTCCCTGATTTCAACTGCCGCCCTGGGAGCTCCTCTGACAGCCCTGGTATCTGGCTGCTCAAACTCAGCAGCCAACTGCTCTGCCTCAGCGCTCCACCCCAGAGCAAACATTTCACCCTTAGATTCACGGAGATTATGCAAAGTGCATCATGTGGCTATGACCATGGGCATATTCTCCTCACTAAGGTCTAACCTGCCATAAAGGCAACGTCAGCGCGCCTTTAATCTGCCAAAGGCACATTCTGTCATTCGGCACCTACTCAGCCTGTTGTAACGCTCCTTACTGCTGTCCAGGTGTTCCATATAAGGTTTCATGAGCCAGGGCTGTAAGGGGTAAGCCGGGTCTCCCAGGAGCACTATGGGCATTTCCACATCTCCCACTGTAATGTTGTGGCCTGGAAAGAAATTCCCCGCTTGCAGCTTTCTGTACAGGCCGGTGTTCCTGAAGATGTGTGCATCATGCACCTTTCCAGACTTCCCCATGTTGATGTCTGTGAAACGCCCACAGTGATCCACAAGTTTCTTCAACACCATGGAGAAGTACCCCTTCCTATTGCAAGGTGGTCTGCTGGTAAAATTGTAATATGTGTGCCATCTATTGCCCCTCCACAGTTAGGGAAACCCATCTCTGCAAAGCCGTCCACTTTTTAATGTATATTACCCAGAGTCATGGTCCTTTGTAGCAGGATTCAATTTATTGCCCTGCACACTTGCATTAATGCAGCCCCAATGGAGGTCTTCCCCACTCCAAATTTATTTGTGACCGACTGGTAGCAGTCTGGAGTCACCGGCTTCCAGACAGAGATTGCCACACACTTCTGTACCAAGAGGGCAGCTCTCATTCTGGTGTCCTTGCACCGGAGGTCTTGGGCCAGCTCAGCACACAGTTCCAGGAAGGTGGCTTTACGCATCCGAAAGTTCTGTAGCCACTGCTCTTCATCCCACACCTGCATGACAATGCGATCCCACCATTCAGTGCTGGTTTCCTTAGTCCAAAAGCGACAGTCTACCCTATGCAGCTGCTCTGTGAATGCCAAAAGCAATGTAAAGTTGCTGCTATCCATATCACGCAGAATGTTGGGCACCTACGAATCTTCCTCTGTCAGTAATTTCACGATTAACTGCACTGCCATACGCGATGTCCTCATGACACTTAATAGACCATAGGAGAGAAGTGCGGGATCCATCCCTTCTCACAAAGGTGCCGGGTTGCACAGCAGAGAATGGCTGTTGCAAAAATGCCATGAAAGAAAGCCGGAAGCCCATGGAGTGCTGGGACACAAAGCAATGCATCACAGGACATTTAGCCAGATCCCAAGATGCGTCACGACCCACTCCTCCTTCCCACAACACCTAGCAACAGAAGGTGTCACCCTGCACTGTGGGATACGTACCCACAGTCGATGACAGTGCCCCCAGTGTGGACGTGATCTGTTGCCAGAGGGGGCTAGTGTTTACAAGCTTTTCCGTTTTTTATTCAGTCGACTTTTGGGTTTTGATATAAGTGTAGATGACAAAACTTGGTAGTGTAGACAAAGCCCTAGTGTCACAGCTAAAGACAAGGTGGAACATATTGTTTAGCATAAGTAGTTAATACATCTTAAGAGACCATTCATGGTGAAGTAACCTGTTAACTCCTCTGCAGTCAAAGGGGGGGGAAAAGAGGGGTGAGGGAGTTACAGATTGTTGTAATAAGCCCTCTAAAGCCAGTGTCTTTATTAAGATCATGATTATTAGTGTCTTCCAAAGTTATGAATTAAAGCTCCCAGGCTCATCTTTTGAAGGTGTTGTGCAGGCTTCCTTTGAGAACAAGGACTGAGAGGTCAGATATGGAGTGACCACAGGTGATATGGAGTTTTTTGTCTTTTGTCACTTTTCTGTGTGAATTCATTCGAGAATGTAGTGATTGTCTGGTTTCACTCACATAGTTGTTGTTGGGGCATTTACTGCATTAGATGAGGCACACCACATGTTGAGATATGCATGTGCAGGACCCAGGATGTGTCGTGGGGAATATTGATCATTGTAGCAGTGGAGATATGTCTGCAGGTTTTGCATCTGTTATTATGGCAAGGAGTCTGGTGCTGCATTGAGTTGGTGTGTCCTGATCTGTGGGAAGTTTGCGTCTGATGATGATTTGTGATTGGTCAGATAAAGCGATATGCTGTTATTACTGTTCTCTGAATGGGAAATTGTGCTAACAATTCAGCATGAATAGTCATGTGCAAACTTACATTTTGAGTTCCACTAATATTTACTCCTCAGGGGTTGAAATTTTTCTTTCCCTGAACTCCATGCCAGTAAAAAGTAATTGTGTGATTTGTTCATCAGAAGCAGTCACAATGTAGGTCTAAACACAACAGAAAGAAATTCATTTAAAATTCGATTGAATATTCACAGAACTTTTTTCTGCAATATTTGCCCCAACTTGTTGCTTGTTGAGAAACTCTATATGCAGAACACTCATAGAAGTCCTGATTCAGGAAAACATTTAAGTACATGCGTAAGTCCATTCTCTATTCAGGAAAACTCTTAAGCAATATTTAAAGTGAAGCATGTTCTTAAGTGCTTTCTTGAGTGGGATTGCTTTCCTTATTCAGGGCCTGAACTACTTCTACGTTACTGTGTACATCCTACCAACTGATGATGTTTCCCCACTTCAAGTACATGAAACTATATGGACAGTTATTTAACATAGTTGTCCTAGAGCTAAAATAGATGCATCCATAGGTTTCCGTATTTAGTCACTCTCATCTGTCTTACACAGGAGTAGAACTGGCATATAAACTATAAAGGTAGCACAGCTGGCTCTTCTTCAGCCTAAATGCAATATCTGAAAATATTTTTTTTTCTTTTTGGATGGTTGTATTTGGGTTTGCTGTAGCTAATCAGCATGCAGGGCTGGTTCCATATCCTTGCTGCAGCACCAACTAAATTGGTGCATTTCACACAATTTTCGTAGCCGGCTTTATGATGAGTTTCTCTGAGACTGGAACTATTAATCTTTAAAGCCACAGAACTCAGATCTTTGTTAGCTGTGGAGCAACAGATGTTGTAGGGCTTCTGTTGATAGGATATTTTGTAACTTAGATTTGTTATAAATTGTGTGGTACTAGTCAAAGCAGGTTTGCTTTTTATTAGGTGTCCCAAACCAAGGTCCAAATGACACTTTGCTATATAACTCATTGGCAATGTCCTTGCAATGCTCTCTGGTGAATGAGAACCCAATCGTACTGCGAAGTCTCTGATGTACAGCATCATTTCACCAGCATTTAAAGAAGGCAGACTTCTTTGGAAAACTAAGGAATGAAATCCTAGCCCTAGTCAGTGGCAAAACTCCACTTGACTTCAGCAGGGCAGGATTTCACCTAGCATGTCCACTTGAAAAATGTCTCATTCTTCACAGCATCTAACAATGAATTTCTCATTCAGGAATAGTATCTCTTGTAAAGACCTTCATATTTATGCCCACATCTAGGAAAGCACGTAGACATGTGCTTGTCTGTATGCAAGTGAGTAGTCCCATGTTCTACTGACAATAACGCCTGCCTTTAGAACATCTGCTATCGAAGTGATATGGATGCTTTCTGTAGGACTTCAAGGACTATTCACATGCTTTGCTGGATAGGAGTCTTAGAGAGCAACAAGTCAAGGAACTCAGTTATAGGGGAGCTAATTGCTTTAAGAACCCATACTATAGCATCTCTTGAACTTTTTAGCCCAAAGCTGTAACCTCAATATTTGCCTTGAGTAAACAGATAATTCATAGAAAAGATTAGCTTTGGGGTGATGTTCCTTTGAAATACTTCTCTTCTTAGGCTCCAGATTGAGTAGGACCATTTTTTAATATTTCTCTTTCAAGATGTGTTTTTCCTGGCTATTTCCTCTTTCCCTTAATTCCTGCAGTGCACACTTTCCAGCCCCATATGGTCATACAGATCCTTTTCCTGGACCTTATGATTTCTCTCTCCATTCCATCTGGTCATTCTGTGTAGCTCATACACACTTCTCCCTCCCTCTTTCTTTCTCTTTCTCTCTCCTGATCCCCTTTTTACTGAAAAGTTTTCACTCACTTTGTTGGCATCATGTCTCTCTGCATCACTGGTGATTTTCTGCCAATGTGGTTTGCTTTTAGTGTTGTTTGTGTTTATATCTATTTATATTTTGTTTTGTGATATTTTAATTATTCTCAGTTAATTATTATGATCAGATTTTATTGTTTTTGTCGCAACTCAAGTGACATAAAGGAGTTGGAGGGTGAAAGAGCTTTATAAATAACAGTTTATTGCTATTATTATTTGTTGTTGTTCACAGCTCCCAGTTCACACCATCTGTTAATCCCTGTGTGAGTCATTTGTGAAACATAATAGAAATTGGTCTGCATGCAACAGAAACAATTCATGGAATCTATTTCTTTTCTTTTGTCTATGGCAATATTACTTCATTTTGTTAGCAGTAGTGTTCAAAGCCCCATAGATACGAGTGTGGTCCCACTGGTTTAAATAGACTTTGTAAGTTAAGAATAATGTAACCCAGTACGGTAATGAATAGAGCAATGTGGTGTAGCGTGAGCAACATTTTAAACTAAAACCAGCCCCATTAGCTGTGCTGAGATTGGACTTGAGGCAACTAAGAAGAGTCTACTTTTCTGTTCCTTCTGGGTCTGCAAGGCTCTGAAATGCTTCCCCGGTATAAGTTAAAGAAATCTAAGGTATTGCCCAGGATGAGCAGAACTCTGAACATTTCATTTCTCCTCTTCCTGGTTCTGGCATGCCCCCTTCACAGGGAGAGGACCTACAGAGGGAGAGAGAGTACTAGTAGGGACTACACCAACCAAGAGTTTCCCCCCTCTCCCCTTCAGAGGCAATCCTCAGCTTGATGGAAGCTCCACAGCTGCTTTGTGCTGCTAACATAATGCAGAAAACCTTTGTCAAGGATGTGAATTTGGCCAACGTAACTGAAAGTGTGTGCGCACCCAAATAGCTTCAGCATTAAAGGTACTAACACTTTCTATAACAGCAACTGGGGGACAGCTATGTTTAGTACTGATCTAACCGTGGAAGATTTCTAAACTTTGCATATGTGGTGTAAAAAATTGACTATTAAAGTTTTCCTGATGCTAAACTTGTATGAAAATGCATATCCCACTGAAGTGTGTTAGAAGTTTTGTCATAACCTTGAGGTAGGGTTGCCAACATTGTGTATTAAAAATAAGGGACTGTTTTCTTAGCACGCCCACTCCATCTCTTCTCCCGACATTATCATTATTAGTATTATTAATAATAAGCAGTCACCTACATTCACTAGGAGGTATTTCTTGCAGCACTCAGCAACTCCAGATCTTGTTGTACAGAGATGAAAAAATAAGGGAAAATTACATCCCTTGTAATAAGGGACTATTGGCAAACCTACCTTGATGGCATTTTAACATCACTGTTTGCTATTATTAGAGTAATGTGTTGCAAATGAGCATAGAAGATATATAGCTTCCAGTGTTATGTCAAAGTCATCTCACTGTCTACTTAGGTACGTTATTGGTTAGAGCTGTACTTCAGTAAGGTATATATTTAAAGTATCCATGTCCCTCCAGAGCAGATGTTTGCAAAGCAGACGACATTGCAAGTGGAAAGTGGCACTCTGAAAAATGTATTTGGTCTGTTAACTATGTCACTGATATTAAACATTGTAAATAGTGTTGATTTTATGACTAAGGATGCAAAAAGTCAGCATTCATCACTGCATAATAGCCCACTGGTAGTAGACCTTTAATTGCGTGCATAGTTTTTCCTGGTTTTTATAAACACAAAGAAACTGAAATCCTGCTATTTCTGTCTTCTTCTTTTTTAACTTAATTTTCAGTCCCCTATTTGAACATTGTTTTATTGAAAACTTATTCTACGTAGACTCTACAATCAGAGCTAAGCAGGAGGAGTAAGGCATGTGTATGTGGGTAGGGAGCTGCTCTCTCTTACTCCCCTGCATGGCCAAGTGAAGACTCTGACTATCTAGCTTGTAGCAAGCAAAGTGACTAGCCCTTCTAGTGACCTCCGAATGTTTTGGTTTGAAGGGTCGTTTTAGTTATCCAAGCATTACATCTGAAGTTTATAGTTTAAAATCTGTTGTGTTCTACTATATGCCAATACATATTTCTTAGATTGTAAACAATACGTAATGAAAATTGCCTTTGACCCAGACAGACTTGCATACCATTCTCAGAAACACCCACCATGGTCCTATGAGCTACATTCAGTAGAACAGCAATGCTATATCAGATATTTCAGCAGCAGCAATCTTTGCTTTAATATTTTTGATCAATGGATGAGTTTCATTCTCCCTATTTTATTTTATTGTATCCTAGTCTTCAGAGTCATGAATCACATTCTCTGTGGGCATAATGCCACTGTAGTCAGTAGAGTAGTTTATGCCAGTGTAGAAACCACCAGGAAGGGGGTCTTCTGCAGGGACTTAACCTGGGACCTCTGATTCTAAAACACAGCCCACACCCCTCCCTAGGCTCCCTAGTTTATCAACCCAGCCTGGGAGGCTCGCTGCCACGGGTTGTATAGACACACACGAGGAGCCCTAGTCATGGACCTGGATCTCATTGTGCAAGGCACTGTACAAAAACCCAAAGAGCTTACAGTTTAGGTACCCAAGTCCCATTAAAGGTTAGTGGGATTTGGTGCCTAACTCCCTTAGGGTCCTTAACAATCCCAGCCTTAAAGTTTTCAAAATCATACTTAAAATCTTTTTCATACCAGATGAATTGCTTCCGAGCAAAATGCATGCCAATTTAATGACATAGAATTGTGTCAATGATGGGGCACTTATTGAAGATAAAATCATACTCAAGTTTCCCATCTAGTACAGCTGGTTCAGAAGACGAATTAAGTCTTTGTTCTTGCTGCCTGGACTAGCAATTCAATAAAATGTAGATAAAAAGTAGGCACATTGCCAAGGTCACCAGCCGGATATAAATATTTATATCTGTTATTCAAGTGTATTGATTTGGAGGACAATATTATGAAGGGAAAATAGCATGCCTCAGAGAAGAACTTCTAAGATTGTACAGAGTGTCACTGCACTTATTTTAAAATCTTTTTTTTCATCTTTGTAAAAATGGGAGCACTTGTTATACCTAATTTTCAATATTAGTGAAGGCTGTGATTTAAAATAAATGGAATTCAATAGGAGTTGGATTCTTAACTTTGAAAATCCCAGTCTTAGATAGTTTTAGTGAGGAGCTATTGTGTATATTGTATGTGGGTTGTTTTTTTTAATGAATTCCCCTAGTGGTGGGAGAAGTTAGTGTATCTTCAGTCATCAGTACAATACAATAATCAGCCAGAAATGAACTGCCTAAAAAGTCCTACTGCTGGTATGCAATGGAATTTACATATGGATCTATATTTATGGAGAACTATTGGCACATGTGTTTTTCTGCCCGGATAGCGTGGGGATATTGCTTGGTATTCTCAGCCAGTCAGAAAGCTAAACTGAACCAAATTTCTGAAGCTACTTCATAATTAAAGAGCAAAAGTCTCAGGATTTCTCATGTACAGCATCATCTGGCTTCACTGAACAAAGACAGGATAGTAGGTCTGATGTTTTATTATCCATTTGCTCTCTCTTGTAAGCAGAAATTTGTGAAAACCAGAATATTTCAGTAGGTAGCTTAAGGGAACTAGCAGACATGTTTTTCGCAGATTAAAAGCTTTCCCCCTTCCCTTCCTGAACAGATGTCTGTAGCCTTTTATTTTATTTAAAGTGAATTATGTAATGTGGTTTTACACCACCGTGGGTTCAGCTCTGGCAGCTACGGTTTCAAGCTTAACAGAGTGATAGTCATCTCTGCTACTTGCTTCAGAGTTAGAGTCTCTAGGAACACATAAAGACCAAGGGTAGTGACGAGACATACATTCACCAGTACAAAGTCTAGTCTGTTTTATTAAAGTTATGATTGCCCAAGCATATAGAAATTCTATACAGACCTATGCACAAGTTACAAATATAGTTATATTCACAGTCTTAACAACAGTGTTAGGGTCTGATGGGTCTCTCATGGTTTGATCATCAGTAGAGGGATGGTTCCTGCTGGAGTCTCCCAGAAGGAGCTCAGTTTTCCCATACTGTGATTCTGTCTACACCTACATTCTGCACGTGTCCATAAAAGCGTCCACCCTCTTTTCTCTTATTGGTCTGTGTCCCCTGGAAACTTAAGGGACCCCAATTTTCTATAGGCTGTGTAAGTTCCCTTTGTTCTCATTAGCGTTGATACAACCTGTATCCCATGATTAAGACACATGTCTGAGACAGATGCACCTTTACAGTATTTTTATGATCTAATATTAATCTTCTGGGTAATTTTGTGCAATTTTACCAGTTGGTACCTCTTTTCCCATAATCTTAGGGCATCAGGTTATTTCTTGGTCACTTATGTCATCGTTTTTTGTCTCCAAGGCCTAAAATAGTTAAGCTAAAGTCTTGCAGGCCTCAACCTACAGATCTTGCATTTCAGCTTGTCTTACTCATGTCTAATACTTGGTTCCTCTAAATACTGATCAGTTTTATACTTTTATAATCCTACAAATTAACTCTAATTACCATACAATGAATATATGTAACATAACAAATTGATTGATCATAACATCACACAATAAATGGATACTAAACTAAAATCTTTGACTACATTCCCCGCCTTGACAGGGTGAGTGTTATCTCATTATCATTGATGATTATATAATAAGAGGCCTGTCACATACATATTACACGACAGTATCCAGCAATGATTAATGCAGTAGTACACATAGTGATAATATTGTGGACAAAAATTCATTTTTTCCATCCAATTTTCATCCCTCTTGGTAGAGTGAATACCTTATATGAGCTGCTACCGTCCAAAATTTCAGACAGTGCTTGGTTTGTCTTATTTATGTCATTCCTAATTTTAATTAATTGTGATTCTTTTCTCTTTAACAATTGTTTTAGCTGTAAAGTTAATGGCATATATGCATGAAGCACTGGAGTACTTTGTTTAATGAGATCCTGGTAATCTGGGTTGCTAAGAATAACAGTTTCATTTTCAAAAACATTGGAGATATTGTCGTATGCCCAGTAACTGTGGGTATTTGTTGCTTCACACACACATTTGGATTTGTGAACATACATCCAAGATGACCATAATAGAATCACTTGTGATTAGTTACTACACAATATTATTCCTTTTCATCATAGGCCACACATTCTGTAAGAGATTTCCATTTGATTAGTAGCACTGGGCAGGATACCAGTGTTGCATTGCCCTTGGTACCTTTCCAGCTGGTCACATGTCAATGAGAAGAAGAAGAAGGAAAAATAGGCAATATATCTGCTTTTTTCTTGTATAGGATGTTTCACATGTTGTAGTATATTACTGCTTTCCTTCACCCTCCCTCTTCACAAATCAGTGTCATTTAACGATCATGGGTAACCATATCAAATGAACTTTTTAATGCTCTACTTTCCCAAGCAGATAAGCAGTTATTCCCCGAGTAAAGACAATGAAAATGATTGTTATGCTCTTCTTAGGTCAACTTGATATTTGGCAACAATTTCTGAGCAATGTACTTAGGACTTAAACTCCTACTTTACTAAATAGAGGGAAGCCAGTGGAATATGTGATCTTATATGCTTACTATTTATGCTTTATTTTACAAGAACACATTTGATTGATTGATTGCATTCCTTTTCATGCAGAGTAAGAAACTCTTCCAAAAAGCTGAATTCCATGTTCTCACACCATTTTATTAAAATGGCATGTGTATTCTAACTGATATAAGTTTAAGTATTGGGTGCTAAAGCAAATGAAAAGTGTATATATTACCATGGAGAAAGAAGTGAAAGTGCTGTTTTGGAAGCCAGAAAAGTGTATATCTCTTTCCTTACCTTGATTGTTATTAATTTTAAACTTACTTCAATTTTACAGGCAATAAAAAGGCAATAAAACTGTTCTTTTTATTTGCAAATTATCCAGTTCAAGCACTCTGTTTTTCAACCAAGCATTTTACTCACCTCCTACTCAAAATTGGCTGAACCACCTTCTACTGAAATAAAATAAAAAAACCCAAAACATGATTTAGACCGAGACCAAGCCTGGAAAATTTTACTCTGTGAAAGAAAAGTCATAAAGTAACTGAAAAATTTGAATTTCTGTGCTTTTTGCAACATTAAGGTGGTCTCTGCTGCTCTGCTATAATACATAAACAAGGTCAAAGACCATTATATTCCTCCAAGCACAGGTTTAATTTAGAACTGTGTGTTTCATTGTATTCCATCAGGAGATGACCATTTCAAAAGTGGTGTATACAAATATACACTTGTTTCTGTTTAGTAACAGGTGTACCATCCAAGATGAAACACCGTTTTGGACCTGATCTCATTGTTTAAGAAAAAATCAGGACTTAGACTTCTGTGAATGAAAAATGTTTTTTTTCCCTTCCTTTTAGCAAGCCCTTACCCTGCTCTTATCTGTTTGTCAGAGGGCATTGGCAACTGTAGGAGGTGGGCAAGCAGCATGTTACCTGGCTCAGATACAGTGCACTCAAGTCCAATACCTGTAGCTGATAGTGAATGGCACACATGTAAGGTTTTTTTCCCTTATACCACATTAGTCATTTGGGCCAAAGGTCAGTTAATTCAGTTATTCCTGAGAAATGTATCCCTAAATGATGGGTAACAGCTGGAGTCAAACCATGTCAAGCATTATAGGCAGAGATTGTAGTTAAGAGGACCTGACACTTCACCATTATAAGATCCTGTTTTGAGATGCTTATAACTTGGCCAAATTTTAACTGGGCTGAAATTTCCCATGCTGGGTGTCTACTTCTGGCTGAATTCGTTGGGGAAAATGTTCAGCAAAAAATAATTCCGCAGTTACAGAAAATGAAACTTTTTTCTGCCATGTTGAAAATTCTTTCTGTCTTTTTGCTGAGAAATTCTAGTACCTCCATGCTTTGGAACATGGCCTTAACATTTGGCATGGAGGGGTGGGCTTTGTATCAGGATTGTGCCATGTGTTGGTCTTGTGAAAAAATGCCCAAATTTGGCCAAGTTGTAAGCTGTTGGAAAAAATCTCAGTTTGCAGTTTGTGCGAGTTTGGCAGCTAAATTCACCAGAGATTCTGTTTGCAAAGAGCATGCTCCAACCTGGGAGTGCAAGCACTTAACAGGACTTCCTCTGAAATTGCTCCTACAAGCAGCCAGGAGCTGCTCTGGCACGGGGCAGAGGAACTGAGACTAGGAAGACTGGCTCTGTGTGTGTTCTCAGCTTCTTCCATTGCTGGTGTCCAGGCAACATGGAGGAGAAAGAAGAAAAAGCCTGACTGGAATGCAGAGGTGACAAGAATCAGACTGGGGGGATGGAGGGAGTAGATTGCGGTATGAGAGACTGCTACTGACTAGGTGAGAAGCCCAAGAGGAGACTGGTACTGCGACTGGGAGCTGGGATGAGGGGACATCTGGGACTCAGACAGCCCAGAGCAGGAGACTGGGACTGGGGATGAGATGCCACAGGTGGGAATGGAGAGAAACAGGGACAGGCAGCAGGGGCCAACGGTAGAAGGAGGCCAAATTAAGGTTGCACAAGTAGCTTTAATTCTGATATTTCCTAACTTCTGAATGATCGACTTTGTCGCTTTAACATTACTTTAACATAGTTTTTGTGTGTAAGAATGGTTAGCAAATCTCTCTTCCTCAGAGCTGGTCAAGAAAGGCTGCCATCAAAGGGTCCTGGACTAGGGGGCCTGGGTAGCTGTATCCACCGCTTCCATGGCACACTGAGAAGGATTAGTAGGCTCTGTGACAGATGCATTTCTGCCCGCTGCTCATCAGTGACATTTCTTCCTTCGACAACTCTGATCTCCCCTGTAACCACAGGCTTCTCAACTTTTCCTGACCATCACTGATAGAGCAGCAGTGCCAAAACAGAGATTCCTGGTCTGACGGTGACATAATAGTTGGACTCCCAAATAGCTGTGGAACAGCTGGTTTGGGATTGGAGCATGTGGATTATTTTACTTTTGCCAATACCTCCCTGGATGTATTCACTTTCCACCCACATAGCCCCCCTTTCCCTCAAACGTTGATGCAGCAGGTGAGCAAGTGTGCAGCAATGCAGTACAGGATATGAAGAGGACACGGCTCCACTGGGTAGCTGACTTGCTCAGAGGAAATGTCAAGTGACTGGTTAGCCTCTGACAACAGTCCTGTGCATTTTAATAGAGGTTCTGGCCCTGTGTATAATGCAATTAATTCTAAACTAAATATCTTTAGGGCTTTTCCTCAAGTTCTATATCATCTTTAAGATTATTTTTTGAATTCAAGAATTCTTCTTTTCTGCGAATTTATATTCTCAGCACTGACAAAGCCTCTGTTAAGAGAGACTCCCTTACAAAGTAACCTACTTCTGAACATGCAATTCTCAATTTAATATAAGAATAATATAATCCCCAACATTCTCCTTACCTGACCTCCGATTTACAAACAATATCTGCATCATAAGGGTATTACTACCAACCCTTGATATGCAATGGTTCATCTGTCCAAAAATATATCCCCTTTTCCAGAAACAAATTATGATTTCAGGAAGGTACATGAAGCTTAAAAATGTCCAGAATGTTGCAATTACAAGACAGCAAAAATAAAGGAGATTATTTTCCCCTCATCTTTTCTGAGTGCTAAAAAGGGTGATTTTTTGATACATTATAATATGTTTAATGTTGGAGAGAGACCAAAACTAATGAACTGCATCTTATTTATATATTTTTTTAAATCACATAATAGCCCACTGGGGTTAGGAGTTGTTATAACACTTGCTATTAGAATGATCAGGGATGTTGCCTTTATAGAAACGTATCCTCTTATTCCACAGAACAGGGCCAGATTTTGATCTTGGTTGCACTCTGAACTGATTCTAGTGTAACTGAGATCAGTCTCTCTCATAATCAGGGGGAATGTTTCCCAAATTCAGAGATTTGGGCTTTAAGTGCATTACAATAATGGCGAGACAAGGTGAGTGAGGTAATATCTCTTATTGGACCAACTTCTGTTGGTGAGAGACAAGCTTTAGAGAGAGCTCTCTGTCAGGTCTGTGTAGCTTGAAAGTTTGTCTCTCTCACCAACAGAATAAAAGACATTACCTCACCCACCTTGTCTCTCTAATATCCGGGGACTGCCTTGGCTACAGCTACACTGCATACATTACAATAATGCTCATTTTAACATTTATTTCATGTGGTAGTTTTTAATTATTACCTGACTTGCAGTTTTTGTCTGATGTCAATTTGCAAAGGAGAATCTAAAGATTTATAAAGAAATTCACTGATGCCATTTCTAAGACTAGGTGATTAACTAGTGTTTGCTGTCTAAATCTGAGGTTGAGAATTTCCTGGTATTGAGTGAAAATAGCTTTTCCATTAGAATGTGTGGCTCTTCTGTTTAATTCTTTACTTTATTTAAGAACCTCTCCTGACCTGAAAACCTCTCTTCAGGTATCTTGGAGGGTCAGACACCATGTTTTCAGCTGCTCCTTCTGTTGTCTGTCTCTTTGCCTGTCAGTCTGTGTCTTCTGTGAATTCTCAATTCTTCTTTGAGTGCTTGCTCACACCCATTCTATTGTAGGGGTGTGTGCTCGCCACATGCACCGGTGCTGGAAGTTTTTTCCTCAGCCGTATCCATAGGGGACCGGCTCTGGCACCCTCTGGAGTGGTGCCGTATGGCGCAATGTAAGGGGTGCTTCCGGCTCCCGCCACCCTCAGTTCCTTCTTACCGCCAGTGACCGTGCTGGAACATTTCTTGCGTTGGCAAGCCTTCTCATTCTTAATCCTTTGAGACGAACTTTTCTCTGTAAATAGTTAAAAGTTGTTAGTAGTTTCCCTCAGTGTAGTTAGTTAGTTAGTCCCAGATGGGACTCAGCCTAGGGATGGGGCATGCCCCGATCCCCAGGCTTCAAACCCTGTGATCGCTGCAAAAAAAAAACTGTGCCCATCAGCGATCCTCATAGTAGCTGTCTGAGGTGCCTGGATGAGACCCGTATCAGTGACAAGTGTCGGGTTTGCAAGGGGTTCAAACCTCGGACAAAGAAGGAGCGAGACCTACATCTCTGGGTGCTCCTTATGGAGTCGGTGCTAGCACCGGCACTGGAGCCGTCCAGGTCGGACTCTGCTCCTAGTATCTGGGATCTCAGCGTGGGGACTCGTCACCCTCAGACAGATTATTAACTCTCACTCCGTCTTGTCCCCTCTTTGTGTAAGGAGTAAAGGTGCAAGAATGTTAGGGTGGCTAATGAGTTGTGCTGCCATACTGGGGGGAGGCGGGGAAGGGGCAACCAGACAGAAACATTGGAGGATCTGAGATCGAAGGGCTTGGGAGCTTCCTTTGAGCTCCCATTGGAATAAATCAGAGTTATAGGTGCTCAGTACCGCTGAACATCAGGCCCTGTGTGAATACAACTGGAGTAACAAAAATTACTTGATTCTTCTGAGAATTTGGGCCTCAGAGACTCATCCACATTCACACACACATTCCGTGGCAAAGCTGGGAGTACAAGCCAGTTCCTGAGCCCCTCTCATGTATCTTAACCACAGGATCGTCCTCCTGAGGACAGTTGTAAAAACACATGGTGATGGGTTCCCCCCAGGGTGCCACCTGGAACTGGGGTACCACTGAGTCCCCCCCGACCCACCAGCCTAGGCTCCATTTACACTGTATTGCTGTGACCAGCCTGCCAAGTCCTATCCCAAGCTCCAGCCTGCACTTCACCAGCACACATACAGGTAGGGACACACCCAGCTGCAGTTACATACAGATACTGTGATCAGCTCTGCATGGGGAGGCACAGTTAGGGCACCTCCCAGTTCCTAAGGCACACACTCCTCTCTGGAGTGTAAACCCAAAATTATACAGAGAAGTGTACAGCGTAAACTCGTGACATCCCTCCCCCCCATGTAGAGAGGAAATATACAACAGCTTTCTGCCCCAAGTTATGATTTACACACAAACTGGTTTTAGACAAAGCAAAAACAAATTTATTAACTACAAATGGTAGATTTTAAGTGATGATAAGAGATAGCAAACAGATCGAAGCAGATTACCTAGCAAATAAACAAAACATGCAAACTAAGCTTAATATACTACATAGAACAGATATGAATAGCAAATTCTCTCCCTAAATGAGGAGGCAAGCAGGCTGCAGGCTCCTGAGGGGCAAGCTGCACTAATTTACAACTTGGAATCCCCAGGTGTTTCATTCACAGGCTAAAAATTCCTTTAGCCTGGGTCTAGCACTTCCGTCCAATTCAGTTTTTGTTCCTTCGGTGTTTCCAAGAGTCAGTGTCAGAGTCAGTGGAGAACCCCGATGATGTCACTCCCCTGCCTTATATAACTTTTGCATATGGCGGGAACCCTTTGTTTCAAAGCTTGGTTCCCACACCAGTCAGTGGAAAAATACTGGTATCCCAAGATGGAGTCCAGCACCAGGTGATCTGATCACATGTGCCTGTAGTGTCATAGCAGCCATGAGTCAGAGGCTGTTTGTAGCATCCTCAGGAAGCCCCCCCACCCCACTAGGCCCCCACTCCCGGTGGGAGATAAACAACTTCTAAGGCCTAATATTTTCTCTAATGGCCCTTTAATCTGAATGGGCCCTTCCCAGCCAGCCATCTGGACGGAGTGCATTGTGCCTAGTGGGCGTTCCCCAGGTGTAAACACATTTGTAATACAGATATATAGTCAATATTCCTAACTTCAGATACAGAAAAGATACATGTATACAAATAGGATAACTATATTCAGTAAATCATAACCTTTCCAATGATATCTCACATGACCTATCTTGCGTGAAGTACATCAGAATTATGCCATAATCATATCATATATATAATAACATCTCTATGAAGAATACGGGGTGCAGTGTCACATATGTGTCCATATGTGTTGTGCTCCCAAAGTATCTGAGAGTCACTGGATGAGACCCATATCAGTGACAAGTGTCGGGTCTGGCAAGTCTGAGTGAAACCAATCTGCCTGTAAAGTGACTGACTCTGCCCCAGTGAGAATACAGTGTCACGCTGATATGAAAAGAGAGAGATGGTCAGGTTCATACATTAATCGGCTCTTAAGCGCTCACAGATGTTTTCTCTTTCAGTTTGATTTTTAGTGTTTTTAAATTGTTTAAAGAATAATAATATGAATAAGGAAAAGTACATTATTACTGTTGCATTAAGCAACAGTTTTTTTTAAAAAACGAGGCATTGAAATGCATAATTACTGTAGTTGAGTGGTCTTGTTGGGTTGAACATCTGTTGTTGCTTTTTAATGTTACATATAAATTACACTGGAAAACAGCTATTGTTGGTCAACCCACTATTTTTATTATGCTTGGCTGCAAAGATTTTAAAAAGTCCTTTGTGCGCGTCATCGAACATCTGTACATGATAACTTTTGTGCCTGTCCCCTTTCCAAAGTTGTAAACAAATCTTTTTCCCCTCCTAGCTGATTCCACTGATAGCTGTCTGGATTGACTTCTGTTTGGCCTATTAATTTGTAATGGTGTACTTCAGTTCTTCATTATTGTAAATAACACTCAAATGAGTATCTTGAGAGCAGATCTCAGATTGTACTGGAGGAAAACTGCCATCCACTGTGAGCTCTGTTTTCAAAATCCAGTGTTGATGTCTCTGCAAGTTTGCGTTTGAAAGATTTGCTTTAAGATTATTTAGTGTTTACTGGGGAGGACTTCTTTCTTTATTTTAAATTTTTTTTAGGATGGAGTACCAAATTGTCAGCTTGTATTTACGGCTGTTTCTGGCATCACAGATAGATGTAACAGGGCCTGACTGTCCATTGGACCTTGTGTCATCATTTACACCATTGCAAAGTGGGTATAAAATGTTATTGATCTGGAATTCTGCATTTACGCACAGAGTTAGCAGCATTTTACACCCACTTTGCACAGATATTTAAATGACTGTACAAGGTACAAGGCAGTGGAGAATCCAGCCCAATATACTGAGACCCAGTTCTGGTGTCCTTACTTAAACAAACTACCATGAACTTCAAAGCTAATTTTGCTTGAGTAAGGTCAGTAGTATCAAAAAGACATCCTCCAGTTCTTCTTCGAGTGATTGCTCATGTGTATTCCACAATAGGTGTGCGTGCTCACATGTGCACCGGCCCTGGAAGTTTTTCCCCTAGCAGTACCCGTGGGGGGGAGTGCCCCCGCGACCGCTGGAGTGGCACCTGCCTGGCACGGTATAAGGGAGCTGCGTGCTCCCCCCACCCTCAGTTCCTTCTTGCCGCCAGTGAAGATGCGTCGGAACTGCTCTGCTCCAGCTTTGCTGCAGCTTGTCCCCAGAACTGTTCGTTCGTTCAGTGTTAGTACCTGTAGTTAGTTAGCTGTTTAGCTAGTTTAGTTAGCCAGTGAGCCCGGGCCGGGGCATGCCCCGCGCCCCGGGATTTAAGTCGTGCAGCTCTTGTAGGCGTTCTATGCCAAGAAGTGACCCGGGCACAGACTGTTTGCACTGCTTGCGAGAAACTCATATCAACGAAAGGTGCAAGATTTGCAAGTCGTTTAAGCCTTGGACCAAAAGAGAAAGGGACATTAGGCTCCAAGCCATCCTGATGGAGTCGGCATTGACCCCGACCCCGGCACACTGTTCTGAACCGGTACCCGGCCCCATGGCATTGGTACACGGCGACTCTCCGGTACCATCAACCAGAGAAAGAAGTCAGTGGGACATACGTACTCGGCATTGTGCCCGGAGTCCAACCAAGTGGTGGACCCTCCGGTGCCAGCCGACACCCAGAGCACCGCACTGGCCTCTTCGCCCCACCCGGAGGAGGCGATTGCGGCCCCGCCCTCCTGCGTCCCACAGGAGGACTTTAGGGCCCACCAAGAACTCTTAAAAAGGATGGCAGCAAGCCTTCACCTCCAGACAGAAGAGATGGAGGAGCCCTCAGATTCCCTCTTTAACGTGTTGTCCCCATCGGCACCAGGTAGGGTAGCCTTGCCGCTCCATGACGGGTGGCTAAGATTTCAAATGCCCTGTGGCAAACACCGGCCTCGTTGGCCCCCATCTCTAAAAAGGTGGAACCCGCTAAGGGGCACGAGTACTTGTATACCCACCCAGCGCCCAACTCCTTGGTGGTTGAGTCGGTCTACCATAGGGAATGGCAGGGTCAGCCAGCCCTGACCCCAAAGAACAAAGACTCTTGGAGACTAGACTCTTTCAGAAGGAAAATTGATTCATCTTTGAGCTTCCAGTTAAGAGTAGCGAACCATCAGGCTCTCCTGGGCTGGTACGAATTCAGTCTGTGGGGCTCCCTGCCTAAGTTTGAGGACTCTCTCCAGGAGTGTGATAGGAAAGAGTTTAAGGCACAAGTGGAACAAGGGGCAGCAACCGCTGGGGGTCCCTGCAGGCAGCCTCGGATGCTGCGGACATGGCCGCATGATCAATGGCCTCTGCGGTGTCCATGAGACGGGCGCCATGGCTCCTGCTTTCTGGGCTGTCCAGCGAGGCGCAGTCTTCCATGCAGCATCTCCCGTTTGATGGGAAAGCTCTGTTTGTGGAGGAAACAGATACAAGGCTGCATGGAATGAAAGACTCCTGCACGACCCTCCAGACTTTGGGCCTCTATGTCCCAGCTCTGGCAAAACCTAAATTCAAGCCGCAGCAGACTCCCGCCCAGGCCGCCCTCCCGAAGTATGAGGCCGCCCATAGGAAGCAGTGGGACTATAAGAAACGCCCTCAGAGGCATTCTCAGCCTGCCTCCCAGCCTGGGTCCTCCAAGGGCAAGCAGGCGGGGAAAAGGCGTTTTTGATGGGATGCTCAGGGGCACCCTGCCAGTCCTCATCAGGGATCCACCCCCAATAAAGCTTCCCTTCTCCAACCAGTTGTGTGATTTCCTCCTGGAATGGTCGCGGCTAACCTCGGACCTATGGGTCCTCAACACCATCTCCCGGGGTTACACCCTCCAGTTTACTTCCTCCCCGCCCAACCACCCCCCGCCTCCGTTCCTCCTGGGGGACCTCTCGCACGAAGCTCTGCTTGAGCAGGAGAGACTAGGAGCCATAGAGGCGGTGCCCGAGGAGTTCATGGGCAAGGAGGTATTACTCCCGTTATTTCCTTATCTCGAAGGCTAAAGCGGGGCTCAGGCCCATCCTGGACCTCTGAGGTCTGAACCAATACATGGTGAAGCTCAAGTTCCGCATGGTCTCCCTAGCCTCCATCATCCCCTCCCTGGATCCCGGGGACTGGTATGCTGCCCTCGATCTACATGACGCATAGAATCATAGAATCATAGAATATCAGGGTTGGAAGGGACCTCAAGAGGTCATCTAGTCCAACCCCCTGCTCAAAGCAGGACCAATTCCCAACTAAATCATCCCAGCCAGGGCTTTGTCAAGCCGGGCCTTAAAAACCTCCAAGGAAGGAGACTCCACCACCTCCCTAGGTAACGCATTCCAGTGCTTCACCACCCTCCTAGTGAAATAGTGTTTCCTAATATCCAACCTGGACCTCCCCCACTGCAACTTGAGACCATTGCTCCTTGTTCTGTCATCTGCCACCTCTGAGAACAGCCGAGCTCCATCCTCTTTGGAACCTCCCTTCAGGTAGTTGAAGGCTGCTATCAAATCCCCCCTCATTCTTCTCTTCTGGAGACTAAACAATCCCAGTTCCCTCAGCCTCTCCTCATAAGTCATGTGCTCCAGACCCCTAATCATTTTTGTTGCCCTCCGCTGGACTCTTTCCAATTTTTCCACATCCTTCTTGTAGTGTGGGGCCCAAAATTGGACACAGTATTCCAGATGAGGCCTCACCAATGTCGAATAAAGGGGAACGATCACGTTCCTCGATCTGCTGGCAATGCCCCTACTTATACAGCCCAAAATGCCGTTAGCCTTCTTGGCAACAAGAGCACACTGTTGACTCATATCCAGCTTCTCGTCCACTGTGACCCCTAGGTCCTTTTCTGCAGAACTGCTACCTAGCCATTCGGTCCCTAGTCTGTAGCAGTGCATGGGATTCTTCCGTCCTAAGTGCAGGACTCTGCACTTATCCTTGTTGAACCTCATCAGGTTTTTTTTGGCCCAATCCTCTAATTTGTCTAGGTCCCTCTGTATCCGATCCCTACCCTCTAGTGTATCTACCACGCCTCCTAGTTTAGTGTCATCTGCAAACTTGCTGAGAGTGCAGTCCACACCATCCTCCAGATCATTAATAAAGATATTAAACAAAACCGGCCCCAGGACCGACCCTTGGGGCACTCCGCTTGAAACCGGCTGCCAACTAGACATGGAGCCATTGATCACTACCCGTTGAGCCCGACGATCTAGCCAGCTTTCTATCCACCTTACAGTCCATTCATCCAGCCCATATTTCTTTAACTTGGCGGCAAGAATACTGTGGGAGACTGTATCAAAAGCTTTGCTAAAGTCAAGGAATAACACATCCACTGCTTTCCCCTCATCCACAGAGCCAGTTATCTCATCATAGAAGGCAATTAGGTTAGTCAGGCACGACTTCCCTTTGGTGAATCCATGCTGACTGTTCCTGATCACTTTCCTCTCCTCTAAGTGTTTCATAATTGATTCCTTGAGGACCTGTTCCATGATTTTTCCAGGGACTGAGGTGAGGCTGACTGGCCTGTAGTTCCCCGGATCCTCCTTCTTCCCTTTTTTAAAGATGGGCACTACATTAGCCTTTTTCCAGTCATCCGGGACCTCCCCCGATCGCCATGAGTTTTCAAAAATAATGGCTAATGGCTCTGCAATCTCATCCGCCAACTCCTTTAGCACCCTCGGATGCAGCGCATCCGGCCCCATGGACTTGTGCACATCCAGTTTTTCTAAATAGTCCCGAACCACTTCTTTCTCCACATAGGGCTGGTCACCTTCTCCCCATATTGTGCTGCCCAGTGCAGCAGTCTGGGAGCTGACCTTGTTTGTGAAGACAGAGGCAAAAAAATCATTGAGTACATTAGCTTTTTCCACATCCTCGGTCACTAGGTTGCCTCCCACATTCAGTAAGGGGCCCACACTTTCCTTGACTTTCTTCTTGTTGCTAACATACCTGAAGAAACCTTTCTTGTTACTCTTAACATCTCTTGCTAGCTGCAACTCCAAGTGTGATTTGGCCTTCCTGATTTCATTCCTGCATGCCTGAGCAATAGTTTTATACTTTTGCATACTTCCACATCCACATATTCGAGGGGCACAGACGCTTCCTCCGTTTCATGGTGGGACAGAATCATTATCAATTCACAGTCCTCCCGTTTGGTCTGTCCATTGCCCCCAGGATGTTTACTATATGCATGTCGGTGGTAGCGGCCTACCTCAGACGGCGGAGCGTCCAGATATTCCCCTGTCTGGACGATTGGCTTGTCAAGGGCATCTCCCGGTCGCAGGTAAGGGATCACATGGCGCTCCTCCTGTCCACGTGCACCACCTTGGAATTACCTATCGTGGTATACACATGAACAATCACTCGAAGAAGAAAAGACAGGTACCTTTTCCGTAACTGGTGTTCTTTGAGATGTGTTGCTCATGTCTATTCCACATCCCATCCTCCTTCCCCTCTGTCGGAGTTGTCTGGCAAGAAGGAACTGAGGGTGGGGAGAGTGCGCAGCTCCCCTTATACTGCGCCAATCAGGCGTCACTCCAGGGGCCGCGGGGGCGGTCCCCCCCCTACGGGTATTGCTAGGGGAAAAACGTCCGGCACCGGTGCACATGGCAAGCACGCACACCTATTGTGGAATAGACATGAGCAGCACATCTCGAAGAACACCAGTTACGGAAAAGGTAACTGTCTTTTTCTGAACAACTATTGGCTATTGAGTATGAATTTACTGGTGATCAGAGGACATTCAAATCAGATCCTTAATGTTATTCCCAAATATCAAATGCTTCATTTCAGATGAAACTCTAGTTACCAAATAGCAGCAAATTAGAGACCTGATTCTAACCCAAGTTACAGTAGTAACACCATTGGAGTTGACTGAGTTATGCTGGTTTAAACCCAGCATCAGTGAAATCAGATTCAGGTTCGGTATCTATTTAGTCATATATCGGCATAAATAATTCCGATCCTCATCGTCACCCTTACTCAGTTGCTTATACTGAGTAGTCCACTGAAGTCAGTGCAACTAATTTGTCTAGTAAATTGCTGTTTGTCCTGCACAAAAATCACAGTCCTGGGCCCTCTGTGAATGTATTCTTCTGTCATTGTATGTGTTCTGATACGCACTTCTCTTTTCTTTCAAAAACAGATCTTGAAACCTTTAAAACTAAAAGAATTACAGTGTCTGTTCGAGAAGGTCAAGGAGTTGTGCTGCTTTGCAGACCACCGCCTCATTCTGGAGGTAAGAAATGTTTGCAGCTCTGTTGTTTGCTGCCATAGTTAAATGATGTCAGGTTGGAGCCCCTACACTAAAGGTGTCAGCACTGTGGGATTTTAGAGTAACTAACCAGAATTCCCCTGCAGTAGAAGTTTCATATATAAATATGCCATCTGAAATCTCTATTTCACAAAAAATTGAGGACTAGTCCATGTAAGGATACTCCATGCTAGTAAATGATTCCCCCCAACAATGTTTATCGTATTAGTGCCAGGTGAACAAGCATTTCAAAACCTTAAAGGACCTGAATGCACATCTGAGAACATACACCCTAGTTGACATTTTTAATATACCTCTCAGCAATAATTTCCATTCTTTATAACTTGTCTTAGATGCCTGCGATTTTAAAAATCTTTCTCCTGTGAGCTAGGCGTACTTAGTCAATTATGATTATTATTTTGTGATTATTGTTTGATATGTATTTATGTTGCAATGGAGGTTAACCAAGTTAGGGATCCTACATGCTAGGTACTCCACAGACATACAGGAAATGCCAGTGCATGTCCCAGAGAGCTTATAAGCCAAATCGTGAACATTGTTGGAACTATTAGGAAAGCAATAGGTAATAAGACAAAAATATCATAATGCCACTATCTGCATCCATAGTACACCCATGCCTTGAATACTGTGTGCAGTTCTGGTTGCCCCATCTCTAAAAAGATCTATTAGAATTGGAGAAGGTGCAGAGAAGGGCAACAAAAATGATTAGTGGTATGGTACAGCTTCCACATGACGAGAGGTTAAAAAGACTGGGACTGCAGCTTAGAAAAGAGAAGAGCAAGGGGAAATATGATAGAGGTCTGTAAAATCATGAATGGTGTGGAGAAAGCGAATAGGGAAGTGTTATTTTCCCCTTCACGTAACACAAGAACAACGGGTCACCTGATGACATTAATAGGCAGGAGGTTTAAAACAAACAAAAGGAAGGACTTCTTCACAAAGCCCACAATCAACTTGTAGAACTTGTTGTCTTGGGATTTTGTGAAGGCCAAAAGTATAATTGGGTTCAAAAAAGAATTAGATAAATTCATGGAGGACAGGTCTATCAATGACTATTAGCCAAGATTGTCAGGGATGCAACCCTATGCTCCAGATGTCCCTAAATCTGCAGCTGCCAGAAGCTGTGATTGGATGACAGGGGATGGATCACTTGAAATTGCCCTGGTCTGTTCATTCCCGTTGAAGCATCTGGTATTGTCCTCTTTCAGGATACTGGGCTAAATGGACCATTGATCTGACCCAGAATGGCTGTTCTTATAGGAGTGCATTCCAAGAAGATATTTATTGACTTAACCAGCTATGCCACTAATGTCCTCTTTCCCTCTCTGAACATCTTGGTAGCCAAGTGTCAAGCCCCCTCACTCTTCACCCTCTTCACTTCTGGGAAGGAGATTCTGCTCCCCCTTTTCTCCCACACCTCCACTCCACCAAACACACGTATCTTTGCTCCCTTACAGCTACTGGACGGAAAGTTCACTTGGCTTTTGACTGCAGGAGAGGAAGGGGCTGTTTAACTTCTCTTCTCTCTCCCTTTCATTCTGCTGGCTTGAGGGTCTGTATGTGTCAACTCCTGTTCTCTGTCCTGGCTTGGTGTGTGTGTGTTGGGGGGGATAAACCCCATCATGAGAGTGGGGGTACTTGTTAGGTGGGTTCCAGGGCTTTGCCTTCCCCACTCACACACTTGTCATGCAGCTCCTTCTCTCTTCTCACCTTGGAGGCCTGCAGTTGCTCCCATGCTTTCAGTACAGAAATGGCACTGACATGCCCAGTTGATTCTCTGCCAAGGCACTGAGTATGTAACGTTTACTGCAGATGTAAGTATTATTTCTCACTGGATGTAACACATGCTTGATGCAAAAACAACACGTGAATCAGTCATGAGGATCAGATTTAACCAGATATGAAATTTTGAAATAAAATGGCCTAGTGTCTCCCACTTCTATTCAGTATTGTTTAAATTGCTGCCTGTCAGACAATCAACACCTGCCACATTGACTGGCAGATGACACCCATCTCATAAGAAGTAAAATGTGCACTCTTGGTACAGTGAGAAGTCCACAGCCTCAAACATTGTTTATTTCCCTTATTTCTGCTCCTGAATTACCCTCTCATAAAACAATAGAAGACTTGGCTGCCTTTTGATTATGTTCTTTGGAAACTTAGAGTAAGTATCATGTTGGCAGCCTTTCCTGGTGACACTACAAGTAGCACTAGGCCCATTAATTAGCTGAAAGCAATAGCGTAAAACTCTAACTTTTAGCTTTAATGCAAATTTATTTGTGGGCACACTATTTAGTGGAAGAGTCACTCACCTCTTATTAGAACAAGATCAGTTCCTTTCAGTGATCCCAAGGGCACTGCTAGCGAGAGTCCAATAGTAATTGTTTACCTGGTTGCCTTTCCAGCCTTGCTTGTAGACCATGAAAATGTCACTCCATTGAGAGGTGAATGGGAGGGTGCATAGAGAAATTCATTAAAATTCCAGTCTGAGTCACTCTGTGTTGGAACGTAAGAATATAGAATCTGGTATGTTTCATTCTGTTTTGAACAACTTGAGAGACAAAGGACCCCCATGTATGAACTGGATATGGAGGAGAGAAAGAAAAATCACAGAAAGCTGAGGCTGAGGGAAAGGGAAGGGAAAGGTGGACGGATTTACCTGGATTTTGAAGTGTGTTCCAACCTCTAGTTAATTTCTTGGGGCTCAATGGCTTTGATTCTACAGGAATTCTAATAGTTGATTGATAACCCTTACGGTTAATTTCTGCCCTCTGGGCAGCATTGCTGAAGCCTATGTAGTTACGTAGCTGTAATTAGCCTAAGGAGCAGGTTTTGGTCTTAGTTTTGCTAGAATGGATCTATTTTCATGACAAACAAACTAATAAATCTGACTCTGTCTAAGGACGAGAAACTGTAATGTGGTGATGCTCAACCAGAGCTAAAACAAATATTCTGATGGACCATGCAATCATAGACATGAAAACAAAGTTCCGTTAGAGGCAAAAGGCTATGTGCATTTTATAATTCATGCTCTATTTTAAAATGTCTTGGACTAATTGGCTTTGGGCCTCCAATAAGATTCTGAAAGAAACTAGTTTTGTTTGCTTGTTTGTTTTAATTATTGATGTGCAATCACATTTCGGAAGTACCGCAATGTTAAATATTGGATGCTATTTCCTAGGCAAGGTGAATATAAACTAGACATGGGTGAATGGCTGGCATTGGTAATGCAGCGATTTAGCTATTATGGCTCTTTGCGTTTGACAGGGCCAAGCAGATGCAGCCTTAAAGGGGCCATTTTACAACTGGCTGAGCTTGCTAAATTTTTCTGTCTTTGAGATGATGTATATTCTGAACTCCTGTTCATTCCTCCCACACAGTTTCCCCTTTCTTGTTGCTGCGGAGATGGCACATTCTCCCAGCTCTCTATAGGAATAGACTAATGAAAACCTATTCCTGCAGATAGACAAATGCTTTTATTACCGATGTCAGTCATTCAATTAGGTCATGTACGTTGGCTTCCAGTATTTTACAGCACTGTGGAACTTCAAGAATATGAAAGTCTGAGGTGCCAAACAGAAGGTGATAAAAAAAACAGATGATTTTGCTAAGAATTTTTGTCCAAAATGACACGTAGAAAAAGTGAGAATTCCTGTCATCATCCACAGATGGGATGTGACTTGCATCCAAACTATAAATGTTATTCACCAAAATGGAGGGAAAGACAGCTGAGTTGCTACTGAGATACCACAACGGAATCCGGAGTTGCTCCTAACATCCATTTAGGATTCCTAGACTTGTGAAGAACTGTCCACTATCTAAAGCTGTTGGAGGTATGAGAACAAAGTGGAACAGCCATAGGAGTCGGATCAGGGTCCCTTTCTAAGCCCCAGACCACAAACAAACCTGAACATTGGGATGGTCAAGATCTGGGTCTGAGTTTTGCACCTCCAGCAGATCTGTAATGTTACGTGTCTCTGTGAAGCCAGGTTAATGTATTGCACTCCAGTAACCATTATTTTTGGTGTGATATAGTTGTGCCAAGATAAATGAATTTTTAAAATAAATATTGTTAAATTCACAGCCAAAGTTAATAATGTTTTACCAAGTGGTCTAATACGCACACATCCAAAAAAGCTATAGAGTGGAAGGAAGCACACAAGCATGAACAGTTTCATTTTCCACCTTTGAATTGGATCCTGACCTTGCAAACACTTATGTACATTTTTAAATATATGAGTAGTTCTATTGGCTTTAACGGCACTGCTCACAAGAAAGGGTAAGCACACGTTTGCAGCGTTAGGTTCTTGAACTGCCACTCAATCTGCAGTTGTTTACAGTCAGTTGATATAAAATGTATTGTATAAAGCCCAACATGAGGTAGTAATAAAGTCAGGTGAACAATGAAACCGTTACCTTTGACTATTTTATTCACACGTCATGGTGGTCTGTTATATTTGTGAACATCCATGAATTATTGATCCAGCTCTCCAAGCCAAAAGTTTAATCTCTGTCAGCCAGTTGTGTCAGCATTTCTCTCCCATTGATCTGTCAAATAAATAAACTAATTCTATACAAAACGGTTTAGAAATCTTCTTCAAAGATTTCATAATATCGTTTTTTAGGGTTGCTTTCCCCATGTCCCTGCAGAAACTATTCCTGTATTCTTAGTAATTTACTAAAGTGCACAGAAATGTTGAGAAGAGCTTGAGGAAAGAACTATTAAATCCTGTAAGAGATGAAGGGCAAAACACTGTCTGCACTTTGAATAGAGCTCAGGAAGAACTTAACACCCTTACCACCACACAGCCCATGTTAATTTTTAAAAAGTATGGGTCATCTTGCAAACTCTTAAGCATGTAAGTAACTTTACTCATAGGAGTAGTCTCTTTGAAGTTAATGAGATTACTCATGATCAAAGTTACTTATGTGCTTTCGTATTTGCAAGCTGAGCAAGTGCCAAGACTTCAGTGGGAGCAGGACTGGGCTCACATTCTAGTTTTGTTTGAATTATTTCTATTGGATTACGATGGGTGGATGGGAGTGATTTACAATAAATGCTCTTAACTGACTCATTATGTTTCTGGACTTAGTTTGCTAGCTAAGCTGTGCCATAAACTGCTAGTGAATTATATACTCACTTGCATTTGTGGGAGGATACTTCATGCCTCTTATAATGGACTAGGAAAAGAGGAGAAGACTGTTTATACTATAGTTATGGTAATTTTGGTGTTTGGCATTTGCCATTTGGGGAGATCAGATTAGATGTTAAATTGAATGGGGGACCTTCAATTTTGATGCATTTTGGGAATTTTATTTTTGAGTTCTTTTTTGGTCATAGATCCAACTGAATATTTATATTTTTATAATGCTTGTATTGGTGTCTAGCGGGTTGGGTTTTATTTGAAATAAATATTTTGCTGATATAACGGTGTGCACTTCACATCAAATCTCTTGTAATTATAGTTGACTGTTGTTTTTTGGATAATTCGGATGCCCCATATCAGGTATAATAATTGATTTGCAGATATGGGAAAACATTTCTAGCTGCTATAATTTTCACTGTATCACCAACTGTTCTGCTAAAACATATTGTTTTTCACAAATAATTAGGAAATTCTCCCCAGTATACACATGAGGTGAAATAAAATCTGAAGTTTAGATTTACGTGGACTTACAGCTATCTTTTTCATTCATTTTAACCATTAAGGCCCTCTGAAGTCCTTAAAGGGTGTTTTGATTTTTTGCTATCTTTATACTATGTTTTTGATTGTTTAGAAAGAGAAACAGTATATCAGATCTCTGGCGTGAATGAAACAAGTTAATGTTTGGCACACATTTCACATGCCCACTTAAAAATATTAATAGGATGTTCGTTTTCTCCTGAAAAGGAAGGAAGGAGCTAGCCACGAGGAGATGTTAAAAATTATTTTTTTCTGTACTGTTGTCTTTGTTCCAAAACAAGTAATTACTGAAAGAGTAATATAGGGTCAAGGCACTGTTAAGCAAATCAACTTCCCAAATTCATGTAGAGCATTGCCTGCTATCACATGTACATATGTATCTTGAGTTTTCATATAATTTACATACAAGATTTCTAATGTGCATGAGTTATATACAGTGATTTCTCCTTAATCTGTCAATAATTTTGTCACTGAAGGGAATGTTATCCATCTTTAAGATCTTCTCTGTTAGACAGGGAAGGGGTCACATTCTCCAAAGGGCATGGAATTAGTCAAACTGACCAACTTTCTATCTCACTCATTCAGTAATGTGGGCAACAGATAAACTGTATTTTTTAAGTTATTTGTGCCTGTGCCCATGACTCCCCTGTGATAGGGAGTTTTCTTCTTACAGATAACATTCAAGGTTCAAATCTTCTCTTGAAAGTCAAGAACATGGAGACCTGGGAGAAGGTTTAGAATGTGTGGGGAGCATGGGCTGTTATAGCAGGGGTAAAGGAAAGACAAGACAGAACTTGTGGCGCGGGGGATCAAATCAGTATCTTAGATGTCTGTATACTAATGCAAGAAGTATGGGGAATAAGCAGGAAGAACTCGGAATCATAGAATCATAGAATATAAGGGTTGGAAGGGCCCTCAGGAGGTCATCTAGTCCAACCCCCTGCTCAAAGCAGGACCAATTCCCAACTAAATCATCCCAGCCAGGGCTTTGTCAAACCGGGCCTTAAAAACCTCCAAGGAAGGAGACTCCAATACCTCCCTAGGTAATGCATTCCAGTGCTTCACCACCCTCCTAGTGAAATAGTGTTTCCTAATATCCAACCTAGACCTCCCCCACTGCAACTTGAGACCATTGCTCCTTGTTCTGTCATCTGCCACCACTGAGAACAGCCGAGCTCCATCCTCTTTGGAACCCCCCCCTCAGGTAGTTGAGCAGCTATCAAATCCCCCCTCATTCTTCTCTTCTGGAGACTAAACAATCCCAGTTCCCTCAGCCTCTCCTCATAAGTCATGTGCTCCAGACCCCTAATCATTTTTGTTGCCCTCCGCTGGACTCTTTCCAATTTTTCCACATCCTTCTTGTAGTGTGGGGCCCAAAACTGGACACAGTACTCCAGATGAGGCCTCACCAATGTCGAATAAAGGGGAACGATCACGTTCCTCGATCTGCTGGCAATGCCCCTACTTATACAGCCCAAAATGCCGTTAGCCTTCTTGGCAACAAGAGCACACAGTTGACTCAATGTTGGTAAATAAACAAAACTATGACATAGTTGGCATCACAGAGACCTGGCGGGATAATACGCATGACTGGAATATTGGTATAGAAGGGTAATATTGGTATAGAAGTGTACAGCTTGCTCAGGAAGGACAGGCAGGGAAAAAAGGGAGGAAGTGTTGCCTTATATATTAAAAATGCATACAAATGGACTATGGTGATGGAAAATAGAAGACAGACTTGTTGAAAGTCTCTGGGTAAGGATAAAAGGGGAAAAATACATGGGTGATGTCATGGTAGGGGTTTACTACAGACCACCTAATGAGGAGGAAGAAGAGGCGGATGAGGATTTTTTAAAACAGCTAGCAAAATAATCCAAAGCACGGGACTTGGTGGTGATGGGAGACTTCAGCTACCCAGACATCTATTGGGAAAATAACACAGCAAGGCACAGATTACCCAGTACGTTCTTGTAATGTATTGGAGACATTTTTTTTTTCAGAATGTGTAGACAGCTACTAGGGGAGAGGCTGTTCTAGATTTGATTTTGTCAAATAGGGAGGAACTGGTTGAGAATTTGAAAGTGCAAGGCAGGTTGGGTGAAAGTGATCATGAAATGGTAGAGTTCATGATTCTAAGCAATGGTAGGAGGGAGAACAGCAAAATAAAGACAATGAATTTCAAGAAGGCAGACTTTAACAACTCAGGGAGTTGGTAGGTAAGATCCCATGGGAAGCAAGTCTAAGGGGAAAAACAATAGAAGACAGTTGGCGGTTTTTCAAAGAGACATTATTAAGGGCACAAGAGCAAACTATCTCACTGCTTAACCAGGAGATCTTCAATGATCTCAAAATCAAAAAAGAGTCCTACAAAAAGTGGAAACTAGGTCAAATTACAAAGGATGAATATAAACAAATAACACAAGTGTGTAGGGACAAAATTAGAAAGGCCAAGGCACAAAATGAGATCAAACTAGCTAGAGACATAAAGGGTAACAAGAAAACATTCTACAAATACCTTAGAAGCTAGTAGAAGACCAAGGACAGGGTAGGCCCGTTACTCAATGAGGGAGGAAAAATAACAACAGAAAATGTGGAAATGGCAGATGTGCTTAATGACGTTTTTGTTTCGGTTTTCACCAAGAAGGTTGGTGGTGACTGGACATCTAACGTAGTGAATGCCAGTGAAAATGAGGTAGGCTCAGAAGAGACTAAAATAGGGAAAGAACAAGTTAAAAATTACTTGGACAAATTAGATGTCTTCAAGTCACCAGGGTCTGATGAAATGCATCCTAGAATACTCAAGGAGCTGACTGAGGAGATATCTGAGCAATTAGCGATTATCTTGGAAAAGTCATGGAAGATGGGAGAGATTCCAGAAGACTGGAAAAGGGCAAATATAGTCCCAATCTATAAAAAGGGAACTAAGGACAACCCAGGGAATTACAGACCAGTCAGCTTAACTTCTGTACCCAGAAAGATAATGGAGCAAATAATCAAGCAATCAATTTGCAAACATCTAGAAGATAAGAAGGTGGTGATAAGTAACAGTCAGCATGGATTTGTCAAAAACAAATTGTGTCAAAACAACCTGATAGCTTTCTTTGACAGGGTAACAAGCCTTTTGGATGGGGGGAAGCGGTAGACGTGGTATATCTTGACTTTAGTAAAGCTTTTGATACTGTTTTTCATGACCTGCTCATAAAAAAACTAAGGAAATGCAGCCTAGATGTAGCTACTATAAGGTGGGTGCAAAACTGTTTGGAAAACCATTCCCAGACAGGAATTATCAGTGGTTCACACTCATGCTGGAAGGGCATAACGAGCGGGGTCCTGCAGGGATCAGTTCTGAATCCGGTTCTGTTCAGTATCTTCATCAATGCTTTAGATCAGGGGTGGCCAACATGTGACTCCAGAGCCACATGCGGCTCTTCAGAGGTTAATATGCGGCTCCTTGCATAGGTGCCAACTCCGGGGCTGGAGCTACAGGTGCCAACTTTCCAATGTGCTACAGGGTGCTCACTGCTCAACCCCTGGCTCTGCCCCAGCCCCACTCCACTCCTTCCCCCAAGACCCCGGCCCCTTCCTCTGAGTCTGCTGCGCCCTTGCTGCTCCCCCCCAAGCCTTCTGCACACCACAAAACAGCTGATCATGGCGGGAGGAGGCGCAGGGATGGAGAGTTATGTGCTGATTGGCGGTGCTGCTGGTGGGTGGGAGACACTGGGGGAGAGGGGGGAGCTGACGGGGGGCTGCTGATGTATTACTGTGGCTCTTTGGCAATGCACATTGGTAAATTCTGGCTCCTTCTCAGGCTCAGGTTGGCCACCCCTGATTTAGATAATGGCATACAGAGTATACTTATAAAGTTTGTGGATGATACCAAGCTGGTAGGGGTTGCAAGTGCTTTGGAGGATAGGATTAAAATTCAAAATAATCTGGACAAACTGGAGAAATGGTCTGAAGTAAATAGGATAAAATTCAATAAGGACAATGCAAAGTAGGAAGGAACGATCAGTTGCACACATACAAAATGGAAAATGACTGCCTAGGAAGGAGTACTGCGGAAAGGGATCTGGGGTCATAGTGGACCACAAACCAAATATGAATCAACAGTGTAACGCTGTTGCAAAAAAAGCTAACATTATTCTCGGATGTATTAGCAGGAATGTTGTAAGCAAGACACAAGACGTAATTCTTCTGCTCTACTCCGCGCTGAGTAGGGCTCAACTGGAGTATTGTGTCCAGTTCTGGGTGCCACATTTCAGGAAGGACAAATTGAAGAGAATCCAGAGAAGAGTGACAAAAATGATTAAAGGTCTAGAAAACATAACCTATGAGGGAAGATTGAAAAAATTGGGTTTATTTAGTCTGGAAAAGAGAAGACTGAGAGGGGATATAACAGTTTTCAAGTATGTGAAAGTTTGTTACAAGGAGGAGGAAGAAATTTTTTTTTAACCTCTGAAGATAGGATAAGAAGTAATGGGTTTAAATTGCAGCAAGGCAGGTTTAGGTTGAACATTAGGAAAAACTTCCTAACTGTCAGAGTGGTTAAGCACTGGAATAAATTGCCTTGGGAGGTTGTGGGATCTCCATCATTGGAGATTTTTAAAAGCAGGTTAGACAAACACCTGTCGGCGATGGTCTAGATAATACTTCGTCCTGCCATGAGTGCAGGGGACTGGATTAGATGACCTCTCGAGGTCCCTTCCAGTTCTATGATTCTAAATTATATTGTACACAGCACTACAGCTGGTTGGGAAAATGTGATGGTAGCTTGGGGAGTGTTAGAAGTGTTGCTACAGAAAATGTCAGCTTTTTGTCAAACACCTGAAAACTTTAAGATTTTTGGACAAAATTTTTCTGATAGAAAAACTGAAAATTTTAGAGGAAAGCAGACACTCTCCACAAAAATAAAATAAAATAATTCAAAAAATCCTGTTTTGTTTTGTTTTTTCATTTAAAAAAAAATTACATGGAAAATTTTCAATCAACCTCATACAGTACATCTCAAATATACATCATTTGGAGGGATATCATTTGTTTTAGTGCCAGTTTCTCCTATATTTCACACAAATTTGGTGTACCCTCACTGTTATTGTTGCAGTAATAAAGACTCACATAACTAAGAATATACAAAGCATTATTAATACTAAAGAAGTGAATCCAACAGCATTCGAAGGCTCCTGCATAAATAATTATTTTTGTCTCTCTCATTTTGAGTGTTTATCACACATTGTGTCCCGAACTTGGTGATTGGAAGATTAAGATTGAGAATTATAAATGCTGACAGTATGTGCCTCGTGTGTATTGTATTTCAGCTTTGCCGTTGCAGTTCCAATTCACTGTATACATGTTACAGATTCAAGAAGTAAACATGTTGGGAATGCAAGAAGGTTGTTTAGACTTTAGAGATTTTTTTTTTTTTAACTTTGGACAAATCTGACAAAACTGTCCGAGACAAAAGTGTCTGTGTAACAAAAATAACTTGGTTACTCCAATTACATTCTAATGTAGTTGTTAGTATTTTATAGCTGAAGTGTTCACTCATGCCATTCTCCTGAGCACAAGTAGCTCTTCTTCATTGTTCATCTGAGGGGAGGTCAAGCCAAAAATTAGTTGAATAAATAGACTCTTTCTTCAATTTCTCTGCCTCTAAGGATCCAAACAGCCAGCGGATGGTGTCAAAAGGAATCTGGATTTTTATTATATAACTTGCTGCTGCATAACACCAGAAAAGCTGGCCATAAATAGTCCCAAAAAATAAAACACCAGGCTTTTGGTATGGAAGAACACAAGGATACCTGTAATGGATTGACGTTAATCTGTCAATAATACCTACTCGACACAGAGCAGACTAATGATAAAAGGGAATTATAATAAAATATAAACCCTGCCTCTTTTTAAAGGAAGACTATAAGCTCCATTCAACTTGCATCTCCAGCTACAATTACTAACATGCAAAAACATGGTCATTGAGCTAGAACAAAGATCAAATGACCTTTGGAGTGTGCAACACTGATTTGTAAATAAGATGGGAAGGTGGTGATGGGAGACCATTACTGAACATTGTGACAAAGTTCCGAGCCTGTATTGGTGGGTCCCACACTTCTGGGCGGATTCAGTGGCCTCAGAAACTCGACAAGGCCCCAATGTGACCTCCTCTTTCTCAGTGTAGTGGCAAGAGTCACAGCCTATTGAGTTACTTTCATCGCCAGCCAGTGTGGGAGATAGGAAGGGGGAATACCCCACAGTCTCTGTTGCTCCGTAGAGCTCAGTAGGCACAGTTTGGCCTCCTGCCTGGACTGAGTCCTGCTTCCCTTCTCCAGGGGATCTCTGTAGAGTATGGGGTGGGGGAAACCTGGGCCCACCCTCTACTCTGGGTTCCAGCCCAGGTACCCTAATGGTAGCAGCTGTTGGTGACTTTCCCTTCACCACTGACGCTGCTTTGATTCCCTGGGCCACTTCCCCTGTGGTCCTCTTTTCCTAGCTTCACCCTTAGCTCAGGATTCAGCAATGCTTCTTCTCCTCCAGCTCCTTTCACCTTGGCTCCCTGGAGGGCACTGGAAGGAGAGCTTTTAAAAAATATAAGAGGGACCTTGATTGGTTCCAGCTGTCTCCATTAGCCTAAAGGCCTTAATTGGTTAATTGGCCTGGAGTAGCCTTTGTTTGGCTATTCAGGGAACAGGGATCTGCTCATTCTGAAGGCTGATATACCTGCCTTCCACTACTCTCTTATATCCTTCTGGTCTGAATCTGTCACAGCATATTTTTTTTTCCCAAAGGATGTTTAAAATTTGTGACTGTGGACAAGGAAAAGGAGGAACTGTAAACTGTCCATCCAAGTAACTACCACAATATTGAATGGATTTGGGAACTGGACAAAGGATGTTTCATGAGAGACGTTCGTTCCACAGAGAATACGTCAGTGGAAGTACTTTAGTTGGAAGGTCACAAGGGAGAAGGCCAAAATAATCTGAGGGAGATAACGGAGAAACTTGAATCAGTATAGGTAGAAAGATGATACAAGACATCTGACAGCAGAGGCTGGGTCTCTGATATGTTGCCCTGGCCAAAGGTTTGGGAAATGGAGGAGAGAAAATGACTAGCTCTTGTAGAATCATAGAATATTAGGGTTGGAAGAGACCTCAGGAGGTCATCTAGTCCAATCCCCTGCTCAAAGCAGGACCAACACCAACTAAATCATCCCAGCCAGGGCTTTGCCAAGCAGGGCCTTAAAAACCTCTAAGGATGGAGATTCCACCACCTTCCTAGGTAACCCATTCCAGTGCTTCACCACCCTCCTAGTGAAATAGTGTTTCCTAATATCCAACCTAGACCTCCCTCACTGCAACTTGAGACCATTGCTCTTTGTTCTGTCATCTACCACCACTGAGAACAGCCTAGCTCCATCCTCTTTGGAACCCCCCTTCAGGTAGTTGAAAGCTGTTGTCAAATCCCCCCTCACTCTTCTGGAGACTAAATAACCCCAGTTCCCTCAGCCTCTCCTCGTAAGTCATGTGCCCCAGCCCCCTAATCATTTTCGTTACCCTCCGCTGGACTCTCTCCAATTTGTCCACATCCCTTCTGTAGTGGGGAGACCAAAACTGGACGCAATACTCCATGTTTGTGTGAGTCGATATGTTATATGCACTGTTCTTCATTTAAATCTCTCTTTCTCTCTACTTAGCACCTCTTGCTTTACTCCACCTACACATGGGTATAGAGTGTTGTTTAAGAATTTCACGCACACCAATGCAAAGGAACAGCCTTCAGACCCTAAGGAGAGGTCCTGTAGCAAAGGAAGGGTATTTGGAGTCCATCTGTTTTTGAGATTCTTGGTCAAAAGGGCACAGACTAAGGTCTGGTCTGCACTTAAAAGTTGTGCTGGCATAGCTTGGTCATTTAGGAGTGTGAAAAAATCACACACCCCTCATTTATATAGTTATCCAGACAAAAGCCCTAGTTTAAACGAGTTATTCCCACACAAAAAAGTCCTTTTTCTGATATTGCTTGCTTTGTTCAGGGATCTGGTATAAACTATACTGCAAACCTTTTCTAGTATTGTATAGACAAGACCTAAGGGAGACATCTACCATAGGGTGTATTGCTTTCAGTGTTAAGTTTCAGAGAACACATGGAAAATTCCAAATACTGCAGGTGAGAATTGAGTTAACTTGGCATAAAGTGACTTCCTTACACCCAAATCCCTGGCCTTTAAATATCTGGGAATGTAACTGCTTTCAGATGTTAAACAGATCTCTTGTCTCTGGCTGCTTACTTGCCATTGAATTCTTTGTTATAAGCTCACCTGTTTAAGAGGGCCTTTTCTAACATGCCACTGTCCAGTAGCTGGCCCTGTTCATCTAGGAGGCACAACCAAGAGCAGCCCTGAAATGGCCATTGTTTGGCCTACAGCAGACATTTGCCTCTATCTTACTTCCTTTCCAGTCAGTAAACAATTGTTTGGGGGTAAAGTCGGGGGGGCTCCTGTTATATTTTCTCCTGGATTTTCCCTTCTTTTGTCTCTGAGGATATCTTCACATTCCCATTCTCCTTCATTCTTCTCATCTATAATGCCCTGTCCCCTGAGGGGCGAGAGCTGTAGATTGTTGGTGTTAGAAAATGTAAAAGACAATGCAAGTCTGACCAGCATCAGATGCCAAAAGACAGTAGTGGGGTGAGAACAATAGTTGTAATTTCTGCCATTAGTGGCTTCTTCATCCCTAGAAGGTTCCTAGACAGTCTCATCTTCATCCTTATTCTGAGAGCATCTAACCTATAGTCTTTTTTGTGGAGAGGAGAATCACTGGTGCCAACCATTAGGAAGCACATACTGCTGGAAGAACAACCTCACCCTGCCAGGTATGTACAAGAGCAGTGACTCTGTTATAGCTTGGGAGCTAGGATACAGGATGTGACCTCATTGGAGTTACTCCTTGATCGTGGGAGGTAAGGTAGTCCCTGCAGAAGGTGTGCTGCCAGAGCTTTTCTGTCTGCTTTTACCATTCTGACTCTCCTCCTCCCCTGCACATATCATCTTTATGCACCAGGAGTTGCATTTTGCCTTTCCCTATGATATTGGTAGTGCTGCTGCAGTTTCTTCAGCAGGATCCTTCCATGTTGTTCCAGTCAGACTGGCAGAACTGCTGCGACACAGTCAGAGACCAAGGCAGTGTCAACAAACTGAACATACACATCTTGTTTTGTGAAGTTAACTTGTAATTTTTAAAAACGAAGGTTAGTTTTGTTCCCTGCTTAAACTGTTCTAGGAAAACAGTTTAAGGCAGACTTTAAGATCTTATGCTGGAGGAGAGGGGAAGGAGTCTCAATAACTCTGCATAACCTTTATATTGCTATAGCTGCACAAATTATCTTTAACATATGGAGGATGCGAGTAACCCAAGACAACTTGAATAAATTACAACAATCGTATACAAGAGATTATTGACAGTTCTATTCATTAGCCTCTGGGCAGATATGTTTCTGCCTTGCAGGCAATGGCATGAGTAAGAGAGACCTGCTGATACCTCTGGGATCCTGAGGCATTTGATTGCATGTGGTGGGTGGGCGGTTTGTTGATCATGATCTCAAATTAGCATTTCAACAGCAGTTGCTGTTACTTTAATCCACTGGGCTGCTAAATTACTAAAACATTATTATCGTTATCAAATACTTTCGTGTGCACAGTTTTAGGGCTAAATTCTGGTTGCCTTACTCACATGATTAGCCCTGTTGAAGGCACTGTTCTTAATTCATACTCTGCCAACCGGACTACTCTTGTGAATAAGGCAAGTACGAGTTTGCCCTGCCTCTCACTTCCAGCACCGATAGATGCAGTCTTAATTGATAAATGAATGTATATTGAATGATATTGATCATTCTCGCTCATGGCTCATTATTTTAAAGACTTGGCATGTCAGTTCAAAATGACGTGAGATCGCTTAAAATAGATAATTTACCGCTCATTAGTTAGTGTGACAAATCGTTCAATGAATAATGTCATGTCTGTTGCAAATTAGTATTTTCACATGCAAATTGATATTGCCATTTGGAGACCCATAAGTTCCAACAAAATACTTCTTCATGAATAAAATAGTGTGAAAACTCTCCTGTGCTGAGTAAGTATGTGTCAGGAGTATTTTCAGACCTTTATTTTACCTAACTTTTGAATGCTCTAATACCATTTTGCAACAAAGTATAATCCAGCATATTTTTGTTTAATTTGTTAAACACATCAGACCTTTTTTGTGTGCGCATGTATGCATGTGCGATAGAACTGCAGAATTCAATGCAAATTCTGTTACTGTTGTTTGGGCTATAAAGGGTCAAACGTTCAGCTAGCTGCAAATTGGCCTGACTTTGCACAAACCCACTTACACCCTTGTAACCAATTTTTCACACCCAACTGTATGTGCACTTAGAATAAATTGCACTTGGCACATACAAATCATGATGTGGGCACCCCCTTGCTCAATTTTTGTACACAAAAAGGCATGTACACCCAGGGTAGTAAATTGAGTAATCAAAGGCCAAGTAAAATCAAAGACCGAGGCCTTAAAAATTGTGTTCTGTAGCACTTCTTTAGCAGGTCTGCCTCTGCCATGTAGAAAAACTGTGTTCTACTTAAAAAATATAAATTGCAGTAGCCCTGAAAGTATCATCATCATTTGCACAAATTTCAGATGACAGCCTGAAATCAAATGGGACCCAAGAGAAATTTATATTGGCCCATATAAGGTACAATAATACACGTTCACAGCTGGAATTTACATTGATTCTATGTGTCGCGTTTTTTTTCTCCTCACCAGCAACAAATCAGTGTTGACAAAGAGAAATAACTCCTCAGACACGCTCTAGCTGTGTTCTTCCCTTGCACTAATGCAGTCCTTCATCATCTTTTTCTTTTGACAAAACTGTACACTGGGTAGAACTGAAAGTAAATCTGACCAAAATCATCATATCTTTATTTGAGTGACGGTTGCACCCACTAGAGAGACAAGGTGGGTGAGGTAATACTTTTTATTGGACCAACTTCTGTTGGTGAGAGAGAAGAGCTTTTGAGCCAGGCAGAGCTGTGCTTCAGGTCTGGGAAAGGAATTCACAGTTTCACAGCAAAATGCAAGGTGGAAGAGATTGTTTAGCATGAGTGGTTAGCACATATTGTAAGGGTCCATTCAAGGTAGAGTGGCGCGTTAACACCTCTGCAGTCATGGGAGAAAAAGAGGGAGTTAGTGGGTTACAGATTGTTGTAATAAGCCATAAATCCAGGGTCTCTGTTCAGGCTATGATTTTTAGTGTCTCACAGAGTAATTAATTTAAGCTGTCAGGCTCATGTTTTGAAAATGTTGTGCAGGTTTCCTTTGAGGGTGGGGACCGATAAGGCAGATATAGAGTGATCACTTTGTGAAAAGTAAAAACAACGAGGAGTCCTTGTGGCACCTTATAGACTAACAAATGTATTTGGACATAAGCTTTCGTGTGCTAGAACCCACTTCATCAGATATGGAGTGGAAAATGCAGGAGCAGGTATAAATATATGACAAGATGGGAGTTGCCTTACCAAGTGTGAGGTCAGTCTAAGGAGACAATTCAATTCACAGTAGGATACGAAGGGAGGAAACATAACTTTTGTAGTGGTAATGAGAGTGGGCCATTTCGAACAGTTGACAAGAAGGTGTGAGTAACAGTAGGGGGAAATTAGGTTTAGGTTTTGTAATGACCCAACCACTCCCAGTCTTTATTCAGGCCTAATTTGATGGTGTCCAGTTTGCAAATTAATTCCCGTTTTGCAGTTTCACGTTGGAGTCTGTTTTTGAAGTTTTTTTGTTGAAGAATTGCCACTTTTAGGTCTGTTATTGAGTGACCGGGAAGATTGAAGTGTTCTCCTACTGGTTTTTGAATGTTATAATTCCTGATGTCAGATTTGTGTCCATTTTTTCTTTTGCGTAGAGACTGTCAGGTTTGTGAAAAGTGTGCACCCACAGGCAGAGCCAGTAGCTCCTCTGGTGCGGCTGTACTGGCCCGAGCCCTTCCACAAAGCTACGTCTGCAGGGGTCTGTACAGCCCCGCCAGAGGGTACAGCCGGGGGTGGTACAGCCGAGCAGGACCTGCTGCCGGTGTGGGGCCGCCGGGCTACCCTATGTACTGCTCCTTTCACCACTGCAGTTCCCGGGAGAGCCCTGCTGTTCAGTTCAGCACTGACCTGAACTCCAGGGCTCTCCCGGGAACTGCAGCAGCGACAGGAGCTAAGCGTGCAGCCACTGCTCCCAGGAGCCAGCGCCTCGTGCCGGCAGCTCCTCTGGTGCGGCTGTTCCGGTACCGCCCCCAACCCTGTCCTCCAGTGGGGCTGCACAGACCCCAGGGGAGACAGCTTCATGGAAGGGCTGGGGGTGGTACAGCCAGCGTCAGAGGAGCCGCTGGCATGGGGCCACCCGGCGCTGTGGTTTGGAGACACTGTATGCAGAAGTCTGTATCCAGCGCAGTGGGAGGACAGACACACACCCCCCCCGCCCCCGGTAACATGGGATAGGGGATGGGGAAAGCATGGGGGCTGGGGGCAGGGCGGGAAGGAGTCACGTGGGGACGTCAGGTGTCCCCCTTTAGCTGGTGCCCCCCTTTGTATCCCTCCCATGAGTCGCCTATGCCCACAGGTGATACGGTGGTTTTGTCTTTTATCATTTTTCTGTGTGAGCTCATTCGAGAGCATAGTGATTGTCTGGTTGCACCCACATAGTTGCTATTGGGGCATTTAGTGCACTGGATAAGGTACACCACATCTTGTGATAGGCAAGCGTAAGACCCAGGGCTCTTTGAAAGGTGAGTAGTGGGGGGTGTTGATCATTGTAGCAGTAGAGATAAGTCTGCAGGTTTTGCATCTATTGTTCTGACAGGGTCTGGTGCTGCTTTGAGTTGATGTGGCCTGGTGTGTGGGGAGCTTGCTTCTGATGATGAGCTTGGAGAGGTCGGGGGGTTGGTGAAGGCCAGAAGTGGAGGGTCAGGAAAGATTTCTTTCAGGATGAGGTCACCAATGTGTATGGGATGTAATTGTTTAATGACAACCCTTATGGACTCCAGTGTGGAGTGGTAGGTGACAACTAGGAGTGTACGGTCAGGGGGGCTTTATTTCTGTATTGAAGCAGGTTCTCTTGGGGTATTTGGGTGGTCCGTCCCATGATGCAATCTACTTCTCTGGTAGAGTGTCCTTGTTTGGTGAAGGTGGTTTTGAGTGTGCTAAGGTATATATATCCTGGACTTCCTTCTCGGAGCATATTCTGTGATATCTGTGTGCCTGGCTGAATGCAGAGTTCAGTCCTGGATCCGATACTATTCAGTATTTTCATTAATGTTTTGGGTAATGGAGTGGAGAGTATGATTATAACATTTTTGGATGACCCCAAGCCAGTAGGGGTTGTAAGAACTTTGGAGGACAGAATTAGAATTCAAGATGATCATGACAAATTGAAAAATTGGTCTGGAATCAGGAAGATGAAATTCAGTAAAGACATATTCAAAGTACTACACTTAGGAAGGAAAATTCAAATGCAGAACCACATCATGGGGAATAACTGGCTAGGCAATAGTGCTGCTGAAAAGGATCTGAGTGATTATAGTGGTTCACAAATTGAATAAGAGTCAACAATGTGATGCAATTGTGAAAAGGCTGATAGCATTCTGGGGTCTATTAACAGGAGTGTCCTATGTAAGACACAGGAGGTAAATGTCCCACTCTACTCGGCGCTGGTGAGGACTCAGCTTGAGTATTATGTACCATTGTGGGCACCACACTTTAGGAAAGATATGGATAAGTTGGAGAGAGTCTAGGGGAGAGCAATAAAAATAATAAAAGGTTCAAAAAAACCTGATCTATGAGGAAAGGTTAAAAAAAAAACAACCTGGGTATGTTTAGTCTGGAGAAATGAAGGTTGTGTGGGGACCTAATAAGTCTTCAAATATGTGATGGGGTGTAATAAAAAGGATACTGATCAATTGTTCCCCATGTTCACTGAAGGTAGGACAAAAAGTAATAGGCTTAATCTGCAGCAAGGGAGATTTAGTTTAGATATTAGAAAAATCTTTCTCACTATAAGAATAGTTAAGTTCTGGAATAGGCTTAAATGAGGTTGTGGAATCCCCATTGGTTTTTAAGAACAAACACTTCTCACGGTTGCTCTAGGTAGACCCAGTATACTTGCCTCAATATAATGGGCTGGGTTTGATGACCTCTCAAGGTCCCTTCCAGCCCTACATTTCTATGATCCCATTATTCTATGTGCTAGACACTTTCTACACTCATAGAGATGCATTCCCTGTCCATAAAAGCTTATGATACAGGATGAGTATTTCAAGTTTGGGAGAAGGGGGACTAGACGGTAACACTGTTTTGTTTCAAATGCTTCACAAAATTTGAAATTCACAGAGGCCGTTTTGTACATTAATATAAAAATGTTTGATGTAAAATCTCTACTCTCGCATTGCACAAAGGACTATGTGACTTATTGGATACCCTACATTCCCGTGCTTTTCATAAGACATTGTTTGGACGTTATGCATAGATGGTGAAGGATGCTTTTGTGGGTCGATGGGACACTAGAGGTTGATGATGCTAAGACTCACCAATAATGCCCAGTGTTGCCAACTCTCATGGATTTTATTGGGAGTCTCACACTATTTGTTGTACTTAAAGCTCCACCTCCTAGAGTCAAATGATTACATGAGAATTTCAGTTTTCATTTAAAAAAAATAAAGCAAGTTTGTAACTTTTGTGTTTGTTGAGAAAAATTGAAAATATAACCTGCGTGCACGCCAGTTGCTAATGCAAACCAGAAAGAATGCAAACCAAAAAGAACCCAAAATGTATTATTGTATGGAAATCTAATTTTTAAGCCCATCTAATGATTTTTGGGCTGCTTGACTCATGATTTTTGAACACTTGAGGTTGTCAGATACGCTGGAGACACTGTGTAGTGTGCACTTCGGGGTGTAGTACCACCTGCTGCCATTGGGGGGAGTGCTGGTGGCACTAGAGTTGATTCAGTCCTTGGAGGCTGTAATATACAGGGTTCCAACTAGAGATGAGTAGTGAGAGTCCCAGTAGCACAAGCGGCACAAAGCTGAGGAAGGAGGCAAGGGGTGGGGCTAATTCCATGGGAGCAGGCATTAGGGGACATGTACAGAGATCCTTGTCACCACAGCAAGGAAGACCATGGGGTCTCCCTGGCACATGTTGCCTGATGCCTGCTCCCAGAGTCCTTCCCTGCTGGAGCAAGTAGAGATGATTTCTGAGATGTCGGAGTGTGGGGCTCCTTTTTTTATCTTCAAAATTATTATAGTCAGGAAGTAATTTGAAATACTTTCAACCATTGAAAAAGCACAACAGAGTTGTTAAAAAAAAACAACAACAATGCTTGGAGCAATTCAAATATAAAATTGTGGGGAGGTGATTAACAGAACAATTTGTCATTTGAAATAGATATGGCTAATGGGTATGTGTTTAAATATTGCTTTCCGAAGCAGTTTCTTACCCTAAAAGTATGCACAAAAGTAAGAATAATATGCTCACATTTTTGAATGGCATTGCTAGTCTGAAACAATTAGTTCAGAAATGTGATAAAGAGAAACTAATACATCATCCCCTCACAGCTACAGGGTAAATGAAATTGGGTTTTTATTCAGTAGTAAAACCCAAATGTATAAAAGCATTTTGTTAGACCTTTTCATTAGCATTTTAGTTTCTCTCCGAGTGACAAGGAACATTTAACCTGTCAGCCAAGGAGCGCTTTTATGTTACAAGGTCACAAGTTTCATCCCTCTTTGGGATTTTTCACTCCTGGCCTATATCTAAATGACTGCAGTGGAAGCACTGAAAACTCACAGATCTCATTCCTTCTGTTAGAATACAAGGAAAGAACATTGTTGTGGGCATTCAGTTTTAAATAAATGGTAGCTAATTATAAAATCCCCATGTGTCTGAAGAGGCAAAGAAGAACAAGTGGTGCCAAATTGCCAAGTGCTTATGTTGTTTGGATTTTTACTTACCTTGTGTTATATGCATATGGCATTAATACATTTTCTAAATGAATGAAATGACGGTTCTTGAAGATAAATGTGTAATGAGGGTGAGCATAGACATTATTATTCTTTTTTTTAATTGCAGCCACATGCTGCTCTTTGAAGGTTTTAAGAAAACTTGGGGGGGAAAACTGCAATATGCTGTTATTACTGAGTGTCGTCCCCCCCTCTGTTTTTTCAGCTGCTTTTGCTAAGCAAATGTATCCTTCCAATAGAGCAGACACAGAACTGGTCTTAGAAGGTTTTGCAACAGGGATGAAAGGACACTGATGATGTCATCAGGCTGCTTTCTAGAGATTTCACTGAACGTTCATCTCTTCTGTGCTAATTGGCTGTCTGCTTCAAATCCCTTCCCTCACAGTCTTTTCAGCTTAGCCTCACTGCACTTGCCCTTCATCCTCTTCCCCCCAGACCTCTCCTCCCTCACCCCCTCTTTCTTTCTGTGTAGTTAATCCACTCCCAACAAAACTCAACCTAGATAATTAAAAAAGGAAATACAAACAAAAAATCCATGGCACTAACTTAACATTTGCAAACTATCACTTTTATGCCCCTTTCCCCTGTCCTCTTTCTGTCTTGTCTATGTAGACTGTGAGCAAATCAGAGGAGGAACTATCTACTATTCTGTCAAGTATCAGGGGTAGCCATGTTAGTCTGTATCCACAAAAACTACAAGGAGTCCGGTGGCACCTTCCTTAAGGTGCCACCGGACTCCTTGTTGTTTTTATCTACTACTCTGTGATTGTACAGCACCAAGCTATTCTACTACTCATACGTGTCCTCTACAGGCAGCCCTACCAGTGTCTGTTTTGTGAAGGGCTTACGTGGGCACTTGGTCGAATCACATCACAGCCTCTGCATATCCCATGTGCAAGCAGAATCCAGTCTCTGGAAACTGCCCATCTCTTCACTGCAATTTGAGCTCAGCCTCCCCATGGCTTTTTCTAACTAGGTTTAAGTCACGTTTGGTGTGAGCTAAAAGCAGTTTCCTAAGTCCTGATCTCTCTTTTACAATGCCTTGGCAGGATGTGTATTGTGCCCATGCTTTGGCTTTTTTGTTAGTATTTCATTTGGCTTTGATCTTGTCGGATGTCTTAATTGTCCTTGATAGTTTTGTGTTCTAGCTCTTTTTGGAGCACACTGTGTGCTTGGAGGTGGGGACTGGACACTTTATGAATACAGTTATGATGTTTTATATTATGGCACCTGATTAATACTCTAAATGAGCTCTGAAGAGACGAGTGTGGTGTTACCCATTTATGAATGAGTGGGGAGGTGCTAGAGGTCAAATGGGCAGTGCTGCTACTGGAAAATCAAGATCAGCTCCTTCTTTTCCCCAGGATCAGACATGAGGCTGGATTATTTCTTCAATTTCACTTCACATAACACTTTAGTTTGAAGCAAAAGACTCAATTTCAACCAAAAAAATGCATTTCAACATTCTTACTAAGAATTTAGGGTTAAACATTCAACAGGTTACATGGGTAATTGCTCCCACGACTTTCATTGTTTTGTTTTCTTTTTGTGGGAGTTGCATGCCTAATAATCTGCATAACAGGCTGAAAATTCATCTTTTATATTTTATCTGCAAAACAATTCACTTTTTATGCCAGAAAGATTAATGATTTACATTAGTTTCAAATCAAAACATTTCCTTGGTACTCTGGGGAGTTTCAGTGTACAATTTCCATATTCTGCGTAGTTGGAAACAGAATGATCAGATACGAATTTCCATCATGCAATAGAGGGAAGGGCTACTAAAATGATCAGAGGAATGGAAAATCTATTCTATGAGATAAGACTTAGGGAGCTTGGCTTGTTTTTAGCCTAACAAAACAAAGCCTGAGGGGAGATAGGATGGGGCTCAATAAATACATCAGTGGATAAATACCAAGCAGGCGTGACAGAAATAGAATTAGGAACTCGGGGGAGGGGAGGAGGCACTGGCACCCGAACTGTGGCCCGGCTCCTGAAACCCAACCGCTTGCTCCGCCTCGTCCCTCTCATCGCTCGCCCTTAAAAAAGTGGGAGGGCATAGCCCTCTGCAGCATGTGGCACGGTCACATAGTGGTTTAAAGTAGAGTAAATGGCGGAGTCTTTGTAACTTGAAGTCTTTAAATCATGGTTTGTGGACTTCAGTAACTCAGCCAGAGGTTATGGGATGTATTACAGGAGTGGGTGGGTGGGTGAGGTTCTGTGGCCTGCGATGTGCAGGAGGTCAGACTAGATGATCACAATGGTCCTTTCTGCCCTAAAGTCTATGAGTCTAAATCCAAAATATAAATGAAATCAACCAAAAGAAGAGGGCAGCATAAATAGTGTTGTTAGGCTTTCAAAAGAAAGTCTCCACATTTAATTTGTACAAATGTAATGAGAAGGGGAAAGGACACAATTATTTTATCCACTTAATCTGTGCCCCTTTTGTTCCTAAAAGGGTAATTTTTTTGAAAACACTGCACAGGGGTTTCTATTTGGTAGATGTGAGTGGAGATGGTATCCAGTAATGGTTCCTGTTTCACTTTATTGTTGATAAAATAACTACATGCATGAGCACAATTCTGGAAGCCCCACAGAGCTGCTAATTCAGTTTCCAACTAAAAGTAATTGGGTCTGTTTTCCTTTTTCTGTCATTAAGAGTTATGAGTGCTCAAGGAATGCAGCGTCAGGCCCTGCTTGGAAATACTCTTTGTTTGCACTCAGCCTGTTGTGAGTCCTTGTCATATATGCAGTTACACAGGGCATCTCATTTAGGCAAGTGGCAGACAAGACCGGTAACCCTTCTACGCACACATCATACATCATTTGAAAGCTTATTATGTCTACTTTAAGATGAGGTATGATGTGGATCTGTCAAGTGGTGCCTTTACCATAGAAATGGGGATAAACAATGACACTATCACTATGTTAAAATGACTTTTCGATATTTACATTCGTTTCTGTTAGTTTAATGACTCCGTGTATTATTTTAAGACATAACATGGGTTTATTTGTGACCTCAAAGCACTGCAACAACAATCTTAAAATCTAATAAGAATTTGTACAGGTATCATTGAAATCTAATAGTGCTGGTGACATCATCATCATCTTGTTCATCACTATAATCTCTGGAGAGTATGTGGGTTACTACAGTCTTCACTGCCTTGGCATGTACACAGTCCTGTGCAGGGACCATTGTTCTGACTACAGGCACAGTTGATATTACAGTAACCCCTACAGGCATAGGCATAATTAAGAATTGTAGAAGGTCTGATGCCGTTGGGTCCCTGAAGAATACAGGAAGTAATTCATCCCTTTTTTTTTTCATCTATGTTGCAATGATGATCCAATATCTGGTTTATCTATGTGTGAAGACATCCAAATCTTTGTTTGCTAAGATGTTCTTTTGACATGCTCTTCAAAACTGTCCTCGCATGGTGGGAGTTTGGCCAGTGACTTGTCCTTTTTGATGGCTAGATTGTGGTGCAAGCAATTCAGGTCTCTGTTGGTCTCCTTTTCTTTCTCACTCAGGTCATACAGCATTGCTACCAAGTTCCTTGCAGCAGAAATTGCAGCTTGTCCGACACACTTCCCCCAATTTGGCAAGATCTCTGAAGCAGTAAGATCCCATTGTTTTGACAACATTAAATACATTTTTTTTCTCAATGCTGGATAGGGATGGCACAGAGTCGAATCTTTGAAATGCACATACAGCAGGAAGTATGTTGCAGAAGTCAGGAGTGAGTGCATCACAAATTGCATGCATAGGTCTGAAGAGATATTTGTCAGTCATGCTGGTAATGGTGCCTGTTTCAATCCACATGTTGTCCTTGTGTTTCATTTTTGGAAAGTAGTGAACAGCAAGGACTAAAACGTGTATCAGGTGACCTAATTACTATGGATCCTTTGACACCAAGAGACCCCAAAGTCATATTGGCACATACAACATGCAGAAGCATCCTTGTGTCTGTTTCCTCTTGAGTATAACACAAGGCTTGGTTTTCCGCATCTGTGTGGGTGAAGAACTTTGCTACTTTACCATTGGAAAAGCCTCCAGCAGGAAGGAATGTTTGTGTTGGGTGTGTTCCTACACACTCAGGTACATTTTGAACCATATATTCATAGAAGAATTTTCAGAGTTGTTGTCAAACATTTTAAGGACTTTGATTATAAAATTAACTTTGTCGGATCCTTTTAGGACCTGTCTCAAATACTCAGCAGCCTATTCATAGAAAATGTGGAATTTGTCTCCATCTGTACAAAAGCTGTGGAATCTCTCATGTACAGTGTGGTTTCTTTCCTGCATGCTCTCAACTCATGGATTGTTTCAGTGCAGTGCTGTGATAACTTTGGAACTGTTCAATACTATGCACTCCTCAGCTGAGAAGCACATTCTCCGAATGTTTTCTGAAGGATGATATTCACTGCTAGCTGAATTATATGCCTCTTTATCTAACAACCAAAGGTCAAACTCTTGCACCACTTGGGGCACAAAAGTAGCTGACCTCTGCAAACTACAATCACCTGGTTTGGATAATATTCTGAGGCTTTCATTTTGGCTATTTCAGATTGAAGAATTGAAGCAGCATTATATAAAACCACTTGTCCATTTGAAAGCTGTTTATCAGGCTCACTCAGCAGAAGAACATCCACAAAACATTTGGATGACTTAAGTTCCTGCTTCGTTTACTTGCAGCTAGGATAGCATCAGCTAATGTTATTGCACTGCATAGAACAATGGTAGACTTGCCTTGTCCATGCTGTTCATGGAATGAAATTGCAGAACCAGTCTTTTTTTCTAATCTTGCCTGTAATTTGCTACTGGAATTGCTTGCAGTTTCTCTATCTGAGGGAAGTAGGGCATTATAGTTGTGTAGCAGCGTGGACAGGAGAAGAGCCTTCTTGTTGTACATAAGATCATTGTCTACCTCTCCAACCAGCTGATAAAATGCATTGTCATAAGGTGACTGTATTGTTGCAGGGTAACTAGATAGTTTTGCTTTAAGATTTGTTTTACCCGAGTAGGAAAAAAGGCATGTTGAGTGATAAACTGCAGGCTTAGTGATCAAGTCTTCCACAGATATTCTGCGTAACATGTCATCATCTCCTTTTTGAAGTGCTGCCTCCCTTCAATTGGTTGTTCTCTCACATGTTTGTATTTGATGAAGTTTCCTGTCTTTTTGTGTGTTGCTTTTCTCAAGCAAGCAATGCAACAAGACCAGTCAGTGCAGGACATGCTTGCTTGGGTGGCTGAGCGTGATGCTCTCTGATCGGATTCAGAGTAATTTTCTTCCTGAGTTCAGTACAGCTCTGACATGTGCCAAATTCGACGTGCTTGTGTGTTTCTGAAAGCAAACCCTGTGATAGGGTATTGGTGGCACATCAGCTAAACTCATTCAGTAGCTGCCTATACAATTCATCTCTCCTGGCTCCAGCTGACAGCATCACCGAATTCTCTCCAGCACTGGTGGCTTTTGATACTTGCATTCTTTTGATTTTCTTGACAAATAACACATTTTTCAAAGTTTGTGGTGAGCCTTTTGCTCTTTGATGTAAGCTTTAAGGGGTTTGTATCCTCCACGTTTTCCTATTCTGTAATTCCCTGTAGAGGTAAAATTCCCAGGGTATATTGGTAACAGCACCATCACTACTGCCATTTTTTATTTTGTACAACTATGCAGATTTGTGCTAAATTAGATCTATATTTTAGTATCAAAATTGCCATTTTTGTTTAGTGAGCACTTTGACTGAAGCTCAGTATGAACCTGTGTATTGCCATCTGTAACACTAATACTCACCTGTGCATAAATGTCACTGAATTAAAAAGCTAGTTTCTAGAATATTTCAAAGACTAGTACTTCATGTATAGGAAATTACAAATTTAAACCTTCGACCAGACACACTAAATGCTACATTTTTGCCATATACTAAACAGCTTAATCATTTCTGGGGAAAAAATACTTGCCCGGACCCATACAAATCTTTTAATACATTGTTGTTTGGTAGCTTTGACTAATAAACGCCACATTACAGGGTTGAAATGAATGGAAACAATAAAAACTGTAGTCCTAGTCATGTTGCAGTGTTTCTGGAACTGTTCGAAAATGACACTTTTTCATATTGGGTACCATTGTTTCGCCTTGCCTACAGGCTTATGGCACCATTTGACAGCTCCTCATCATACCGCATCTAAATATACATAAAATAAGCTTCCAATTGAGATATGATGTGAGTGGTGTGTAGAAATGGGTACATTAAACTCCCCATATATGGCCCTTTTTAGAGAATTGTCACATGCCTACTTGTCATACAATGCTTTCAAGTTGATATGCAGACAAGTTGGTTGTCACCCCTCCAGACCTTCAGGCAATTTTCACACATCCTTAGAAAGGTTGCATGAGAGAGCCTGGCAATGTGTCAGTGGAACTAGCTGTCATCGCCTTAACAAGATTTTCAACTGGATTAAAACTGTTTTGAAGTTACATATAACTACGCTTTACATATCCCATCTATGGTGGTAGGGATCTAATATGAGTTCATTAACACCTTTTCTTCATGCCTGCAAGTAATAGAGTGTTATATTTGGGTCTACAGCTATAATGAATACAGGAAGTGTGCAGGAATTTGCATTGTATTTTACATCAATAATATACTGTCAACTTTTCTTGAGTCCAGTAACTAAAAATATGAAGGCAGATCATAGAATCATAGAAATGTAAGACTTTGGAGGGACTTTGATAGGTCATCTACCTTACACTGAGGCAGGGCTAAGTATTATCTAGAACATCCCCGACAGGTGTTTGTCTAAACTGTTCTTAGAAATCTCCAATGACTGAGATTCCTCAATCTCTGTATGTAATTTGTTTCTTCTGAGCTCTCCATTCCAGTTGCAGTTGCTGGTTTATGTGGAAAATCTAACTCCTATTGTTTCTCCATTTAACACTGTGATTATGATGCAGTTAGCGTCAGAAAAACATCTGCCAAAATGTAAAAGACAGATGGGTGCATCTGTAGACAGGAAAAAGTGTCGGGTCTGACCTGATTTTTCTGTGGATTTTAGCTTGCTTTCTGATAAATAGTGAAGTCTACTATTCCCTAAGGATTGACTGTTTCTTTACTGTGCATTGTGTCTTCCAAATGCCTCTGTTACAATCCATCTTGTGCTGCATCAAGGATATGTGGGGGTTGCATCTCACACATCCTTAATCCATCATGAGTCTTTCTCCATATGGTCTTGAAAGCACAGTGTCGTGATATGAAAATAGTGGAGGCACCTGGAATAAAAACACAGATGTTGGAAGGGAGATAAAACCTCATGCCAGTCTGCACCTGCAAGGCAGGGGGGGGGGGGGGGGATGGAGTGTAGTGGGAAATTATCCCACATCTGCCTACTCTGGGGTTTCTTGTACCTTCCTCTAAAGCATCTGTTACTGGGCACAAGATGAGTCTGATCCATGGTAATTCCTATGTTGATGTTAGATAAAGAAACCAACCAGAGACAACTTTTTAAATTTTTTGAAATAATTTATTTAATTTTTGTCTGGGTACATTCTCATATGGGAAAGCTGGCTATGTATCAGATGAAAAAGTCATGGCTAGAATAGTCTATTGAAAGTGCTTCGAAGAGAGCAGAGGAAAATTAGGTGAGTTGTGCTAAATCCAGGTGCCTCTTTTTAGTTCTCTTTGTGGATTAAATACACAATTAGGTATGGCCTTTGTAACAATCTGTATTCCTATGTTCACCCTTTTTACAAAACTATAATGGATTTTGTACAAAGTATTCCTTGTGAGGTATCATTTGAAAACTCATAATCTGCTGATCATTATTGTCCTGGTAAAATGTGTGTGTCAACATTGTATGTAAAGTTATAAGATTTTACTGTATAATATTACTGAGACATTCCAAGTTTCGAAAAGCAGGCACAAACGAGTCCCTCGAAGACAAAAGGCAAACTGATGCATCAGCCAGGTGTCAACAAAATCAAATGGGCTATCACCTGTTTAAGTGGCCATTCTTTGGCAGGAAAAAGGGTGTGAGCAAGAAATTTACATCTTGGCAAAGAAGCAGTTGGAAGTTCCTGTCTCCCCAGACTTTTTGTCTCCTGAACCCTGGAGATGATTCTCAAAGAAGAGGAAAAGGATGAAAATGAGGAACAGAGGCCCAAAATCATCTTTCCCTTCATCCCTACTCATGGCATCATTAGACTGGCTGAAAAGTTTTTAGCTAGTAAGACTGCTAAAGCATATGGCAAGAGAAACCTTTTCTTTGAATTCACTTTGCTTGTTAAATTAGGTATTAATTTGCATTTTACCTTTTATTTCTTTATAACCAATTCTGACTTTTAAGGGTCATTACTTATAATCACTTAAAAATGTATCTTTCTGTAGTTAATACATTTGTGGTGTTGTTTTATCTAAACCAGTGTGTGTTTGGATTAAGTATTTGGGAAACTTCATTTGAGATAACAAGGTTTGTGCTTATTATTTTCTATTAATGAAATGACAGACTTTATATGAGCTTGCATTGTCCAGGACGATGCTGGACAGTACAAGATGCACATTTCAGGGGGAAGGTCTGGGACTGAGAATCTGCTGGTGTTACCCTGCAAAGTAATTCATAAGTGGCTGATTATAGCACTCATAAAATATAGCTGAGAATGATTTACATGCTGGAGGCTATGTGTGAGCAGACCAGCAGTGGTTGCTCTCACAGCGAAGCAATGTAAGAGGCACCCAAGATAAGAGGCACCCATCAGTCCAGCACTCTGGGGAATGTCACAGCCTTAAAACACTGACCTGGAATTTCAGTCACTTCCTCAGCTTGCTTTCTTAGTCGTCTGAGCCCAGCTTAGCGTAGGATTGGCACTTGGAACTCAGAACCTGGCTGTACACAGTAGATCAAAGCTTCCGCAATCTCACTTCCTGATGGCTGTATAGACATACCCATCACTTAGGTGCTTTTGAAAATTGTACTCTTAAATTCCTAAGTGACAGAAAATGACAGTGCTAGACTAGAAAGATTATGCTGATTAAGACAATTTTATCTTTAAATTCTCTAGACTGTATACATTTAAACTTGGAAGCTTTGTAATTGAACTATTATGTATATGCAGTGCCTAGCACAAAGGGGGACTTGATCCCAGATGGGGCCTCTCGATGCTATTGTAATATGAATAATAATAAAATAGGGATAAATAATGCTGAAAAATTGACTGAAGTAATCATACTTGGAGAAAAACTGTGGAAATAAGCCACGATCTAAACAAATAAAAATTAAAAATTGAGTAGTAGCTATAATTCTCTATGCCTTATGCCCCTTGTAGTCTCAAGAAAGAAAAAACTGTATGGTTGAAAACAGAGGATTGGATCTCTGAGGAAACCTAAAAAAGGCTGCATTACTTTCATTTATAATAGAAGAAATATAATGGACAGGAAAGAAGAGATTTTATGTCACTAGAGGTACAGTAAGAGCAGCAAAAGGCAAGCAGAGCAAATGTAATAAGTCACAGAACAAGTTATTTAATATGAATTTATTGGGGAAAAATACAGTTTTGTTAGGCAGTGTAAATATAAATAAAATACTAGCTATGGGGTGCTGGGAAAAGGAACATTGTACTTCATTTTTAAAAGAATCAATGAAAATTGCTGTTGAAAGGGCAGTTAGGATTTATTCATAGTATGTCTATACGTCTGATCAAACTGGGATATACTGGCCTGACTGTTGTCCTCTGTCACAGGAGTAATTATTGACTTGACTGAAGTTACTCCTGCTTTATGCCAGGGTAATGAGAGCCGAATCAAGCCTCTGCTTTTTACACTAAATATCCAAATCCTTATTTTTTGCTTTAGTGTCTTTTTCTGGAGGAAAAATAAAACGGATTTCATTAAAGCAGAGTCAACAGAAAACAGTTTTACAAAAGAATCTGCTTTATAATTTACTTTAAACAACATTTCTTTTAAGGATAGGATGTAGGTGGCTGTGTTTAGTATCTCGAACTGCTGAAGAGAAACAATTACATCTGAAGAGACTATTCAGAATGATTTTACAATGTCATACTAATTATCTAACTTCTGCAGCTTTCAGTATAAAACAAGCTATACTGTGATAATAAAGTTAGTTAACTCGTTACTTTAACAAAATGAATACTTATGCTTCTATCCTTTATTAAACAGAAATTTCCCCACATTAGAAATTATTCCCTCCCTATTGTGAAAAACATTAGTATTTAACAGGGCTGAAATCAATAGGGCTGTGTGGAAATTAAATAAGATTCTGTAGGAAGTTCTCTATAGAAAGTGTGCCACTCTGTTTTTATCAGTTTTATGAATCATCCTATAGAATTCTATAGCAATTATATAATTCTTTATAAAATTCTATAGGGTGCTTTTGAAAACTAATTACAAAAATGTCACTATTTTATCTCATCCTATAGGACTTTTGCATACACTCCTGAACACTAGGTAAATTGAAGAGTCTGATCTAAAGTCTGTGTCTCTTGCCCATCTCCAGCATTAAACTATTTAAGCGAAGGAACATCAGAGTTTTCTCTGCTGTTTTAAATCAGGATTGGAAGGCAATACACTTAAGACTCTCAGTAAGAAAGGGACGGTGTAGCAGATTAGAGAAGAGAGGTAAAGGAAAAAAGGGAAGAAAATAATTCAGACCAGAGACAAAAGGAAGGGGAAAGGTGAAAACATGGTATGAGGATAAAAAGGCAGAGCAAAAAGGGCAGCTCAAGCAGGATAAGGAATGAAGAAATCAAATAGGTAAAAGGACATACAGTTTGATTTTTTTCTGTTTTATTATGCTCCCCTGTTGTAAAATCAGAACGGGTTTGGTTTATTTTATTTTAATTTTTTTAAGCATATCGGTATGCAAACTGGTGCAACCCTTTGCTTCTGGAAAGGTGCGGATGACCTTGATTCAGCATAGTTTTGGGACCCCTCTTTAGTCCTTTTGGGGGTACCTTAGGTGTAGCTGAGGAAGTTTCACCTTAGGAGCATTGCTTTTCACTTCCAAAGGTCGCATTATGCCTAGCTTGAACCCAACAGGAAGATTGCCAATGTGAAAATATGTAAATGTCAGAGCAGTTTTAAAGAGCCCCACAGTATCAGAAAGGGAATAAATGTCATCAAAGTTCAGTCGCTCACATACCGTGAATGTCTCTTTGTCTTAGAAAGCAGTAGTCTGGGCTCAGTGCTGCCATGTTTACTTATGCTGTGTAGTAGTTGAGCAGGCACAGAGTGAGGCACTCCACAACAGTGGGTTTTATCTAGTCCCCTTTTTCTATAAGATAAGGTGGGGATGCATGGGCTGATTTATAATATTTTGCACCCTCTTTGTAGTTGCGTTCCTTGCTATACCTCCTCCACCCCGCTCTGGTCTCCTGGCCTATCGTGTAAGGTGCACTCATTTTATATGCCTAATGGACACAGGTTACCCTTCTTCCCCACTTCTCATAAAGTTGGATACATGATATTGTGGAACAATTGCTAAGTATACAGAGGGGGACACTTTCAAAGGCGCTCAATGTTGACCTAACTCTGGTCTCTTTGAAGGTAATGATAAAATTCCCATTGCCTTAACCTGGGAGAACTAGGCTCTTTTAGGTAAGTTTTAGCCCATATATAGATTTTAAGGTCGGAAGGGACCATTGTGACTAGCTAGTCTGATCTCCTGCATGACACAGATCATAGAATTTTGCCCACTATATTCTTGCATCAACCTCAGTTAGCTGCCCTCCTCACTTAAGCAAAATTCCTTTTAAAATCAGTGAGGCTGTTGCTCCGCCATGCTCTTTTGAATCAGGCTTTAAATCCTTGTCTACAAAGAAGAGTTGTATTATTTATACTGATGCATTATATACATATGGTTATATCAGTATTGTAGCCTGATATGGGGGGAGGGCTAGCTCAGTGGTTTGAGCATTGGCCTGCTAAACCCAGGGTTGTGAGTTCAATCCTTGAGGGGGCCACTTAGGGATCTGGGGTAAAATCAGTACTTGGTCCTGCTAGTGAAGGCAGGGGGTTGGACTCAATGACTTTTCAAGGTTCCTTCCAGTTCTAGGAGATAAGATATCTCCATTAATTTATTTATCTATAGATTATATATTAATTATATTGATTACTTAAGAATTTACAATAATCACACTGAGGTTTGGCAGATTCTTGTCCGAAGATCAGGCCCAGTGTTATTAAAACTACTGTTCAGTTGGGAACCCCGACATGCACAGTTGCAACATTCACACTTTAAGAACCCTTCTGCATTTACAGTAGTTTATTAATACATTTAGCAAAGTTACAATCACTCTAACCCAGCAAGATATTTAGAGATAATACCGCATGTACATCTGAACATCCATCTGCAAAGTTCATAGGCCTCAATCCTTATGCTAACTGCTGAAGCCAGTGTCTTACAGGCTAAAGCTCTAAATGCCCCATGGGCTACAGTGTAACTCTTCTGTGTGGGGACACTTACACTGGAATAAATGTCCACACGGGGTTGCGGGGGTATAAATAGTCTGGTTTAAATTCACACCTTAGGTTATACTGAAAAGCTTTTCTGTTTAGGCAAGGGATTATCCTCATATAAAGAGACTTATACTAAAAGTTCATTAGGTCTCTTGGGTATATTCTTTCAGTAATGAATGCCTCCTAATATAACAAAACCCTAACACTTGAAAACAACATTCAGGCTCAATAGAAAGCAAAAGGTCTTGCTGTTAACATTGTCTATGACTTTGCTAATGGAGGGAGTTTAAATTTTAATAAAAGAAAATGAAACATAATTAGGAAATCCATCCCATTTTGATGTCTGCTTTGTATTACTCAGTACATAAATATTTTAATAATTTGCTTTAGTCCAACTTCTCCCATACATATCATCTCCAGTGTTGTGACATTGGTCTTCTGATTCCCTGTTCTCTTGGAACTCGTTGGGAATATAGTTCTAAGAATTATGTTAAATTTGCACTCTTTCTTTTGATAGCTGCACTGAAAGGATCACTACATGCACACCTATGGATTTCTAATTAGCTGCGTGCAAAGAGGTATAATGTCCATTTGCAAAGGCAGGGCAAGTGCTATAAGGTATTTTAATACTAGGGCAGGTCAATCAAATTATAATTAACTCTAATTAGCACTCACAGAAGCTCTAACTTTTAAAAAAACTTTCACCCAGGTGGCACTCAGAAAGGTGAAAAATTGTTTGCTGCCTGCAAAACATATTTGAAGCAGTGGATATAAGGTTTCCTGCCTCTGACTGTTTGGGAGCTGTGGGAGGTGATGGGGTAGAGAAATACTGGTGTATTTCTATATAAATTGTCCCAGGTAAAATGGCCAATCCTTCCTAGTTGAGGCATAACTAACTACACCCTGATACCAGTATTTGCGAGAATATCGTACCTGCGAGTAAGAAGCCCACTTCTTGTGCTATGAGGCAGACTGTGTGTATTACATTCCTATTTCTTTTTTTTTTAAAAACACAAATTAGAACTGTCATTTGCTTGGATCTTCAATAAATATCCATCATTTGTACAAGAGGACAGTCGCCGATTTGTATCTCAAGAGACCGGGCATCTCTACATAGCTAAAGTGGAGCCATCAGATGTAGGAAATTACACCTGTGTTGTGACCAGCACTGTAACAAACACCAGAATTCTCGGTTCACCAACCCCTCTAGTGCTACGCACAGATGGTATGACTTCAATCTGAAACTGTATATTGATTAAAACTGCTATCTACATACACATAGTATCTGGTGCATGCATTTTTCAGATGTAGAGTAATCTTTCATGCATATCAAGAAAAGTAGTTTCTAATCAAAAGATTCATGCTGACTTTGACTACTTTACTGTACACTTAAATTATTTGTCTCATGGGAAGAAAATCCCGAGGCCCACAAGTTTTTTTTAAAAGTGTGCATTTGATCAGACGAGATGGATATGTTGAACCTAACTTGCTGTAATGCTAAAGAAAAAGACAGAGCTATACAAATAAAAACTACTGATCTTTTGTTCTTCTCATAATTAACAGGTGTTATGGGTGAGTATGAACCCAAAATAGAAGTTCAGTTTCCTGAGACACTTCCTGCAGCTAAAGGTTCAACAGTGAAACTGGAATGTTTTGCCCTAGGAAAGTAAGTTCTTATACACTTTATTAAAATTAAAAACATGTATATAGGCAACATAGCAATTTAAATGAGACTTCAAGTTACCTTGAATAAAATCAATATGATGTTATACTGATATTTATTCAAACCATCTGTGGCATGCGAACACACACAGAATTCTCATTGTACTGTTAACTGATGCTGTCATAATACTTCTTTTCTTTGACATTGTAAATATCCATAAAAACAGTTTCTTAGCACATCATCATAGTTCTTTCCTCTTATCCAAACTTAGTCTCTTCTGCTCTTCACAAAAGACTTCACACAGTCTTAATTTCTGCAAATGTATTTGCCAGTTATTCTATGGGTTATTTGACGAGAGCTTTGCCAAGTATTCATGATTTAGGGTGTGAGATTGGCAACCTAAATCACATAGTACTGCTTGTACTTATTCACTAGGTGACTGAAATTTTTAAAATCAGAGAATTAATGAACAGCAACTGAAGAATGCAAATTTCAAAATTGATTAGCCTCATCCTATCTTTCTTCCCATGGAAGTCAATCATAAAACTGCCTTTGACTTTACTGGGAAACCAACACTAAGATTTTTTGAAAATCCTATCCTAAAGTATTTCTGGAATGAAACTACTGGGATTTGTAGAAAGTTTTACAAACACGAAACAGTCATCCAAATTGTTGTGAATAATGGACAATCTGCCAACACAAATAATAGTGAACCAAACACAATGCATATATTTGCAAATCAGTTTCTTCAGTGTTCCAACATCTCTAATATATGATAAAATTGACTACAAACCTTTTTTCTTTAGTCAGTTTTGAGGTTATAATTTCATATTATGTATATAATGTTGCCAAATGAGTGTTTTTAAGCAAACTTTTTAAAAGTAACTAATCCCATAACTTTCTTTTTAGCCCAGTGCCTCAGATAAACTGGAGAAGAACTGATGGCCTACCATTTCCAAGTAAAGTAAAGTTGAGGAAATCCAATGGCATGATTGAAATTCCAAATTTCCAGCAGGAGGATGCAGGCCTCTATGAGTGCATTACTGAAAACTCAAGAGGGAAAAACATTGCAAGAGGACGTCTCACCTATTATGGTAGGAACCTTTCATCGTTACAAAATAAGAGGCAATTTACGTAGGACAGACTATGGATACATGCTTTAATACAGTATCCTAGAATTCCTGCAGTTGAGAAGAAGAGAATCTCCACATCCAGTTTTTTTGCTTAAACAGGCTTTATTCCAAGAGAAACAATCTTTAAAGCTTCAAAAATAGGAAATGAGGGCTTTCTCCTGCTAAGAACAGTCCATGTTCAAGAGCACTCCTGGAAGTGGTATGGGAAGAACTATATTTAATGAATTGGCTGTTGCAACAGAATAGTTAGTTACCTAAAGCGCTCTTTTTTTTTTTTTTTATACCGTCATTGATGAATAGGTCAAAGCTTTCCAATGGCCATAATTGTTTTGCATACTACATGTGGAAGCCAGACTTCTGTTTAAACAAATAAGCTGATTTTTTGAGGATCCTTTTGGGATTATCAAATCATATTTACAGGAAAATTAAATTCCCTCTTGGTTTAGAAAAAATGATTCCCCAATACTCTCAAATCCTTTGCGTTCGAAAGGACCAATTAGACTTTAAGATGAATAAATAAATTAGGGAATGTAATCTAACTTAGAAAATGAAGAAACGTGGAATTTAATAGCTGGAGAACAGCTACAGTCTCTTGTGCATTTAAAACTATACAGCCTATTGAATATCAACAATGCATATTGGTGTTTTCTTAATGGTAAAGTGATTTACAGGCAAACTGGCAATTGACAATTTTTGTAAAAGTCAAATCTCAGCAAATGTAATTTTCCTTAGGAGTAGCAATTAAACGAATGTTTCACTGTATGCTATGAAGTGTTTACTTCATGTAAGATTATTTTAACAAAGATACAAAAGTTGTATATACAAGGTTAGAATGTAGACTCAAAGAAGATCACAGAAATATTCTTTTCAGATGTTTATGCTTTGATACAGCACACAAAGCGCTACAGCATAGATTTCCTGAATTTTGATTCAATTTATATAAAGGTGGTTTCACAAATAAGTGGAAAGGCAAATTTTCCTCCGTGTGCAATTAAAAAGGATAGACTGATTGTCCATGTGCAGGTTGCAGTTATGAATCCTACAATAAACATTATATATATATAAAGAAAATACAGTACAAAATGGCTAGGATTTATCATCTATGCACTGCTTTTTATAGAGTGACTTTCATTAGCAACTTGCAAAGTCTTAAGTAAGTGACAGTACATCCATCGAGTTTGTCACTTGGTTACAGCAGTTTTACGACAGTGTAATAAACGCATTGATTTATGAGCCACACCACCACAAACCTGGTGTAACACACTGGTTCTAGACAACTGATTTATTGGTTACTTGGCATAATTTAACCTATAGGACACTGTTTTCTATGTTGCATTTGGGTTCCTAGAGGACACCCTGCCTGAATCAAAGAAAGTTTCTGCACAAGAGATGGCACAACTGGGTTGGGGCTACTGAGAACAGAGAGTCCTGACCTGCCTCTGACCTTAGAACCATAAAAGGATGAAAATGCTCACTGCAAGCTCTGTATCCACATGGGAATTCGAACTGTCTCAGAGTTAGTATTCAGCTACAGTGTTGGGGATAGGTTCATCCCTATTATTGATGGTTAAGACAAAAACAACAACTATACATATAATAATGGTACAAAAGTTGTACAAGTTGATTCATTTGTTCTGCTTAGTGAAATCCATACCACAGAATCAAATAGTCTTCACCTGGTCTTTCTACTTTGATACTTGCTCTGTTGACATAAGTTGCAAACCAACCAGTCTATATTAAGGAAAGCATATTTGTATAACTTTTTTCTTTTGGCAGCTGGGGGATTGTTTGTAGATTAATACTGTTCTGTAACTGAAGATGCTGTCTTCATGTGACTCTAATATTTACTTGTCACTGACTGTGATCTCACAGCTCAGAAATCTTTCTGGTAAAGAAATGTAACCTTAAAGTATATGCAATTTAATCACCCAGTAAACTCCTGTGTCAATTATTCTGGAGTTCCTGAAGAAGTTATTCTGAGAACCACAGGGTGAGAAATTTAGTTAAAACTAATGCAATATATTAAGGATTCAGCCATCTGCTAGAAAGCACCAACTCTGGTAAAATACAATTATAAGGCATGGTGGTGATACTAGTGCAGGTTGGCTGGTGTTTCAAGGTTTTATGAGTCTGAGATGCTTCTGTTACTCATATGTGGTGAAATATGCACATAACTAATGAAGAATCTAATATGATTCACCAAGGCAGGGGAGGGGGGAGTATATCTTCCTCTCACACAATCACCACACTATCCTGCCCACTTTCCTCATCAAGAAGTTTGATGTTTTTACTAATTATGGCCCTCATTCAGCAAAGCACTTAGTCTTGTGTTTGACTTTAAGCATGTGCTTAATTCTCATTGACAATTTGGATTTAGGGACATGCTTGAAGTTAATCAGGTGCTTAAGTACTTTGCTGAATAAGGTTGGACTGGGGCTTAAAGTTAAGTATAGTCTAAGTGTTTTTCTGTGTCTGGGCCTATTTTATCTGTAAATACTGTATTGGAGGGGTGAGCGTATTTCCTTGTGCTTGTTAAAAATCCCACCCACACCAGTGGCACTGTATAAATAATGGAGCAGGTGTTGTTATTCTACTTCAGCACTCATACTTTTGACACTTTTCTGAAGTTGTTAATTAAGATAGATATCTAAAACAAATATTCTTGACCCTTTCATAATGTCACTAAGATCATATTAATCCTCTTAATTATTTCTCTCCTGAAGGAGTTTATTAGGGGATGATCCAACGTCAAGTTAACAACTTATTTTTCTTTCCACAGTTCTAACATGATTAATACCTGATTTTTCCACACTACAGTCCTCATCTTTTAAAAATTGAAAACCTGGCTCAGATATTGCTCTAATTTATTATATCATCATGACATAGATAGATTGCTCTCACCTTCAGTATTGTGCTCCATTACGATCACCCCCATCCCATAAAAGATAGAGGAAACTCAGTGAAGATGTTTGGAAACATAGAGATGCTTCCAAATGAGGAGAGGTGAAAAAGATTACCTTTATATAGTTTAGAGATAAATAAGAGGTGACAAGATAAAAGTACCTAAAATAACTATAGATGTCTGTGAACTCCTATTTACTCCATCTCTTCATCCAAACAAAGTCACAAAATAAAATTAGTAGCCAACACATTTTAAAATGATCAAAGGAAATGCATTTTTAAACACAGAATGACCCTGCAAAACTCAACTGATTCAACTATTATTGAGGCAAAGAGCTTAATGGAGGGGCACAATTCCTTCCCTTTTCCTTTCTTGCTCCTTAGGTTAGTCATTTTTCTGCTGGTCTATAATAGCAATACATTACTATTGTGCTGGCCAGCACGTTTGCAGCAAAACCAACGCTCTGTCCATTCCCTGATCACTCGCTTAGGAGAGCAGTGGGTGAACAGCAACCCCCGTCTTTCTGCTCACCTAGACCCAAGGTCTGGTGAGTGTAAGGTGAAAGGAGGACTTACACCCTTATGCAGGTGTATAGCCCAAGAGACAGTTAACCCCTTTGGTGAATAAGCTGCTGGTGCTCTGGGTCTGCAGTAATGTAATAGTAAAGCTACATTGAGATTGCAGTATCTTTGAAAATAGATCATTGCTAGAGCAATCGAATTATGTACACTCTAAAATATTAGTGCTTTTGTCAGATAACCTCAATCTGTCTTGTTCGTAGAGATTTCTTCACAACATTAATTACAAAAATATAAATAAACAAATTAACATTGACGAGTTGCTGAGCTTGATCAACTTGAAACTTAATCATCAACGTTATCTAATGATTTAATTGCTTTGCTACTGAGACAGATTGTTAATCTTTGTATGTACTAACAATTTTCCCAGTTATTAAAAATTACAAAAAATAAGTCTGATTGCTGGAGGTATTGAAGGCAGTTTGGTTTTTGGGGGTGTGCTTTTGGTTACAGAGGATGGGTCACCTCAAAACTCCAAAACTCACTTATTTTGCCTGCCAAAAAAGGCAAATTAATGCTTAGTTATTTAGTTTTGTATATACAAATAAGCTCATCACTTCCATGGTGGTAAAGTAGCTTGAGTCATAGCCTGAGATTGGGAAAAATATTGCCCTGTTATCTAGAAAAGCAGAGAAGAAATTTTCCATTTTTGCCCGATGTCATAAGTTGGTAATTTTGGTTGAACGGTTGTAACTAATTTTTCTCCTAACGTATTGCCAGACTACTGGGTCAGTAGAAAACACAGGCCAGTACAGTTGAGTTTTTCACCCAGGTCTCAGTTCCCTCCATGTCTTCTCCGTAGGGAGTTCCCCATCTTTATGGTAACTGGGGACAGACCAGATCTTTGCTCAGAGCCTGGTCTTAAGATCCCCTTCAGGAAGAACTCCCTACAATTCTCTGCATTGGCTCCCTGGCTCCCTTTGTCGCAGAGTTTTCATGAAGTTTTAGACAAGGGGAATAAGTCCCTCCCTTTGTGCAGGGGGAGAATCTTCAAACTACCTTATCTTGGGAAATGTTCCTTATGAAGCTACTGCTTCTCGAGGTTCCAGCAGGGGCATTACATGTTAGAAGGAGGCCATTGCTGTCGTGAGAGTTGGAAGACCAAGGCTGGGATTGTCTGGAAAACCATCCAATTCCAAAAGCTCCTCTTGATTTTTCCAAGTCTGGGCAGATTTTCCTGTTATGAGTGGAGTTTCACGGTGGGCCCTCATCTGGATGTGAACTACCACAGAAAATGGATGTTTGACATAATCAGGAGAGGATATAAAATAGAACTTGTTAATTGTCCTGGGGGGTAAGTTTATCCATTCCCAGAATTTAAGTAAAATAAAACAGCACTATCAACAAGTCCTTCATAGCATCAAAAGATGTAGGGGCCAATAGTTTCTCCTGCATAATGAAATGATAGAACCAGTTCTGTAGAGAGACAGATATTTTGGTAAGGTCACAAGATTTTGTGGTACCAACGAGAAAACAAAGTGATGTAGCCCATTTTAGATTTCAGATCTCCTAACAAGATCAGTATTCCAGGTGGAAATCCATCCTTAGATTATCTTCCCAAAATTTCAGAAAATGAAAATAAACCTCTTGGAGATCTATTGAAGATATGATCAGAGAGAGTCAGCCAGAGATACTTTAGCTTTTGTTACAACAAGAAGCGTTTTCAATACAGAATGCTTCTCTTGTAGTCTTGTAACTGGTATACAAGTATTCTCAGATGCCATTTCATCCCTCCATTCAGATGACAAACTTCTCATCATGTTACACATGATGAGAAGTTCTCAGACTTGGTTCTCAGACCTGATTTAAATATATCTGGAACTGCCTCTCAAACTCCCAATACACACACACACACAACAGTGCAACAGGGACTTATCCCTGTCCCAAACCAAAATCTAGCACTGCCTCACCCATCATCTGGGAAGCTAAGAGGAAGGTTTGAACTACCATCATGCATTTAAGAAGGTGATACACAGCTTGTTAGTATTTCAGGGGAAATTCACAAATGATGTCAATTTATCACTTGATGTAACAAGGGACACACATCAGGATAAGTCAACTGACGATGGGGCTCAAAGCCAACGTTTCTTGGAAAGACAAGTCAGACTGCAGGTACATTGCACTGTAAGATACCCAAGAGAGTCTTTCATCACTGTCACGTAACAGATTCCTGAGGACCAGCACTCTAACAATATGCAGATTGCTATCATGATCTTGATCTGTATACTACAAGTCCTAATAAAACCACCTTTCAGCTTCACAGTGATAGGTCTCTTCCTTGTGTCACTGAAAAGCTGTTTTCTACTCACCACTTCCTTGTCCAAGGGGTTTCAGAGCTTGGTTTGCTCTCAGTGAAACCTCAGTTCCATGGTCTATCAAGCATGGTAGTTTTGTGAACTAACCAGGCCTCCATCCCCAAGGTCACCACAATCTTTCTCCTATAATAGGAAGTGTTGTTTGTTGTCCTTCTGGATGAATCTGAATATCCTAAAAAAGTAAAATGCATAAGTTAATGCAACAGAGCCTAGAGGAGAGTAAAGCTGTATAGCTGAGGTACTCAAATCTTCTGGTTCAACTTCTCTCATTACCAGACACTGTTTTTTTAAAAATATTTTTTGGGTGTGGAGATATCATATTCATCTTATGAGGAAGTAGGTAAGACTACTATTACCATGGTCTTCCATCCATACTTTCTCAAACCTTATGGAGTTGACACCCTCACACCTGGTAATGCACCATTTCGTGGAAGGGTATTATGCAAAAGGGTGCCCTCGTAATGCTTACATTCTTACATGGTTAGAATGAATCCTTCTCCCTGTCTAGAAATGATATACCGTTTTCTGTATCCCACTGTGTAGAGTGTCTGGCATGGAGGGGACTCAGAAAGGGAAAATTCTGTCTTACCTGCGCGTTTTTATTCTAGGACCCTCTATGTCAGTCTGATGCTCCCTCAAATGATTGCATTATGTCCTTTTTTCCCCTTGCTATTGGTCACTTGTTAAGTGGTTTGAAAAAGAAGAGGGTGTTCCTTAAATTCCATGTTAAGACTCTGCTGCAAATGTGTCAGTTGAACAGTGCTTTTGAACTTATAGTTAGTATTTTTCAGCTTTGGAATCTATTCTTCTAGAGAGTTCTTCCTTGAGGGGGTCGTCCTGAGCCCAGGCTCAGAGTAAAGATCTGGTTTGCTCCCAATAGCTATAGAGACAGACAACAAGCCACTGTGAAAAATGATATGGAGTGTCCCAGAATGAAAATTTACAGATAAGACAGAACTTTCCCTTTCTCGGGAATACAGAAAATGATGAATTTTATAGCTATGAGCATCAAAGAACTGGGCTACTTTAAACCTACTTTATAGGAATGCTTTCAAATGAGGGTATATAGCAGATGTGAAATATTGCACATCTATGGATCCATCAATAATGCAAGTACTGTTGCCTGTTTTACATAAATATTTAGGTATGCAAAGTGCAAGAACCATGCAGACATCTATGCTCAGTCTTTCATCCCCCTTGACACACATGGGACAAACATTCCAAAATGATAGTTCAAGAAGTTTTAGCATAAATGGTGGCTCTTTTGGTAACTTCAGTTTAATAATTTAGCTTTTGTGATGTAAATAAATTTGATGATAGTAAGATAATAAGTTTGTGTGACGCAGAGATGAACCTGTGTTATAATTGAGGGATACCTCGATAAAGAGGACAGTTGAAAGTGCATTTCTTAGGGTACAAGAGGTTTGTCAATAGAACGGTATCTGCTGAGATAGGGCAGAAACAAGATCTGCAGTTTCTCTGTTCCCAGTAGCAGTTCTCCCTTGGACTCCCCTGGAATCTCATCACTTAAAAGGCCCATTCACTGTTCCTGTCTCAGCCCTTGGGCTTTTCATCTGGGAAACCCCTTACTTCAAGGTTGCTCACCTAGCATTGGTCTGGTCATTAACTCTTGTTTGCACAGCTAGTCTGCAAAACAAAGGAACCTCGGAAAGATTTCACAGAGGATGGGACAGAAGAGAGTGGTTTAAACTACATAATCCCCTTAATGACTGCCAGATGTGTACTGCATGTTTAATTTTAACTCTTTACATGAGCGTTTCATCCCATGTGCTTATACATCAGTGACCTATAACCGGTATGATATTAGTACCTATTAGTATAACATTATACTGTATTATTTTAATGATTGTAATGAGTCCAATGTAATACACTGTGACAACATCATCTTTTGAGGAATATAGACCTGGAGGTATATTACAGTACAGAAATGGGTAAATTGGTTTGTATAAAAAGAAAACCAACCCAATCTTCATCCAAATGGTAGACTAATGGTCCTGTGGCTAAGGCACAGGCCTGAGAATCAGGAGATCTGGTTTCAGTTCTCAGCTGCCCTGTAGACTACCCATGTGACCAAAGGCAAGTCATTAATTTCTCAGAGCTGAACTCATCCCTGGTGTAATTTCACTGTAGTCACCATCTCAACAGGAATTCATTAGGCCCTTTCTGCCTCAGTACTAGAGCGAGTTGCAATTTTTTATTAGAATGATTTTTCCAACCCAACATGCCCTTTTTGAAAAACTGAAATTTTTTTGTGAGAACATTTCAGTTTTGACTTAAAATTTTGATGTTTCTATTGGGAAAATCTAAGTGATGGCTTCCCACCTGGGAGGCTTGTGTCACTTCTATTTTTCTACAAATGAAACTGCCAAAATCTTTCCCAGAAGGCTGCGGAGGTTGAGCATCCTAATTCTCTGACCTCTCAGCCTTCCCCCAGCAATGGGGACAGAGAGGCAAAAGGCAGCCAGGAGACCAAAGCATCCCGTTTTGTTTCTCCCAAAAGGGAATTATTTTAGAAAACCCTTCCTGTGAAAAGTTTTGCAATTGTTGACGTTTCAGATCAGTTTAAGATGATTTTTTTCAAAAGCTTGAAATATTTCATAGGAATGGATTTCCATTTTCCAGCCAGGTGTACTCAGAACCCCATCTGTAAAATGTGGATATTTCCCTACCTTGCCAAGTCATTGTGAGGATAAATGTTTAATGTTTGTGAGGTGCTCAGTTGGGCTCCCAAATCATTTTTGAAAATGGGCCTTAGTCTTCTAGGTCATTCAGCATTTTCAAAAACTTACCCCAAAGCTTTTTTCAACATTCAAAACATTTTCAGTAACTTTTATTCTTCGTTTCCCCACAACCTGGTATTGTCTGAATGTGGAAAGATGCGTCTGTCTTGAGCTATGTTCTTTTCATAGCATTTCTGGTGTGGATGTTTATCTGAACCTTTTCATATTCACCCATCATTATTTTATACTGCGGAATGCAGTAATGCTGGGTTCTCTAGGGGTCTGTGTCAACAAGTAAATAGTGCCTCTGTTTATATTTTCTATGTAAAATGCGCAGAAGAAGGTGTGAGGTACTTTACTTTTTGAAATGCAGCTTTCACCCAATAAAAGGGAGTACATTAAGAAATTAAAAATGAAAGTAGTTTTGATTTAGCCTGATACCCATCTTCCAATGGTAAATTACTTATCCCCTTCCTGTTAGCAGTCAATCAAAGCTAGACTCGACAAGTACATAAGGTATCAATTTTGTAAACTCAGTTCTGGCAGAATGTTATAAGAAGGAGAACCAAATTCCAGACAGCCTTCTTTTTTCACAAAAAAATAGCAATTGCAGAAAATCCATAAAATCAAGAAAGTTATGGTTTTGAGCCCTGACAGTCTTATTTTAGCAAAGTGTTACACAACCTTGCATCTGGTTTCTGCAAATGCAAAGGTCAGGGTTTGTCTGTTGTGAGAGAAATAGCATATATGAGAATACAGACTTAGTACAAACTTTACTTATTTCTGTTTCAAATGGAATTCATAGTAATAACTTGTCAAGAAACTTTCTGCTTTTCAGTGGAGAGCTACTAAAGGGCCAGGTTATTATTACCTTTTACCCAGTTAGCTTGTAACTGCCAATTCCCCATTTCCCTTGTTTGCAAAGGAAAGGGGAAACAGCTGTCATATATGCATCCGAAGAAGTGGGTTGTAGCCCACGAAAGCTTATGCTCTAATAAATTTGTTAGTCTCTAAGGTGCCACAAGTACTCCTGTTATTTTTGCGGATACAGACTAACACGGCTGCTACTCTGAAAGCTGTCATATGATATCTAAATTTATTTCAAGAAATGCTGAAGAGGACACAATATGAATGGTTCCTTTCTTTTGTTAGATAATTGGTTATTTTTATGGTCCTTCTTAAGGCACGTGCTGGGTGGTGTGCCATATGTCACCCACGGCCATTTACCCCAGGGGGTTAGGGGGGTAATTAGGTAGGGTAATTACCTCACAACTTGCCTTTAATAGTCAGCAGATTTAAAATGAATAGGCAGCAGATTTAAAACAAACAGAAGGAAGTACTTCTTCACACGACGCACAGTCAACCTGTGGAACTCCTTGCCAGATGATGTTGTGAAGGCAAAGACTATAACAGGGTTCAAAAAAGAACTAGATAAGTTCATGGAGGATGGGTCCATCAATGGCTATTAGCCAGGATGGACAGGGATGGTGTCCCTAGCCTCTGATTGCCAGAAGCTGGAAATGGGCAAGAGGGGATGAATCATTTAATGATTACCTGTTCTATTCCTTCGCTCTGGGGCACCTGGCACTGCCCACTGTCGGAAGACAGGATACTGGGCTAGATGGACCTCTACTCTGACCCAGTATGGCCATTCTTATGCCTTGTGTTTTTCCAGTTCTTGATATTTTTGAGGTTCGCATTGCATATCGTTGTAAAATGGATTTTAAGAAGACTACTTGGTCTAAGCAAGATTTTCCAAACTGATGTTCAGTCCAAAGCTTGTTCACGACAGTATAGTTGTACCATGCTGTCTGTATCCAGGTCACAATGCCTGCCTAAGAGCCCCAAATGAGGTGCTGTAAGGTGAAGCAAGCTAGAATTATGAACCATAAAGATGAAGGTAAAAGTGGAAGACCTTGCATTTTGGGTCAGCAAGCCAGTTCAAGAAGCTAAACATTTCCGTACTCTGAGACTGATCAACTCTGAGGAAGAAAGTCATGATGTCAACAGGCTACGTACCCATGACTTGTCTCCCTGTATCTAAAGAAGCTTGCAAGCATATAGCATTGTGACAGCAATGTCATCATCTGGTGCTTGACTGCAGTTACAGCTCCCACTCCACGCAAGTGGAACGTCTGTGAGAACTAGAGAGTTCAGAGCCCTTTGTATCTTATGTATCTTGTTTATCCATTTTCTGTTTTTGTCTTTTGTTTTCATTAATTGAGGGACCTCCCAGCTTTTTATTATTTTAGGGTGTGAATGTGTGGTTATGTTAATGAATGTGTGTGTAACCACCCATAAAGACCACATGGGAAGGTGTGAAAGAATAATCTTCTACGTTTAAGTAGCCCTAAAATTTTGCCTGAAAATCATTGCATATATGTGTTCCTAGTTCTGTAAAAGCATCCAGAGAAATTAAATTTTCAGCAATATAATGCTAAGTGAGAGCTGTGAAACTTTTGCTTATTAGAAAGTTTGATTAAAGTCTGCATTTGTGTTAGTGAGGAGTAAATGGATTGTTCATCATACATAATAGCGGTGTTTCCCAAACTTGGGACGCCACTTGTTCAGGGAAAGCCCCTGGCGGGCCGGGCCGGTTTGTTTACCTGCCGCGTCTGCAGGTCCGGCCGATTGCGGCTCCCCCTGGCCGCAGTTCGCTGCTCCAGGCCAATGGGAGCTGCTGGAAGCGCCGCGGGCCGAGGGACGTACTGGCCGCAGCTTCCCGCAGCTCCCATTGGCCTGGAGAGCAAACCATAGCCAGTGGGAGCTGCGAGCGGCCAGACCTGTGGACGCGGCAGGTAAACAAACCGGCCCGGACCGCCAGGGGCTTTCCCTGCACAAGCGGCGGCCCCAGTTTGGGAAACACTGATAATAGAGATATCTGAGAAGAAAGTTTCAATTGGCTTTTGATGTTGTGATTTACATGTAAACAATAATTTGGTTTCTGTATTAAAATATTCACCCAGCTATGTTTTGATTACACTGCCATAGGAAAAATCCTTCACTTGGAGTTTAGAAATAAACGGACAGCCACCTCTTTAGATGTTCTGGTTTAAGTATGTGTTAATTTCATGATTTAACTAAACTGATTATTGAATTCCAATATTGGTGCTGATTTGTCTATTTACACTTATTTTGACCTCAATTTCTTACTGTATTGTTTAACACTTAATTAGTGTAGTAATATTTTAATACTTGGTGATATATTTAGCCTTAGTGATGTATTTATCAGCTTTAATCAAATTTATTTTAAAAGGACATCGAGTCATATTTCTTTCAGTAAGCAACCCAGGTCAGAACCATGGAGAATCTTTGGGCACCAGCTGATCCACCTAGCAGCCTAATATCCTCTTTCTAAATTAACCCTTTTGTTCTCACACTGAACAGTAATTTGCAATTTGTTTGGGCTTTCTTGTTTTGTATTTCTTATGTAGCAAAACCTCACTGGGTCCAGATTATAAAAGATATTGAAGCTGCAGTGGAGGATAGTTTATACTGGGAATGTAGGGCAAGTGGGAAGCCCAAACCATCCTACAGATGGACAAAGAATGGAAACACTCTAGCATTAGAGGTAAAGTGGATTTTTTTATGCTTTGTTTGACTTTTTTAAGTAAAGTCATATGAAATTAAGATCCCTACATATTAACTGCTAAGAGTTCATTGAGGTCCATGGAACTAACCAGTCCAATAGGGTGCCCAACTTTCTAATTTATGAAAACTGGACACTGAGTGCCGGAACCTCCCCCACCCCCTGCTCTGCCTTTCCCCAAGGCCCCACCCCTTGTTCCACCTCTCTCCACCACCCTCCCCCTGCCAGTTGAGCAGGGCTCTAGGGGTGGAGGGGTGACTGGGGCAGGACATTGAAGAGAGAGGTAGGCTCCAGGGGTGAGTAACTGGGGCAAGACGGGGAGGGAGAGACGCACTCTGGGGGCGGGGAGGGTGACTGGAGCCGGGTGCGAGAGGGAGAGGCGCGCTCCCGGGGTGCGGGAAGAGACTGGGGCAGGGTGGGGAGTCATGCTCCGCGAACAGAGGGGTGAGTGGGGCAGGGTGGGGGAGGGGTAGCCACTCTCTGGAGGTGGAGGGGTACTTCATGGACTCCAAATTATTGTAAATTGATGAAGTTAGAGCAAGTGATTACAGACTTTCAGTGATGCCAACTCACACGATTTTATCATAAGTCCCATGATATTTGGTCCGTTTCTTAAAGCGCAGCTCTTGGAGGCAAGTGATTGGGTGAGAATCTCAGCTTTTTAGTAAGTTTCTAATCTTCATGATTATAGAGAAAAATCTCAGGCCTTTAGGACTCAGACTAATAAAAAAGAGCCTAAAATTATTTATTTTTGTAAAAAACAACAACAACAAAAAACCATGATTTGGGGGGGCCTAACTCATAATTTCTGAGTACTTGCCGTTGGCAGTAGGGCACTTTGCTAGTCAGAATCACAAGTGACAAAGTTAAGATCCATACCTGGATTTCCTTAGTGTGGGGAGGATTTGGTGTCTGATTCAGGCCTTTTTCTCATTAGATGGCACCATAAAGCTCTATTTGTCTCACTCAAGCCATCATTGCATCATTCCCAAAGTATGGAGTTCACCCCTGTGCAGAGAGCATATCCCCTACATAAATCCCGCTTAGGGCCTCGTAATGGGACTTACGCAAACTCTCTGCACATCGATGAATTGCACCCCTTTTATTTATTTCCTGTAAAACTTAGTGTACATTAAAGGTGTTTTTCTTAATATCCAGGGAAGGATCCAAACTGAAGGTGGTACACTTATAATAACAAATCTAAATCTGACAGATTCTGGCATATACCAGTGCATAGCTGAAAACAAACATGGAATGATATATTCCAGTGCAGAGCTCAGGGTTGTAGGTAAGATTAATTTTTCTTTCTACTGGGGGGCGGGGGGAGATAACTTTTTGCCATTACTGCTGCAGCTAGTAACATGCACATGATCTCAAAGTTTTAACCCACTCAGATGCTTTCAACAAAATAAACATTTTTATTACAGCAGATAACTTCTTATCCACAGTTCTGAGGAGTTTACCCACCTGGTTCTAAAGGATTTGCTGGAAATAGCCACCATATTTACAGCCCAATCATTCACTGCTTTAACCCGAGGACACAGAGATAAATTATTAATTAGGGGGAGAGCAGAGACAAAGGCTTGGATGCAAGCCCAAAGATTAAAACTAATCACACAATCTGGAAGCCACATTGGCTAAGCACATTAATCAGTAGCACTGACCTTCTGCATCCTGACTCCACTATTCCCAAGAGAGAAATGTCATTTCAAAGCAATAAGCTGGTTGTATGTGCTACTTTCCTTGATCGTCGGGATAAGGGTCTGTCATTTTATGGTTCAGGTGATCTGTGCTCATTTTAAAAACAAATGACAATCACTTACTAGAATGAAACATTGAACTTGCAAAGTGTCATGTGAATTCAAATGCTTTCATGCTTTTTACTTTTAAGGCGAGGGAGAGTGATTTGGAAATTAATTGGAATGAGGCCTATGTAAAACAAACTAGTTCCCTTCCAATGATAAGGTTCAGAGTCAATCACTGAACCATTAACCCAGCCTCGTCTTCCTAAAAATTGGATTTCCATTCAAAGTTCAGTGATTGGCATTCTTCTCTGTCATGCCCATTTGTTGAACTGTTAATACAGAATATACTTCTACAGTCCAAGCGGTTTCATAATCCTGAGGCCCAGACCAGTGATCTGACACAAGACGAGGAGTCAGGAAATTCTCTGAGTTCTAATACAGGTCCTGGTGCTGAGTCCAAGTGATCGTGGGAAAATCCCTTCAGGCCAGATTCATCAAAGCTCTTGAGCATATACTTAAACTTATGCATGTGCTTAAACACGACCAACTTCAGTAGGACTTAACCATATGTTTAAATCCCAGTCAAGTCGGTGGGACCTTAAACCCACGCTTAAACCTCAGCATGTGCTTAAGTGCTTTGCAGAATCAAGGCCTTAACTTTTGTGTCCCAGTACCTCAAGTTGTAAAAAGGAGAAATAATATTTCCCTTACAGGAGTACTGTTTGAATTAACTACTGTACTTAATTAATGTTTGTAAATACACTTAGAAGCTGAGAAGTGCCATATAAATGCTCAGTACTAGCATCATTAATATAATGTCAATCAGTTTTATTTCACTGTTAACATTCCCTCTGTTTTAGCTTCTGCTCCAGATTTCTCCAAGAACCCAATGAAGAAACTGATTCAGGTTCAGATAGGCAGCACAGTAAATTTTGAGTGCAAGCCAAAAGCTTCCCCTAAGGCAATTTGCTCCTGGAAGAAGGGAGGCGAGCTGCTACAGGAAAATGAAAGGTATTATAATTGTTTTAATCTTATTAAAAGATTATTTGTTTATAACCTGCAAATTCCTTTTTAAGGACAGCTATATAATGGTATCACTTTCAAATCCAAATAGTAACTGGGCAAAATCTTATCTAATATCTGTCTAGATTTTAATAATTGAAAATAACAATATCTAGCTTTTATATAGCCTTTATACCGTGTGTATTGCCATTCTATCTGAGAATATTCTGCTCTGAGATACAAGCATACAGCATTCATTGAAGTCAGTGGGCCAGCCTCTGCTTTCTGGTTCACAGGAGTAATGGAGAGCGGACTTTGGCCCAGGGCAGTGGCACCTTGGGAAATCTATGTGAGACTTGGAAATATACTGCAATTACAAAACCTGTAATATAACATGCAAATACTTGTACTTGCAAAATCCTTTAGACAAAATCCTTCACAAGTGGAGGGTAAGAAAAGAGGTTTGGGGTAAGAACTGTAAAGTAGTGCTACAGTGAGAATTTGGCTCAGAAACAAAAAACAGAATAGGAATAAATGGTCGATTTTCATCATAGCAAAAGGTTAACAGTGGGGTGGTCTGAGGTCCTGCACTTAAGACAGCTGTTGTTTAATGTATTTATTAATAATCTGGAAAAGGGAGTGACCAGTATGGTTCAAATTTACAGATGACACAAAATTAGTCAGGTTAGTCCATTGTACTCCAGAGGGAGCTAATAACGCCAGGCAGTTGGGTTGAACAGTAGCAGATGAAAATCACTGTTAAGTAATGCAGACTAATATACATTGGAACAGAAAACTCAAATTGCTCATACACAATGTTGTGTTGTAAATTTTAACTATAACCACTTAGAGAAAAGATGGGGACATCACTGTTTACAGCTCAATGAAAAAAATCTGCTCAATGTGCACCATCAGTCAAAAAAAAAACCAACCCACAGAATTATGATGT